>NC_138549.1:116912539-117450039 GCF_964273705.1 Natrix helvetica | reverse complement strand
GGAGTCCCTCCCTGTGAGAGCGGATTGGTCGCAGGGATGTATGAGGTGAGATGAACACTGCAATGTTCATATTCCAAAATATATATGCACTGGGCCCAACTTCCATCCTGGTCCCAATGCCTGAGTGAATGAGATCTTCTGAAAGGTCAAGAGATGGGGGGGGGGGCCTTCATTAACGGGTGTGTGTGGAGTATTCTATTTAATAATATTTGAACTTATTTTAAGTAGAAAAGCATAATATAACTGATGTGAAATAAGATCAAATGAAAACATTTCCCAATTCTTAGAATACATCAATTATCTCTATATTTTCTCCTTAAAATGATCAACCATTCTGTGCTTCGGGAACACATAGTCTATGCCATGAAAAAGTGAATTGTGTGATGTTTTTCAAAACAACAATTTTTTAAAAAAATATTCTTATTTTGCTAATCATGACGAATGGATAAGAACTATGTAGGGAAATGTTATGTTCATTTCTTACATTCGCTATTAATAATTCCAATTGATTAAAATACGAGAGCTTTGAGATGTTTACCCTTCTTCATAATAGTAAGTCTAGATTTACCTTTTTAAGCAAGTGGAACACAAAAATGTAAGGATATCAGATTTCCAACAATCCGTGCCGTCCATATATAGAGCAGACATGGTCTTTAATAAATAAATCACATGTCCATATACTCTAAGTAGTAGGAAATTGTCAAGATTACAGGCCAAAAAAAAATTCTCATCTATCTGTAGAGCATTTCAGTGAAAATGAGAAATAATGAACCAGGATCTTCTATATATACCAACCAACTATACTTCTTTAGTATCACTGATATTTAAAAAAGCAATCTTCATCTTTCAGAGCTCATTTCTGGGAAACTAAGCTGAAGAGTTAAAGTATCTTTCATTATTACCTGTCCAAATCTATCAATTCCCTTTCCAGCTAACGCAAGTATGTTGGAAGTCAAGACTTCTACTAAAGATCAGCCTGACTCCCAAAAGTGAATATTGATTTCAATCTCCAAAAGAAGATAGGAGAAAACAGAAAGTCAAGTGGAACAAATATCCATCCAGCGAGGGGTCAAGCAGTTCTTTAAAGACAACTTGGTAACACAGTGCAATAAAGCTAAGTAAGAAACCTGCACAATATCAGTAACACAGCAGCTGACCCTTTGTCCCATGTTCTCAGCAGCATACAACCAGCTGCTGCCAGCAAAGCTGAAAATCTCTCCCGGGCATTAGAAATCTCAGCAGACATTTTTGGCACTTGGATCCATACAACTAGAGACAGCTTTGCTATTGCTGCGGCAAAAGGAAAGAACATCCCGCCCAGCAGAATCTTCCATTAGCATGAATGTTGCCGGTGAGAAACCTCCAGAGCCAAAGGACAAGTGCAGCAATTAGAATGCAAGTGAGGTGAGGCTTGGGGGGGGGGGGGGGGGACAAGCGGGAGCTGTTTAACTGCAGCACCGCAGAGGTCAGTGCATCTGACTCCTGGCCCCTTGATAAATATTGCATGAGTTTGGCAGAAGGGGAAGTATTTTAAACTACCCTGAATGTTTTTCTTCTACAGAACTGCGCACAGCTCAACATGCAAGTGGTTATCTACACAAACAAGAGCCAGGTACTGTGTTTTTCAGAGTATAAGACGTACCTTTTTCCCCTCCCAAAAAGAGGATGAAAATCTGGTTGCGTCTTATATGCTGAATACAGCATTTTTGGCCTCCCAAAAATCTGCCCCGCACATCCCATTTTTCACAAAAATGGACACGCAGGTTTGGGAGGACTGCAAAGTGCTCCTCAAAATGCTGGGGTTTTTTTGCTCGTCTTTTGCCCTCCCCAGCCTCCAGGAGCACTCTATAGGCCTCCCACACCCTCTGCACGCCCCGTTTTTGTGAAAAACGGGCCCATTTTTCACCTCCCAAACCCCCCAGTCACATTTTTGCCCTCCCCAGCCCCCAGGAGTGCTTTGCAGGCCTCTCAAACTCTCCTCATGCCCCTTTTTCATACAAAAAAATGGGGCGTGCAGAGGGTTTGGGAGGCCTGCAGAGTGCTCCTCAAAGTGTTGTTTTTTGCTTGTTTTTTGCCCTTCCCAGCCACCAGGAGCACTCTACAGGCCTCCTACACCCTCTGCACGCCCTGTTTTTCTGCCTCCCAAACCCCCCACATCACATTTTTCTCTCCCTGGCCCCCAGGAGCGCTTTGCAGGCCTCTCAAACTATCTGCATGCCCATTTTTCACAAAAAAATGGGGATGCAGAGGGATTGGGTGGACTGCAGAGTGCTCCTGGGGGTCAGGGAGGGCAAAAGCTTTTTTAAAAAAAAATATTTACCTCTTCAAAATCTTAGTGTGTCTTATACTCCAGTGTGTCTTATAGTCTGAAAAATATGGTAATTATTTGCTTAAATGAAAGGGAAATATGTGTGTGTGTGTGTGTGTGTGTGTGTGTGTGTGTGTGTGTGAGTGAGTGACAGAGGGGGGGGGGAGAGAATCCTACCTGTTAAATTGGACCTGATCTCCCCAAAATAACAATCATCTTGGTTCATAAGGTTTATCACTTGCCAAGTAACTATTTCACAAAGCATCAATGAAGCAGAAGGTATCAATAACAATACTTTGTTTTCCCCAAAATAAGACAAGGTTTTATTTTCTTTTGACCCCCCTATTTTTTGGAGAGGTCTTATTTTTGAGGTGCGGAAGGCGGCGAGCGTGGTCACCTCATGGCTGCTGCTGTGTTGCAATATTTTCGAGGGAGGGATTATTTTAGCACATATGCTCAAAAGCCTGATTGGGCTTATTATCCGGGGAGGTCTTGTTTTCGAGAAAACAGTGTAAAAGAGAACCCAATGTTTTCAGCAGAAGATGCAAAGTCACCAAGTGACTTTGGGTGGCATACAACAAGGCTAAAAAAAAGCAGTTAAATTAAATATTGAGGGAATTTCGGAACATCAAATGTGCCTTACTTTGTGAGGAAAGATTTTCCAAAAAAAACAGGTACTGTAGCAAAAAGGATCCACATCTAGAATCCACTAAATGTCGCTCTCTAGATGACGGGACCCATTCTGCTGAATTTGGTGGGAGAGATGCCCTCTCTGCTGGATCTGGTGGACAGATAAAGGTCATCAGGGAGAGGTGGTCCCTTAAATAACCTGTTTCCAGGCAATGTAAGACTTTAAAGGTCAAAGCCAGCATCTTCAACTGGACCCAGAAACAAACTACCATAATAATCAATCCAACTTGCAGAGCAGAAGTAAAATGTACCATATTTTTCGGAGTATAAGACGCACCAGAGTATAAGATGCACTAAGGTTCTGAAGAGGCAATTTTTTTTAAAAAGTAAGTAGAGGGAGGGATAGAGAGGGAGAGAAAGAGAGAGAAATACAGTAGGTATGGAGAGAGAGAGTAGTTAGTTAGGTAGGTAGGTAGGTAGGTAGGTAGATAAAGAGAGAGAGAGAGAGAGAGAGAGAGAGAGAAATACAGTAGGTAGGGAGAGAGAGTAGGTAGGTAGATGTTTCCAGGTGTATTTATCCATGTGCTGGAGAAGGAAATCGCTGACAATGTGCAGCACCTAAGACTTTCTTTCTGCTGGCAGAGCACTTCATCAATGCAATTCTCATCAATCAGTTAAAGAGCTTTCCAAAAGGAAAAAAAAAGTTTTTGCACTCTGCAAACCTCCCAAAAAATGGCCTGTTTTTTGCAAAAACTGGCCCGTTTTTTTTAAAGGCATGAATAGCCTGGGGGGGGGGGCTTGCAGAGTGCTCCTGGGGGGTGGGGCCCCCCAAAATGAGCAAAAAACGGGCCCGTTTTTTGTTAAAAAAATTGCATGCATAGCCTTATGTAGGCTTATAGAGTGCTGCTGGAGGCTAGGGGGGCTCATTTCTGCCCTCCCCAGACCCCAGGACCGCTTTGAAAGCCTCCATAAGGCTATGCACAGCCATTTTGGCGAAGGGGGCGAGGTTTCAGGAGGCAAAAAATGCTGTATTCGATATATAAGACACACCCAGATTTTCAAACTCTTTTTTGAGGAAAAAAGGTGTGTCTTATACTCCGAAAAATACAGTATGTTCTCCTAGAAACATACACAACTGCCCATGCAGCTGCATTTTGCACCAGCTGAGATTTCTGAATACTCTTCAAGGGCAGTCTCACATAGAGCACAGTACAGAAGCCCAACTGGTGATAACCAAGGCATGAGTATCTGTGAATAAAGCTACTCAATCTAAGAATGGGCACAACTGGCAGATAATATGAAGCTGCGCAAAGATCCTACTAGCTACCACTGCCAGGTGTGCTTTGGACAGGGATTATGAGTCTAAGGAGGTCCTCCAGGTTATGTACGATGTCTGTTTGGGGCAGTGTCACCAAAAATGGCATAGTCCTAAAAACCCAAAGCCATTCACACCTTGCCACTGTTCAGTTGAAGCCTCCTATTCCCCATCTAAATTTTCATAGCCTCCAGACACTGGGATAAGACATCCACAGCATTGGGGAGATATGTATAACATCACCCCATGGTGATGGATGAGCTTACCCAGTGGTCTCATATGCATATTAAATAGGAATGGAGAAAGCAACAAATCCTATGGAACCCTTCAATGTAAGGAATTTGTTTTCACTCAACTTCATGACTCTTTGATGAATGTACATGATTTTTTTCTCCCATTAGTACCTTTCTTAAAATAAAATTGATAGTAACTGAAGAAAAGTGATCTCACTTGGGCAATCCATTTTGTTTCCACATGACAAAATGGCCATCAAGATATTTTCTACATGTCTTATATGTCTGCAAGTTTGATATCAAAGTTCTTGGACAATATATTTCCCATTTTGGGTAGACCAAAGAGGAAGAAGGTGAGGTCTAATACCCTACAAGTGACAAAGAGAGAACACTGGTTTCTGTGCCCTTCCTATGGTCATGCTTTAATGCTTCCTGACATTCCTCTCAAGACAGTGAGCAATCTGAGTAACCACCATAGTAATTATTTTCAGAGTGTCACATTGCTGTCACACTATTAACAAAGAGACAGGCAGCTGCAGGCCACTTGCAAACGACACTCAAGGAAGTAAAAAATGATTGCCAAGCATCCAAAGATTCTTTGCTAAACAAAGATCTGCAACCAGAGCCCTTAGAATATTCTAAGTCAATGGGTAGGAAGCAGGAAATCTGTACCGTTTTGCAGTTTGACCACTATGGCTGAATTGCTTATTTTCTTCCAAATTCCAATCTGTACCAAAGCCCATAAATCTTGTAGTTTGCAAATAAGATTTGATCTTTTTAATATGACAAATGGATTAAAGCAAAACGTACACACAGACAAACATTCAATAGCTATCTGTCAGGCTATAATTCTAATGCAATTATGATATTTGTTACTCAACAGGAATATATATATAAGATATATATATATACACACATACATACATACATACATACATACATACATACATACATACATACATACATACATACACTGACAACGTTCTTATTGTCTCCTTCCAGCCTCATTACCTGTAATTATACCATCCTGAATGTTCTTTTGAATTAGCATTTCCTGGTGACTAGGGACAACAGCAACCCACCACAAACACATGCATTTCGAGAACAAAGCCTAACGGACCAATTACCATGCTCTTATGTTACCGGTCTCTGAGGAATTTCCCATAAACTGGCACTATCCATCTATCTTGCAGATATGACTTGATATACTTCAGATTTATTAATTAAAGCAGTGATCTTTCTTTATCTGTTTAACTTGGCCCCCAGATTAATATAGCAATTTTTCCTTATGCTGGAAGGAAGTTGTTAAGAAATGATCGGACTTCCATTTGTCCAGGATGGAATAAGAATTCCTGCCTTGGGAAGGTTTTGGAATACAAGACCTCTAAGGTCCCTTCCAGCCCTATGATTCTGTGATTTTATGTCACAAAGTATATATAACAGCCATATTAGATTTGCCCAATCAGCTAGTCTTTCAGGATACCTTCATCCGAGTAAGGAACATTGTTAAAGATGCCTCTTTCAGCTTGCTTAAAACCATATTGCCCCATATAGGAACTAGTGCAACTATTTTACCCAAAAAATTGGAAGACACTAAGCCCAATGATAACCAGACAGATCTTCCGTAATCAGTTATTTGAAATAATCATGGCTAATACTATTTATTCACTGTTTCAATGACCTAGTTCAGTGCCCCATGGAATTGCAACTTGGAGCTATAGTTCAAATAGATGTCTTAATCTCAATCATATTTACAAATAGGTGAAAGATAGATATTGGATCCCAAGTTGCATACTTTTATGTGGCTCCAAATCCACATCCCAAACATCAATTTTTTATTGTGTTCAGTCATTCAGTCACTTCCAGCTCTTCCTGACCTAACGGACATCTGTTTACAAGGATTGTCTGTCAGCAATGGCTTCTTTTTCATCAGTGATAGTATCTACCTTATCTTTTCCAAGCCTTTGTTTTTTATTTGAATGTGATTTTTTTCCCCTCAAGCATCAATAAATCTCCAGTGACTCTTGCTTTTGCATTATGCCTCCTCAACGTTTAAATTCTACTTCAATTATTGGTGCTTTAATAAGAAATCTGGTTTTATTACATACAATCTTTGTTGTTCTTGCAGACCAAAGTATCCTCAAATATGTTTTCCAGCACCTCAACTTGAACATATCATTTCCAATGATCCCACTTTCAATATGTTACAGTGGCAAACCCACAGCACTAAAAATACAGGCATCAGTACTTTGGCAGTCACGTATCTCACAAACAGAGATATATTTCAGAAAAGTAATTTGTTAAAAAAAAACACCTGATAGGATCATAGGCTTATTTGTAAAGCTATGTTAAACTTGTGGTATAATCTACCACAACTTTCTACACATGACTTCTCAGATTCACTTATTTAAAAAAAAAGATGGATAAATGCCTTCTACCAATCACTTTGGGAAGCTATCCCACATAGTCAAGTCTAGGTATTATTTCTCTGACTTGCTTATTTCCACACAAGAGCTTTTCCTATCACTTGTAATACCCCTGTCTGGCTCCATTCCCATGTTTGGAATTTCCAAACAGCAGATACCACTTCGTTCTTATGACTCAGACTGTGTCAAAACTCATTATGCTTTCAGCTAACGCATCACCAACCCCTTCAAATACAGACATGAAGCTCTTATCCTTTGTGTGTGAAAGATTAGACAAGCTGAAGTTTGCCGTCCATAGCAAGGTAATCCCTACGTGAATGGCTTAGTTACAAGCATCTCACCCAAAACCAATTCCAACAAACCACACAGGGAGGGCAGGACTGAGGAAGACGTTTACTAAATTGCACATATAAATCTCTGATCTCAAATAAAGAAAAAAGAGAAAGCAGAGGAATGCCAAATCATGAAATTTAATATTCACCCCCAAAAATGCAGGATTTGAAAAAGGAAGTGTTTAGTTTATAAATGAATAAGCTTATATTTCTTTGAGACATTTAGAATGTAAAATGTGAGGTAAATTAAGACAGCCAAGGTTTTAGAAATGCAAAGCCTATAGTTAAAATCAGCAGAAATTAAACAACATACAATTTAATAATTTAATGTATTTAATAATTATAGTGAACATATAAATACAGGTAGTCCTTGACATATGACCACAATTGAATCCAAAATTTCCATTGCTAAGGAAGACAGTGCTAAGTGAGTCATGCTCCATTTTATGACGCTGTCATGGTTGTTAAGCAAATAACTGCAGTCGTTAAGCAAATCATGCAGTCATTAAGCAAATCTGTCTTCCTACATTGACTCTGCTTGTCAGAATCTTCCTAGGAATTTTGCAAATGACAATCCCAGGGTCATGGGCCACAGCACATCATAAATACATGATGTTTGTCAAGCGCCCAAATTTTGATGATATGATCGTGGGGATGTTACTACAGTCATAATTGTGAGAACCAATCATGAGTCACTTTTTTCAGTGCTCTTGTAACTTCAAACGGTTTCTAAATGAATAACTGTTTTTAACTTAAAATCCTTTAAAGATTTTTTTCTCTTTTTAATTCCAAAAAGAAGGCAACTCACCAAATGTCCTTGTTCTTTCCGGTTATTCAGAAAATCCCTTCTCAGTTATGAATTAATTGCAATCAAAAATGTTTCAGAAAGTGACGTTTTTGTGGTCTATATGTCCATAAAGGCTGGGGGAGGACCTTTGGCAGATGAGATGTCACTGCAAGTGTCTCCACAAACAGCAACAATGCAATTGTGAAATCTTTGACCAGCAGCAAGTTCTGGCTTATGAATTCTCTTTGGAAAAGAAGACATTGCTCAATTGCATTTTGGATAGCAGATCCTCACAAGAATAACCACAGGAATTGGGTTTTTTATGGTCAATAATGAGTTGAGCAGCTTGGGGGCCAAGGGAATATCAATGCATCCAAATCTGCTGTGTAGTCTTTGTGGAACTATTCTAGTGATGGGCTACTGTGAAATACTTTGTTCAGAGAGCATACTCTACTAAGGATCACCATGATAAGGACATCAAAGACAAGTGATCAGACATTGGAGAAAGAAATGGTAATCTACAGCATTCTGCCCAAACACTTACATGGATAGTCACATTCAGCACAATGTGAGATTATCTAGGAGATTATCCTGAAAGTTAAAGGGTACCAAGAAGTTACTGGGAAATGGCAGAGGGTGAATATGAGTAACACTGATACTTAGGATGTGGCTGGATTAAAGCTGAAAGAATGTCCAGATGCTAATATGCCCTGATGCAAAAGAAAGATGCTTCAAAGAAAGATATACTACTTATATATGAAATGTCAGAACCATGAACCAAGGCAGACTTGATGTTTTCAGAGTAGAAATGTCATGACTGAATACTGACATTCCTGGAATCAGTGAACTGTAATGGACTAGAATGGGTCACTTCACATCAAAGGAGCATCACCCTGTACTGGGGATAGAAAAACCATAGAGGAAATCAAGTAAGCCATCATTATTAACAAGAAAGTGTTAAACTCAGCACTCTGACACCCCCACCCCACAAATGACAGGTTGATCTCAATTTCAGTCCAAGGCAAGCTTTTTAATAATACAGTGATCCAAGTCTCTGCTTCAAACACAGGTACAGAGGAAGCAGATACTGAACAATTATTTGTAATACCAAATTGATATTAATATTACAGGCCATGAAATGATAACACTGGAAGAGAAATTCTGAAGTAATGGGACAATCTGCCCTTGGTATACAAGACAAAGCAGAAAATACTGTATATTATTAACTCTGCCAGGGAAATTCACTATGCACAATTTCACTGAAATTTCAGTGGCACAGAATATATACTATAGTTATCTTGGATAATCCCCTTGTCACTGCACCCCCTCCCCAGCATGAAAACCTACAGTATTTATTAAATTGGATGTAAAGATTGAATAGAACTGTTGCTGATATGCCAGAATCTCTGCTGCCAAACCACCTCCCTACTCAATCTAACAGTGCACTGGTATTGCTTTGCACCACAGGAAAGACTGGCCCAGCCAAATTCCTGATGCACAATCCCTGATGGCACGATGCATGGATCGGACAAAACTTTCATTGTTGCTTAGTATGAGAAGGAGTTGGACCAGATTAGTCCCATGCAGCCTCTGTGCCTCCAGGGATCTAGGGCTTTCCTTGATTTATGAAGAGCCAAGGAAGATGAAACAGGAGAAGGAATGCCTAGAGTACTGCTGGAGGACTACAAGGAGTAAAGCTAACTTAGCACGAATTAGAGCCATCTTTAAGACTTGGCATTGTTGTGGTCAAGGGAGGCAAGGGGTCAATTTTTCCTCCCTTTCTGCAAGAGTAATCAGCAGCTCTTGTTTTAGGTCCATTTTGGAGAGGAAGCAGCCCGAGATATGGGCTGAAAATTTTGCAGAACTGATGTGAGGAATATGCTAGGTATTTGTTAGGTTGGATTTACTCCAAGCTGTACTCTAGCATTGATAATGTGGCCTGTAGCCTTAAATGAAGCTTGGTCTTACATTATTATCTGAGGTGAGTTTGACATTGTAACTCTTCAAAAAAATTAACAAGGTCCTCAGAACTTTAATCTCAACCCTAATGTGTATATTATCTATGTCCCTCCTGGTTGTCTAAGGCTTCCCTGGAGGTGATATGTAGGTAGGTTCCAAAAGGATTAATGCATCCTTGAGATAAGGAAAGAGTAGTTTTCTTCACCAAGAAGCCATTGCTAGATCCTACTGGTCTAGATAATTTCAACCTGTCTCCAACCTTTCCTTCTTAGGAAAATTGTTGATGGTGGACACACTGCTGCTGAAGAGAAACATGGATGAAAACATATGCAATATTATACATTAATATTACAAATTCATACCCAGGCTAATGTTGTGAATGGATCACTGCTAAATGTTGATATTGATGAGTTGAAACATGACTTGGGGTGGATTTTACTTTTAGGCCGTAAACAACTGCTTTTGACTGCCTAGTTATTCATGAGCTATTCTTACTATGACACAATCAACTCTTCTTATAAAACCAGAATAAGGAAATATTAAGAACAGTAAAATCAAATTAAGCAATAGAATAATTTATTACTGAAGATTCACTAATGTGAATCCCAAGAAATGCAATAAGAGCAATAAACAATTCAAGCCATTCCAGTATGTTTTATCACTGTATTAGACTTGCTTTTTACAACATATCAAAGTAAAGCATTGTAACAATTAGTAGTTTAAAAAGAAATGGATTAGAACTTGCCTGCATGAAAAATATCAGGTAAACAGTTTTTCCCCTCTGCAGATAGTCGATCCCCTTGTCTATGTTCTTTTTAAACTATACACAAGAGGTTTTCTTTATCAAATCAGAAGTTCATCTAAACCAGCATCTTACATCACTAGTGGAAAGCTAGATGTTTTAGAAAAGGAAACAAGCAGTGAATGAAAGTAGCTCACCCCAACTACTACGCCAAATATATATTCATAAATATATTGTCCCCAGAGTAGATTGTATTTATTTCTCATCGGCTAACAACCCTAGCTCCCACAATTCTATCTTGCTATTGGTTTCACGTAAGCCAGTGCCCATCTTTTATGATAAAATACATTTTTAAAAAAAAGACTTCACTTAAAATATTTTTTTAAGTTATCAGATCAATAGAAAATTGCATAGAGATTGCATAGCGACCTGGATTCAATGAGAAGTTTACTTAGACTTCATGGTCATGCACACAGCTCCTTAAGGAAAGGAGGCAACTTTATTTTCAACTCTGAACAAGTGAAACATTAATCACATGTTTAAGAATTTAAATAAATTGAAATAAATAGCAAAAGGCTAAATAATATTTTGATCTAAAAAGTTACAAGTGGATAAAATGTCCAGTTAAATTTTGAATACTGATTTTTATTATAAGATTTTGGAATTAACTATAAAAAACAAATTCACTTCTTGTGAGAACCAGAATTATGTTGACTACCTGAGAACCAGAATCATTTTGGCTTGGCTCATAACAAAGATATGGGACTATATTATTTTAGAAACTGGATACTAGAGAGTCCTACAGAATACCAAGTAAAAGGTAGAAAGCTACAAGCTTGCTTGATGTTGTTAATTGGGATTTACAAAGTGACACAAAACATCACTGTTGCATGCTGCCTAGAGTCACATGTGAGATGGGCAGCCATATGAAGTTGATAGATAAATAAATAAATAGAATAAATAAATAGAATAAATAAATAAATTAAACAAATAAACAAACAAATAAATAAAACCAAACAAACAAACAAACAAACAAACAAATAAATAATACTGGCGATATTAAAGGAGATCTTTGAAGAATAGAGCTAGAAATGAGTAGCTGCAATATTAGCAGTGTCAGTAATGATCTCTCATTCTATGGACAAATTATGTCCAAAAGATGTCAATGAGGGAATGACAGATCTGAAGCAAATTTTATCTGACAAGACAGAGAAAGTACTGAAAGTGGAACTATATATGACAGGCCAAAGTAATATAGTTGTAAAAATCAAAGGGAAATACAAATGATAAACCAAGAGAATGATCTGGAAAATGGGTTTTTTCCTTGATTTACAAAAGACATTTTTTAATCCCATGAAGAAGTTTGTGTGATTGGATAAAAAAGAACTGAAGAGAAATCAAATCCTACGTTAATTTTTGGGTGAATTAAAGATTAAGACTGTTAGAAATAAAAAAGAAGGAATATAAAGTTGATTTATTTGATCAAAGTTAAGACATTCATTTGGAAAGTTCTAGCGATTCTTTAAAGACATTGTTCTGAAAGGATTAAAAAGTTGATGTTTTGCTTATAGATAAGGGATGGGATATGAGATGAAGAGATATCTGTTTGTAGTTTTATACGGTGTGGAGAGTTACTAAATGTCTATACTTGTAATGAAATTTGGAACTCACTTCTTTAGATATTTTTCTTTTTCTTCGTCGTATTCTTTTTTCCTGCATTCTTTCTTACTTTTTAAAGTTTAATTTGTATCAGTTTTTACTATTGTAATCAAAATACATAATAAGCAATTATGTACAAAGAAAACTACAAAATGAACCTGGCTCAGAAAGAAATGCTTGGTTTGATAGACAATACATTAATTTTAAAAAAGAACTTCAATATAATGCATAATTGGAACAACCAGCTTGAAAGTCAGCTGGGTGACTTTGGCCCAGTCACTCTCTCTCAGTCCAGCCCACTCCACAGGGTTGTTGTTGTGGGGAAAAGAAGAAGGTGTGCTGGATATGTTTGCTACCTTGAGATATTTGTAAAAAATAATAAAGGCAGAATACAAATATTTACATAAATAAATAACAACTGTAACTCATCCTTTTAAAAATATATGTTAAAATAGTAGGCCTATTTGATATTAACAAAAGTATAATTATTTTCAGAGACAACATGGAGACAAAGGAAAAAACACTGCCATCATGCTCTGCTTAAAATATACCAACAGCATGCTTCTGGCCATTAGATATATATATATATAAAATATGAAGTTGGTGGTCTCGTTGATCTTCATAACTGTCTTATTAAATTATCTTGAGTTCTTATTCTGAACTGACACATGAACAAAGCAAGTTGCAGCATCGCAACCAATTTCTTATTATGCATACCCTTTTATGAAAATGTACATGTTGTGATAATAGAAAGAATGAACAAAATATGGAATGAAACAATCGTTTAAATAGGTGAAATTTGAACTTCAGTGGAAGAGTCTGGACTATAATATATAATAAATTCATACAACCTGGAGAATAAGCTGTTGAAGTTCTAAAATCATAGCTTCCTCAGCCTATTCAAAATAGTTAACTACTGGCTTGCCTGCTGATTCACATAAAATGCCTGAAGCAAAAGACTGATCCATACTTGGATTTAAGACAAGATACGTATGATCATTGGAATGCCATCTTACCAGTTTCCATAAAATTAAATGTAAAAGCTATATTTTAGGTCTGATTTTTCTGGACCACAGTCTGGTCTTCTTCAATTAGGACAATCTCCTGGTAGTAACACAATGCAACAAATGCAACAATCAGAAAAGAAAATTCAAATCCTTTTCTCAGAGGATGCCTATCTTTTAGAAAACAATACTACATATCTCTTCCCAATCACACTGTTTGAAAAAGGCAGAATATGGCAAAAAATACAGGGGGTAACATTGAGCCATGTTTTTGTGCTACAATTCTTTCATCTAGCCCTACAAGGAAGCATGGTGCAATGCTTGTTACAAGGGATATATAACTGATTGCTTATAGCAATGAGTAAACTTGTGACTTTGCTGTAAATCCCCCACTAAATTGGCTTCCAAGATGTGCTTCTTATACACCCTCTAAAGCATGGCCTACCAGCTTTCCATTCTCAAATAGTTCCCACCAAAACAAGTCCTTTCCATTTGTTCTTAGGCTTAAGGTTCCATAAGCTTAACAAGACTGATTCCAAAATCATATATTTCAACCTGGCAGCTGTAGTGTCTCTTATCTGTAGCTTCAGGTAGTTTTTCTTTAATTAAGAATATTTCTTTGCCAATGGAAATGGACATTTTATATCCAGAATGAATGGACCTCTCTCATTAGATCCACTACTGTCATGAAGTATTCAAGCTGTGAGATATGGTTCATTCTCTTTTCTGTTCAAGGACTTCTTTCTTTCTTTAGGAGAGAAAGGTTTTAGAATGAGTGACTCATATTTGCCAAATTTGACATGAGATATATTGATGTGAAATGCCTTTATCAGGACAAGCCTTCAGAAAGGTGATGTTCCACTCAGGAACTTTTTCCTCGTTAAAGATACTGCATCTCAATGAAGGCTGGTGAATAGGAAAGGAAGAACTGTCTCCCCTTTGCCAGTCCAATCAATGTTGATCAGGGGAAGCCAAAAATGTTGATCCACCAATGCAAAGAGTGAATACAAAATCAGCACCTCGTTATTGATTCTAGTTTTATAGCCATGGTGAGAAGGGGGGTGTAATTGTACACCCAGCAATACACTTCCACTTTCAGATAAGCTCATGACACCACCTGGAAAAAGCAAAGCCTGAGCTTTTTAATGTCTCAATACTTATAGCTGCCATCAACCCCTAACAAAGAACGATGTCTCTAAAATGTTTCAAAATAATATAAGAATAAGTAAGCTATATTATTTCTGGGCAGAATTGCTTTCCATCAGTTACCCATGCTTCAGTAGTCTCCCATGGGGATCGCAGCCTTGCACTGTATCCAGACCTGCCTTCAAAACTATTTCCAAGTTTCTGTTAATTCAAAATATGTTTGCAGGACAACCGAATGTACTGAACCACTATTTCTGGATATGTTTTGGGGACCAGCACAAAGTCCTGATTTTGCCCTTCCAGATTCTTCCCTCACCAGAACAAGAAAATATTTTCTCTTCATTGGGTACAGTCAGATTCATTTTGCATGTCTTGTTATTTCTGTATAACATATATCAACACTGCCCAAAACCTTTCACATCTTTTACCTTGAAATAATTATTTTGTTACCTGGATAATGAGATTATTATTAGAGAGCCAGTTTGGTGTAGAGAATAAGGTGCTAGCTAGGCTACGAACCAGGAGATTGTGAGATCTATCTTCCCCTGAGTATAAGAAACAGATGGGTGATTTTGTAGCAGTCACTCTCTCTCTCTCTCCCCCTAACCCAACTCATAGAGTTATTATGGGGAAAACAGAAGACAGGAACTTTAAGTATGTATTCTGTCTTGAGTTTACCAAAAAATAAAAAGAGGCTAAAAAATTCCAATAAATAAATAATATTATATCATGGCAGAGTTCAACTGTTAGTTATTCCATCATGACAATCTTTCCACCAGTGTTACCAGGAATGTTACCAGGACGGCTATGTGTTTTATTTGTATGTGTTTAAGCTTAAACCAAAAGATGTATATAAATTTTCCTATTGAAAAAGAGCTGTACAATTTTTGGTGACTCTAGTGACTACCTGAAAAAAATACATCAGTGGCTACAGAGAAACTATGACTACAAGTTGTCTACACTCATGCCTTAACAGGCACTACTGAAAATACAAACAACCATTTCCCTCCCTTCTTACATTTATTGCGATTTGTTTCAAATGCTAATGATAAGTAAACAAAATACTATAAAGCATGTATTTTCAAAAGCAATGTATTTTAATAGCTGTTATCTTACAAAAAAGTATTCTTGCTATTTAATAACTGTTCTTTTTATTTTATCACAGCATTCTATGCTATCTCCCTCTCAAATCTGGATTTCAACTCATAGTTTTGAAACAGGATTTAATAATTTGTGTAGTAAATGTGCAGTGGGCTTCCTCTGCAGGTTACCTTTAGACACAATTAAAGTTCACTGAGAAGTATAAGCGATGTATCCTGTAGATTCAACCCTCTATGTTTCTTTGATCTCAGAGGCAGTCTGCGAGCTCCACATCAATCCCATTTGCAAAGAGATGTAGCTCAGTTCTGCTTTGCTAAATCTTATTTGGCAATGTGTCTAAACACATGCAAACTTAATTAGTTAAGGGGGAACCTCAGCATTGTAGTGATGGATAAAAGTAAACGGGGAAATGAGACAAGTCAGGATTGGCAACAAACCCTCTCTAATTCAAGCCAAGGCATAGTCTCTGACATATAGCTAATCGGATGTGATACCACTAAGGCTGCTACAGCCAATCTGAAATAAAGTGACAAGCTGATCACTAACAGGTAGCTGAATTTCTTACTTCTGAGAAGCTGGAATCACAAGATCATGAATTTTCTACTGGGCACCAGCAATGCTCAGGAATCAGCCTAATCATCAGCCTCTGAAGCTGTTGTATAAAAAGATAAATGGAAAGAAGGAATAAATGAGCCATTTTCATAGCATTTTCTGAATCTGGAATCAAGACTTTTGTGCCATTTAAATGAAAATGCATGTAGAAAACAAAGATTCCCCAAACTACTCTATTACATCTCTTGTGGGCCGCAAAGCTGCTTATCCTGCTTGAAGACATAAGCTTCTCTTGTTTTCTGTTTTTTTTCTTTTTCTGTGCCTATTTCATCATATTACTGAAAAAAATAAATTAAGCAAACCAGCCTGTAATTTCCCAGATCTGAATAGCCTAATAGAAATATTAGTTGCTTTCTAGTCCTCTACTCCAAAACCTGACCATGGGAACAATCACACATTTGGTTTAAGTTGTGAAATAAATTTTTTCTTGATATTAAAGATCACTCTCTCTTAATCTGAAATGCTCCAAAGAAATAGTTTTGTCTACATCACGCATTCTGAATAGTTAGACAGAATATTTTCAAAAGTAGAAAAGCCTGGAATAGAAATGTATCAAACGGAAGGGTGCAGAAGAAACTGGACTTTTATGCCATTTATATATTTATACAAGCAAAAAGTAAGCGCCAAGGTCCTTTGTTGTTGTGCTTGTAATGTATTTACATGCTGGTACACAGAGGAGTAATGCAGAAAAGTCAGAACTGACCATTCAAGAGGCTGCATGCATTAGTAATACTGTATATCATTCAGACACAGCCCCAAATTAAGAGATGCACAGATGTTTCAATGAGGAAAAAAAGCTGGCAGGGGGCAAGAATCATCAGAATATGAATACTTCTGTCCCATACTTACATTACTTTCAAGTCCCAATCTCCACAGGTAACAAAAATAGATTTGACCGTGGGATCCAAAAGGCCTTCCTTTGCCATCCACCCATCAACTCTCTGAAAGAAACAGACAGAAAGGAGATGAACTTTCAGAGACATGGAAAAGAGATGCATCAGTTAAACACTGATAAGGCTTACAATCACAAGAGAAGAAAATTGTGATCTTATCCAGGATGGCCGCCTCCTTACTTCCATCTCATCCTGTTCCCCTTCTCATTTCTATGAAGATAAGTTTGGATCTTTGAAGATTTCCAATAGGAGACATCAAGCAGCCAGTGAAGTGGTGATTTTATCAGGCATCACATTTCTGCTTGCAGAACGACTTCTGAAAATTAATATTGCTTGGCCATTTCCTGCATGCCCTGACCCTGTTTCAGCATCTTAACATGTAATTATTTATAAAATCATGCTCAGATTCTAAATGAGCAGGCTTAATCAGCCACACAGCAGCAGCAACAAAGCAATCCAAATAAATACTTCCTAACAATTCTTCCTTTATTATTCATTTTTGTATTTAAGTCTTTCTATCACTAATGAACTATGGTCATAGTGGCTAACAATAAGCTAAAACTAAGTTACTGATCATCATCATCATTTTAGCCATTGTCTATCTACTGCAGGATGAAGGTCTCTTCCGCATGTTTCCAACCAATACGGTTGGAAGTTACTAATAAATACTAAAAAAGAAGACAGCAATCTGTTCACCATACTTCTGCCTAATATTTTTCCGATAGCAAAAGGGATTAATATGACCTCCCTTAGTGCAGCCCAAGAAGGTTCATTCTCACATCTTCAGAAATTGTTCCTCCAATGAGTTTAGAATCTAGATAGATTCTTAAGTTTGGGAAGAACAGTAAGGTTTCTCATATGACCAAGTCCAAAGATGCATAGGACCTTGAACTTTGTCTATAAACAGACCAGCAACCAAGGCGCCTATATTAATAATATGGTCATGTGCTTCAAAGGCTCAGTCAATAGCCTGATTTGCAAAAATATAAAATACAGTATATCTGCAATACAGATAGTCCTCGACTTACGACCACAATTGAGCCCCAAAATTTTGTTTCTAAGTGAAACTTTGTTAAGTGAATTTTGGTCCATTTTATGACTTTTTGTGCTTCTGTTGTTAAGTGAGCCATTGCAGTTGTTAAGTTAGTTACATGGTTGTAAAGTGACTCTGGCTTCCCCATTGACTACGCTTGTCAGAAGATCACAAAAGGTGATCACATGGCCCCAGGACTCTGCAACTGTCATAAATGGGAATCAGTTGCCAAGCAATTTGTCACTGACTCAAATATTGGAACATGATTACAGGGATGCTGCAATGGTTGTAAGTGTGAAAAATGGTCGTAAGTCTTTTTTTTTCAGTGCCGTTGTAACTTTGAATGGTCTCTAAATGAACTGTTATAAGTCAAGGATTTCCTGTATATGTTACATTTCTAAACATTTTGAAAAGCAACCTAAGGTATAGAATTGAACAAAACTTACAGTCCAGCTGGAAAAAATGTGTCAATCATATTTATTTATATCTGAGCATAACGTAATTTCTATAGGCATTTAGAAAATAAAAAATAGTGAAAATAATGGGTGATTGCAGCCTTGAGATTTGTTTGAATTTGGTCCGGAAAAATAACCTAGGGAAGCTGGTGGCAGCATCCAAGAAGCATGGGGAAGAATCTTACCAGTTTATTTTACCAGCCAAATATCTATGTTGTGTAGCCATCATAGCAACTATTTCATAAACAATCAATCTTTTCCTACCAAGCACTTAGTTATGACACTCACTATATTTTCTCAGAATTCCAAGCACACCACAACACTTTGCTTAATACCTCCAGAAACAATGGAATTGTTATTAGCCTTAATTGTGAAAAAGAACTCCTTAGCATCATGAAAACATGGATACTCATCCTCAAGATCAAATCCAGAAATAATGCAAACTTTAATTCTATATATTCAAAGGAAGCCTAGCTCCATCCTTACATCCTAAAATATGATAAAATACAAGCAATAACTACAGTTTTACAGGATAGTTAAATGTCTTAAAATTGCATTATTTAAACCATGAAGTTCAACCCTTTGTTGTTTGTTTGTTTGTTTGTTTGTTTGTTTGTTTGTTTGGATTTATATGCCGCCCTTCTCCAAAAGGACTCAGGGTAGAAACAGAAATGGAAGTAAATTTACACATATATTATCCAGACTTTGCTAAGATAGCTAGCAAATGAAAGAGAATCTAATGGTTACATATTTTCAATTAGATATTGAAAAGTTTTCTCTAGCATTTCGAATGAATCTAGAAACAATGGGCTGATTTACTATGAATTCCATACCAATACCGAAAAACGATTAATGGAACCCAAAGGTTGTAACAGAAGTCCACACATCTTAAAAGCAAGCAAGGAAAATCCCAAACCTCATCAGACTGAACCCTCAAGATCACAGATAACATTTGGTGTCTCTAGGCTTATACATACAGTATATATTGTGCTGTGTTTTTAGGCCCTCCCAACCAGCAGGAATCCCCGAGCATGAAATGGTATACTCTATTTGAAAGATTGAGTAGCCTTTGGTTAATACATGAGCAGAACTGTGGACAATGTGGATGGGACAAAGCAGTTTTACTGCAGTCCCCATTTGCACATGGTTTTACAAAGCACCTTAACCATGTCCCAGTTGTCAATGGTTTTTACTGCAGAATAATCCATTCCGTACTGATTTTTAGTAATGTATATTTTGTCAAGGTACTCAATTACTTTATCATAATACTATGATTTTGTTCATGTATGAATACTGGATGGTCTGTAACCCTCTGAATCCTGTTTCTCTTTTTGGTACCCTACAGCATATACATTGTGTATCTATCAAGCCAAAGCTGCAATCCTGCTTTATCAACAAGTTCTTCACAATTGCCTGGTATAATACATCTTTTTATCTTAGAGAAGACTAAGCAAAAATAAGAGTTAAGTACTCTAGCTTAATTATCTGCTAACATTTTGTCCATCTCCATTAAGCAATGGGCTTGCTATTTCTTTCCAGTTCCTTTTATTTTAAACACAACTGAAGAGTATCTTTTTGCTAACTGCTATTCATTACCAATCAGGGCTGTCTGTATTTCCTTTTTACACATGACCTGTATCACTTTCCACCTCTTATGTACATGCACTTATATTTTCAGATGTTCAGAAAGTGTTCTATGTGGTTATCTTCTGGTGTCCTGTATTTTTCCCCTCTTTGAAAATATTTGTGATTGTGTTTTAGAGCCACTTTTAGTGTCTCTCATTCACCTTGAACAACCTTTTCCCATTAGCTTCTGCTGCCACGGAATCCTACTCTATACACTTTGGGTGTATTAAAATCTGCTTTTTGAACTCCAAATTATATTGATTATTCTCATCTTTATTTTATAGCCATCTTCCAACTATTCTCATTTTATCTATTAAATCTTCCCTATTGGTTAGGATCAAGTCTAGGAGAGCTAATTTACCTTAGAGCTTCCTTCATCTACCACCTTTGAAGAAATTTACTGTCGGACCAGAAATTTCTTGGAAAGATTATACTTGGCAGAGAATTCCCCAGCAGATATTGAAGTAATTCAAATCCCCAGGCATTAGCATCTGATGCCTTTTTGAACTATCTAAAATTTGCCTTTGGAAATACAAGCAAACTTCTGCATGCCTTAAGTCTTACAACAATGTAAGAGGCAAAGTCAGAAAATCATGAATCAAAAAACACTGTTAAGGATTTATAGAATGGTTTTTGATCATGATCCTATTCAAGATTCAAGGCAAAGGGATTTAATATCTACAGCAAGATTTGTATTAAATAGCAAACCCTGTCAAAGTTTTGGCAAAGGACAGGTTACCTAGTAATCACTGAATTATTGGAATTCAGACCACATTGCCATAGGTATAATTCCAATGTCTGATTGAACCCAAAGAAATCCTTTTATCTAAGAAACTCTTACTTCCACAAAAGCAAAGTTGAATTGGTGCTATTTAGATCAAGTTGCTGGCCCATTAAGAAACAACAGTTTCTTCAAACAATCATTCTACACTCTGCCTTTCTACTCCCTCTGGTGTTCAGCTTAGAAAGTTATGCTCTCATACGTTTGGGACCTGTATCCATGCTTCAAGGTCAAGTCCAGTGTTGCAGATTCACAGGAGTAGAGGGCAATTCTATCCAGGGATGGGATTCAATTTTTTTTAATACCGGTTCTGTGGGCGTGGCTTGGCTGGTGTGGCGAGAGTCATGAAACTGAGTAGGTGTGGCCAACTTGATGTGAGTGTTGAGTTGGCCACACCCACTGAGTCACACGACCCCCACCACCACCAAGCCACACCCACAGAACTGGCAGAAAAGGCAGTTCCTGAAGCTTGACCCTCTATGGTCCCCCAAGCAGTCTGGCTGCCTTCCGAGCAACACCGCCCCTCCGGCGCAGCAGGCTGTTCTCCTAGCCGGGTCTGGCAATGGGGTATGGCTGCGCACACGTACCAGCAGGCAATAGGGTATGCTTATGCAGCCAGTGCAAAGAATAGGGCGGTGGCAGGACTGAAACTCTTTTTCGGTGCGTTTGAGAAGCGGCGGTTGGTAGTTTTCAGCGCAAGAAGCCTGCAACCGCTGCTGGCAGCTCAGTTCCAGTACCAGGCGGCTGGGAGGCTTCTTGCACCCCAAAAAAAGGGAGGCAGCTACAGGCATCTCGTGACAAGGGGGGGCGAGATGCCAGCTCGCGGGAGTGATGGCTCACCCCTGGCTTACCTTGCTCTCTGCTACCCGCCATGGGAGGATTAAGGTAAGCCCGCAGGGAGTAAGGGCCGGGCGGGGTCTCTGAAGGAGGGGAAACGGGGCAACATATGGCAAAGAGAGAGTGAGCAGCATGCAGAAGGGGGCCCCGAGAAGGCCGGAGCCAGAGAATGGCATGTTCCCTGACCCGGTCGAGGTGAATGGCAAATGGGTGGAGGCTCCAGAGCCTCAGGGAATGGCACAACCGTGGGCCCCGACTCCCAACCCAAGGCAAAGGGCAGCATGCTTACTTTTCGTGAGCTTAGCAGAGCGGGTGAGGCCCGGAGGCGACTGGTGAGGCAATTAGCTGGGCCACATGGCAAAGGCAACATATATAGGGCTGGGATGGGTAGGTCAAGCATCGAGTGGGGCAAGTGAGCATCAAGCAAGGTGAGCGAGAATGGAGCGGGCAGGCAGGGAGAGCAAGCGGCGACCGGGCAGATGGGGCAAGCAAGTGGCGATAGGCAGGCAGAGGTGGGGCCAGCCAGAGGTTGTTACCGGTTTGGCCAGGTCAAATTTCCCCTACTGGTTTGCCTGAACCAGTGCAAACCGGCTGAATACCACTTTTGATTCTATCACGACATTAGTCATCCAACCTTTTATTCTTACCAGCTTCTGGTTTTCATAGGAAGATTTATTGGGGGGGATGGGGGGGATGTTCCTGCTTCTGCTTATTATAATAGATACTTTCAAAAGCATTAATAGTATCTACTGTAATTCCCATAGCATAGAATTATCCTACTAGGGCTAAGTTATATCTTTCACCGCCTTTGTCTTTCTCTATTAAAAGTTCAAATTCATGTTGTTTGTCATCAGTGTTGGGTTCCTACTGGTATTCCTGCCGGTTTGCTGAGCGTGCGTGCGCACTTCAAAGAAACCTGATCGGAAAGTAAGGAAAACAGCTTAGGAGCGGCAATTCAATCCCTGATCAGCTGGGCTTCAGAAGCTGAAATAAAGGTAGGTATAACCCAGGGGCGGGCCGGCGGGCCCACTTTAAAAGCAACAGGGAACAAGTTCACTCTCTGCTTGACGGCAGAGCTACCGGTTCTGGAGAACCAGTGCAAACCGGTAGAAACCCACCACTGTTTGTCATGTACTCTCAGTATGAAAGATATTTACAAGTTAATTGTTCTTCCAGATTTTTCATTGAGTGGTTTAAAACATCCCACTAGGGTTACTCTGTTCCTTCCTTCCACATTATACAAATCCTTATTAAAAGTGTTTCTTGTATAAAAGCTTGAATCCTGTGTCAAAACTCCAGAAATGTAAGGTCAGCAGCCTCAAGAAGTGAGTAGAAGTAACAATCAAAGACTTAGGCTTGGTTTTCTTTTGGGGAAGTTTTATTTCCATCAACTTTTATTAAAATAAAAATCAGGCCAAGTTTTTGGAAGGAAGGGATTAAGAAGCAAAATAGATGTCTTAAGTGTCTGACATTAATAGGTCCCTTAACCCACCCATCCCCACCCTCCTAGCACATATACACACAGATTTATATTTAAATCTTTCCCACTATGGTATCATTAGCAAGATACATAAAACCAAAAGTTGGGTTCCAAATCAAAACCAGTTGCCCACTTCTGGTCTAAAGCTCTTGGATTTCTTTTCTATTTCTTGTAGTGAGTAGCTTCCCATACTCTAGCTCTTCCTAAATTTTCTCCAAGAAATCTTAATGAGCTGACCACTTACTATCCCAGTCTTCTTAATGCTTTCTCAAGCACCAAGAATCTACGTTTGTTACAAGCATTGTTTTCTAGTAGGAAACAAACTCTAGAGAAATACAGAGATGGCAACGAAGACTAAAAAGCAAACCATTAGTAAAATATGACGTTAGTAAGCCAGATTCACTTACTAACCATGTTATTATGTTAAAAACTGTAGTGATTCACAACAACTGTGGCAGAAAAAGTAAAAAAAAATGGGACAAAACTCCCTTTAAAATATCTTGGTTAGCAACAGAAGTTTTGGGCTTAATTTTGGTCATAGGTCAAGGACTACCTTTACAATTTTTTGTTTTGTATTCTGGAGGGGACATCAACCTTTTGCTTCAATTTCAAATTTTCAATTGCCAGCATAATAAAGTGGTGTTTTGGCCTGCTATATAACAGTAAAAAAATATATTCATTCCATATTGGCCAAAACACATAGTCCTGTCTCTGTCCTCTACTGAACTGTATTACAGCATCAGTGCTAACTAAATTAACAGGAGGCAGGGTCCTCTTGGGCTTTGTTCATGGCTCTGATAAAGGAATGAGATCCCTTGGGTTGTGAATAAACTATAAAGGTTAGTTCCCCTATTAATGGGAAGATAAAAGATAGGCCTTCTCCCAGGATTAGTTGAAACAGTTCTCAATGGAGTAGCATGGAAGGCTCACTACTGAATGTCATTCTGGATACCCAGCTGTCTCTTTTTTCCTTCACCAAGCAATTCCATATTATCACTGAAGCAAGGGAATGCAGCTTCACCCTTTAATCAGATTTCCTCATGCAGCTGTGGTTGCAATTATTTTGATCAAGAACTATTAGGCCCAAATCCTGAAGGGAGCAAAGCATCACACCATAGTTAAGTAGGATTCACCTCTTGAAATTCCATTCACCTAGACCAAAAGCTATTGATTGTGAAAATACTTTCAGCTAATTAAGCTTTAAATGCTATGAGTGCCACATAAAGCAAATGGCATTATTAAGATTATGTCCCATATTCAGATACCTTATATAAAATGGTTTATTACTAAATATTAAAAGTATCTATTATCTTCCGTGCATTATTCTTAATGCAACATTGAAGATGTCGTCAGTAAAAGAATTCCCCCTACATATACCTCCTCAAGGCTTTTGGCAAGAGTCAAACACCTTTGACACCAACAGCTGGAAATGACAGATCAATGGTTCAATATTCACAACAGCATGTCACTGATGTGACAGCAAATGTTATTCTAATGAAGCTGTAATCATAGTCAAATTATGTGGTTCAATACACAAGAAGAAGAAGGGGGAAGGGAGAAATAGGATCAGGGGTCAGGAACGAAAGGTTATTCTGCTTACCTCAAGCACTTGCTGGAGACTAGGCTGTCCATCCACCATGGCCTGAATAATTCCAGTCAGCTACAACAAAAGAAACACAGAAAACACATATTAGTTGAAAACTAAATAGCCATAGAAAAAGAATAGCTCACTTCCATCCCACCTCCCTTTTTTGTTACTTGTTTCTGCTTTCATTGCTTTTTTAAAATACTAAATACTAAAGCTAAAACACTATATAGAAAACCTCAAAGGGAAAACAACAAAGACAAGGAAGAATACACAAAAGTAAATAAATGCCATCTTTCATTTTGTTTACTGGAGTTCTTAAACACAAACAGAATATAATTAATCATTGTCAAACTCCTGCCCATGGGCCAGATGCATCACGCGCTGGCCATGCCCACCACCCCCAAGTCTAGCGAATGGGGAAAAAGTCCCGACACATCACATGACGACGCTGTGACACCGTGAGTTTGACACCCCTGATTTAAATCATTGGCTGGAACCATTATATTTCTATTAATTGCTCTATTCTTTATTACTATTGTTATCTCTTTTCATCTTCTTGTACACAAAAATCTTAAAACAAACCAACTGTTTGCATGCTGAACTGGGAGAATCCATTTTATTTCATTCTAGGAGTTAGGCTAAATGCCTACTATGCTCTTTTCCAGAGCTACAGACCATCTGGTAAAATATGTTGGCTTCCTCTCCCAGTATTTCTTTGTCATAGAACTACCATTTCTAATTGCTGATAATTTAAGGACAATTCAAGCTTTATTCCAAAATCTAAGAATTCTAAAAATGTCACGATAAATATCTATGGTTTTTTTGCAAAATATTGTGAAGCCAAAACATTCTATTTTTTTCAACTATTTTGACAATTTTGCTGCTATAAGTAACTTTTGACACATTATTTCATAATATATGTATTTTACTGGGTAAGTCTAAATAATTCACAATATTTTCTACTTTCTTTTGAGCCACTTTGCTATCATTTGACATTACTACATCTTTAGGTAAAGCGTACTTTTCTTCAACTACTGCGATGTCAAACATATTGCATTGTATATGTCGGTCTGAATTTGGAAGTTCCATAACATTTTTACCTGTTAATTCTGAAACACTCTTTCAATATGAGGTCTCAGATTGTTGGAGGCAATATGCTGACTCTGTAAACCACTTAGAGAGGACTATAAAACACTGTGACGTGGCATATAAGTCTAAGTGCTATTATGGTCATACTATTATTCTGGGGCATCAATTCCAACATGCCATTTTGCCATGCAACATGTCTGGACAATATTGCAGCCACCACTTTTTAGATAATCAAGTGTCTTGTCTTTCTCCTTGTATAATGTATATTTGCTGTTTCCTGTTTCTAAATGTTGTTTTATGGCACTTGCTGCTAGTGCTTGTTTTTATGCTATAAATGTTCATTCTTGATTAATCCAATCTGAAGTCATTACCAAGTTTATTACTATTTTTTTTAGGTGTTGACAACGTAGGTTTATCTTTCCAATTTTTCATTCATTGTTATAAATAATCAGTTCTGTATGTTCCTTCTGATTCCATCACATTCAAGAGTTTGCCTTGCAGACCTTAATATTCTCCCTCTGCTTGTTTTATATAATCATTTACACCTCTGATTTCATCTTCCACTGTCTGGTTCACATGCAATTAAAGACCATCAATTTTCCTTGGTAAACACAATCTATGTTTGCTTATTGGATGAAGTGATGTATTGTCAGAAGTTTGGAGTCTTGTGATCTTAAGCATTTAGTTCAGTTTTTTGGTACAGTCAACAATACCTGTTGTGTAGTATATTAGAAGACAGCCTAAGTACAGTATTAATAGATTTGATTTATTGCATCAATTCAGCTTCAATACTTTTCTAAACTTTACCAGATATTCCAAGTTTTGTTTTTTCACTTGAACATGTAAAATATTTATTTTTATTTTTCACTTTTGCATGAAACACAATTATTTCATGCAAAACATAGTTTGTTTTTAAAACACCAAGATACACACAAAGACATTTTATCTACCCCATTATCCAAATAAAAGCTAAACAAATAATTTTAAAAATAGCAAGTTAGTATAACATCAGGATTGAATGGATTGCCTATGGAACAAAACATTTATAGATATTTTGATGCCAAAATTGTATGACGGGACATTTGATAAAGGAATATTAGGCATTAAACAGAAACATTTAATCAGACTTATATTGCAATTATACCAAAATCAGGTAAAGATCATATCCAATGTGCTAATTATCACCCAATCTCATCTATTAATGTTGATAGAAAGATTTTAACAACAGTGCTAGCAAATAGATTACAGCAAATATTACTGCTTGTTATTAAAAATGATCAAGCAGCAAACAATATTGGGTTGATTGTCGCTTTAATAGACTTGAATAAAAATGAAGACCAACTTATAAGCTTATTGTTGGGTACTGAAAAGGCTTTTGACAAAATATATAAACGGTCATGTTTGCTATATTAAGTAGGTTCGGATTTTGTTTGAAATTCATTAAATAGATCAAGATATTATTCGTGTTGCCCATATCTAAAATAAAGGTTAATGGTATATTTTCTTCTATTTTCCCATTATTTAGAGGAACCAGACAAGGTTTTTTTCTTTCACCTTTGCTTTTTGATCATTTGTGAAACCCATAGCCTGTGTTATTAGGGAGATTTACAGAATAATACATAATTTAATTGAACATAAACTAAATAAAATTTCGTTGCATATGATATTCTTCTGTTATTTCTAAATCTTATACCAGCTGACCCTAAACTTTCCAGCTTGATAGACCAGCGGGGGAGAAAAGGATGATTCTATGTGATCAGTAGACACGCACGGACAACTCCAAGTGAAGATGTGTGTGCTCACTCACCGCTTGCGCAGCCCAGCTCTGAACAAGCCGCAACCTGGTATGGGGAGACAAGGTGTAAGGTGTAAGACCAGCCTGGCTGGGCACCCCACACCCCAGCGTGCGCACAAGAGGCAGTAAGCGCACAGGGGATGACGGTGTCTGGCAGCAGCTGCAGCCCGCCACCCCACTCTGGAGCTCCAAAGCCCACACAGTGCAGGTAAGTCCAAGCACTGCGACCACTGGGTCGCCCTCTGCTTGTCGCCTCCTCTACTGGCCACACCCACCCACCCACCCACCACACAAGGGCTGATGATCTTAACCGGGGCTTAGGTAGGGCTTATATTACGAGCATCCTGAAAAATCATGCTAGGGCTTATTTTCTGGGAAACATGGTACATACTATTCTAATGAGATAAACAAAAAGCCAAAAAGAAAACAAAAAGACCAAACACTTCCTCATCAGCAATCAACACCCAGATGAGAAGAGATTAACACCAAGATTAACTTTAGACCAATAATCAAGAAGCAAACAATACCCCAATCAATCCAATCTAGGAACTACCAACTCAGGCAAATAAGCTTAGAATAAATAACAGCTCAATCGTTGCCAAGTACTTGCTGGCTTCCTGTTCTGAGCCATATAGCAGCACCAGCTTTATAAAGGCAAGATGCACTATAATGAGAGAATACAGAAAAAATTTGAACAACCCTCTCCTACCAATGCATGATCTTCCTCATTTATCAGCTAGACGACTTAAATTCAGAAAGCCCCATTGGCATCTTCCCAACACCTTTAACATCAATTCCCAATGGAAAGCCAAATTGATCGCTGAATTCCCAGTTATAGGAAGATAAATAGATGATCCCATAAAAACAGTGCCAAGCTTTGTTTAGTTTAGTTTAGTTTTAGTTTATTTAATTTATAGACCGCCCCCTCTCCCCGTAGGGACTCGGGGCGGTGTACAGACCATTCGTAATCAAAACAATAAAATGACATAAGACATAAGACATGCAACATAAACAACTCACACACACGGTCTGTTATAAAATCCCAAAACCAATTAAATATTAAGAACAATTTTAAAACCCATTAAAACCCCAATATAAAATTTAAAAATTTAAAAAGCCATCCAGGAAGGTTTGAATAGATGTTAAATACAGTTACGATTATAGTTGTAATTAAGCCAGACCTGCTACTCGAAACTTTGAATTACCACATCAGCAATGGACAATCCTGAATAGGATTCGCAGCTCACATAGCGTCTCCCTGGAGTCTCTGTATAAATGGGACATAGTATCATCCCCTCAGTGTGACTGCATGGTACCACGTCAAATTGTAGATCACATTGTGACTGCCTGTAAACTGAGGGTATATACCAGTCCAGTATCTGATTTTTTTTAATATAAAAGATGCTATGCTTCAATGGTTAGATGGCCTAGACATTGATATTTGATATATATCTTTTTAACATTTATATTTTATTGGGTTACTAATCTAGTTAAAATGTTAATTTATATTACTAGTTAGTCCATGTATGATATGCCACATGCAAAAAAATAAATAAATAGCCCGATCAAGGAATCACCGAGACCAGTGACGTGCGGTGAGGTTTATGGCTGGTGAGGCTGGTGACGTCATCAGGAAGGCGGGGAATGGGACCACGTGTGCAGGAGGCTGAGGCTGCCTCAGCTTCCTGCACACGTGGTCCCATTCCCCGCCTTTATGAGTCAACATGAAGGGGACCACGGAGCGCGAGCCGGCGGAGAGCACTCCGCAGTCCCCTTCATGTTGACTCAGGAAGCAGGGAATCGGACCACGTGTGCCTTTTCTCTTTCCCCTTTTTTTTTCTTTTCATGAGAGCGGTGAGGCTCTGCCTCCCCTGCCTCCCATGACCGCACATCCCTGACCGAGACCATGTCCACTAACACTGACAGGGCAAGCCACTAGTATATAAAATGAGAGAAAACCTAATGTTAAGTGCAAGAAATCAGGAATCCAGAAATTTCAAATGATTATAGGTTTACTGTGTGCTATTAAAAGTCAAATTGACAGTAGATAAGGGTCAGGGAAATTCAAGGTAGGCTGAACTTAGGTCAAAACTTACGATGCGTTTGATCCCTCCCTCGGGGTTAGAGTGATCATCTCCTATATACCCTACTCCTTACCAGTATTGATGTTATCTAGTTTGGTAGTGAAACATCTGCATGAAAACTCAGCTCAGAGAGTAATAAGGAACCTCCAGTTCAGCCCTGAGATGCAAATATTCTCTTCCATCAATCATAATGTGCATTAGAAACACATACACACGAGCACTTGAATAATGTTTGTAATAGATAATTATATATAGAATTGCAACTGTTTATCGTTCTAACAGAGAAGTGGGCAATTAATTTTCCCAAGGGATCACGTGAGAAACTGTGACTGTTGTGGAGAGCCAAACCTGAACTGCTCAATGTTAATTTCATCGCGTTATAAAAAGCATTAAAATACATGGCTTTGATTAGCTGCTACTTGTAAGAATACATGTTACATTTTATTTATATTTTATTTCTATTTTAGATTGACCTCTTCTCTGGTTTAATATATCCATTAGATTGGGGATAGGAACTATTTTATCCGAACCCTAGTGTAACATTTTTTTAAAATTAACAATGTTTTTATTCCTTTCATCCTGTGCTACACTGAAAATATAGAAGATTAATAGTATATGTTCACAATTATGTTTAGCTGGTTCCATGCAAAGACAGAAGTTCTTCTCACTTAGCTTTGAGAGCAGTTAAGAAAGCAAGTTTGACATTCTTTCATACAGGGTTATACTATGAGAGAAAAAAGATACTAAGCCTTCCTGCTTCCCTTGTTGGAATAGTATTTCTAGCCTCATATGTGATAAAAGAAGCACCATTACAAAACGTAGATTCACCTTCTAGTTCAAGTGCACTCCAGAAAAATACATTGCTTAATCCCGCAGGGATGAGACTATACTTTTTCAAATAATTGAAGAAAGTTAGACAATAGAGTACAATTGGTAAATTTGCCACAGCAGTTACGTCCAATGGAAAAAGAAAAGATAGAGAAGAGCAGAGAACCAAGCGATCTCCAAGACAATGCCAACAAAATGGATTTTTCTATGGTGTTTATCTAATACACCCTCGTATTTCTAATCCAAGACAGTTTCCTGATTACAATAAGCACTTGTCTCTGGCATGCCATCAGATAATCAGACCTGGTCTTTCTCTGCAAACAAAGAGATCTATAAAGCTGACTTCTATAAGTAGAAGGGCAGAGACAAAACCTTTTCCTAGCATTTAGTAAATACCAGTCCTATTGAAGAAACATATGCAGAGCAAGGAGAGAAAGGGAGATTACTATAAACAGCTATTTATACAGGGAACTAAAATCTTACAAGAACAGGAAAATATGTACAAGAAAGAGGAAAGCAAAATATTGTGTTTTTGCTTTGGAACTAAACTAATTGCACATACAGATAGTCTTCAACTTTCAACCTTTTTTTTAGTGACCATCCAAAGTTACAATGGCATTCAAAAAATGGACTTATGGCAACCATTGAAGCACCCCCATGGTCACATGACCAAGATTCAGATCCTTGGCAACTGGTTCATATTTATGACAGCTGCACTGTCCTGGAGATGCAATCCCTTTTTTTGATCTTCTGGCAAACAAAGCCAGTGGGGAAGCCAGATATGATGGCCCCATTTTTCACAAACACAGCTTCCACAGGTTGTCTCAATTTCTATTCTTTCTCCCCTCCTTTACAACATGGTTTTGGAATATGGGATATATGTCCCCCTTATCAAATTATTCATAGACTATTTTGAAAAATAGACACATATATCATTTCAATATTGCCTTGTTCATAGAAGTAAGCAGCATCAGGAAAATAACTGAAAAAATGGGAATAATATGTTGAATGCAGATAGTGGGGCATGATAAGTTGAATTTGGCTGTGAAACATATAATTTCAGTCTTGCAAGGACTGCAAGTTCAGTCTTGTAATTCCTTACTTTCAACTTTGTTAAAATCATAGTTGTTTAAACCACTGAAAATATACTGGAGTCTAGATACCCAATTACATATTTTTACTATAACCAAAACAATGAAGACCTTTAGAGACTTAATCAGTTTTTTAATGAGCAGATAGAAGAACTGCCAGCATTTCAGATCTTCCTAGAGAAACTGCAAGACATAACATTAAGGTCTCAGAAGAAAAAGAGGTTTACCTCAGTACAGAAAGGTGTGAGCTGAGGATGCACCACTGGTTGCACATACATATGGAAAGTGGATTCAATTTCCATTGTCCTGCCATTCAGCTTCAGGATGGGGAATTCAATTATCTCCTACAAAAAAAAAATAACAATTTAAATAAACAGCTAGGCAAAACACGAACAAGTTAAACCACAATTTATGGAAACCCTATACAATATGTGATGCCAATCAAGATAAGAATAATGGCTTGGATTCTAAAACTTCACTCCATAAACAGAATGTTTTGCCTTCTTCATACCATGAAATATTTTAGTACTTCTTTTTTAAAAAAACCACATATGATACATTCAGTAGAGTTGAAGACTGCAGTTGGAAAGATATACAGTAATAGTGACACCACATATAAGTTAAATTGCCTTCCTATAGTCTCAGCATGAATCTCATACCGTATTCAACTATATAAATTCACCAGCAGAAGATATAAGTGATAAAAGAGAAAAGACTGGAGAAACCTAGAGAGAAAGAAAATAAAACTCTTATACAGTCTCACTCAATATTCATTCTACGAAGATGGACAAGTGTCAATTCTAAAATGAACAAATTTAAGAAGGTATCAAAATCAAAGTATATATTTCTGCCATAACATTCATTGGAGCTCTGGTTTGCAAAGGTACCAAAATATTGCTGTAGTATATGAAGATATCAAAAGAAAAATTAAGCATGCAAATTTAATTTTTATTAACTATAGCAAATAAACTTACTGTAATTATTAATTGATCTAGCATTGTCCATTACATAAATCTGTAAACATTTGAGAGGCCCCAGCTCTTACAATCTAATACAAATGTTTCTGTCTCAGGACCCCTTCCCACTTCCACTTGGAAGACCTCAAAACAGCTTTTGCTTGCATGGAGGATATTTATCAATATGCATCATACAAGTAGTCCTCGCTTAAAACCAACAATTTAAATCGACAGCTTGGTTGCTAAGTAGAAAATCACACTATCAGAGATTTACGACCTTACTTCCCTTCAATCCTTAATTAAAGGCCATGGTCGCTAAGTGAAACATCTTGTCACCACAACTTATGATTTTACTTCTCTAATAACTCTCTTGTTGCAAGATAATTATGAAGCATGCAAATTGCAATTCTGCCACCACATTGCAAAGATTGAAAAAGTAAAGATAATAGTGACTTTCTTTTATACCATCAAAACTTCATAAGATCACTAAATGATGCAATTGGTAAGCAATGATTATTACCTTACTGAAAATTAAAACAGACACATTCATTGCCACTCTGTTTTTCAGAATTCTTCCGTAGGATTTTAATACTTTTATTTTTCAACACAGGGTGAAAAAGAATTTTGATTTTTGTGGACCTCTGAAAGGGTCTTGAGACCACAGGCAACCTCAGATCACAATTTCAGAAACATTGTACTAACAAAGACAAAGAGAGACATATGCACATATTTAAAACTTAAAATATACCGATATCATGTTCATTCGGCAACTCTTGAAGAGAAACTCAGAATAAACTTGAGTGTAATGCTCTTCCTATCATTCTATCTGTACATTACTTTGAACATAACCATTTTGGGGACAAAGTAACTCTGACACAGGAAAAGAGAAATATCAAAAATTCAAATAGTTGAATCATCAAAAATATTTTTAAAAATTATATGGGCTTGATAATAAGAAGTTTAAACAAATCCAGTTATGATGGGTCTGGCCATTACTAAAATATACACATGAAATTAGAGTGGGAAAAACCACCCAAGGAATAAAAACAATAAAATCCTTTGTCTCTTTTTCCCCACTCCACCCCCTCCCGAGTTTAATGTAAGAGGAGTGACAATTTGCTTGGTGTCTTTAAAGGATAATTTGTCTGTGTTATTTAATAGAGAAACATGATGCTGGGGCTCTAGAGTGCAAATGAGCTTATTGAGTGATAGCCAAGCATCCGGCCTCTCAAATCACTTGTGGAGGGAAGAGAGAATAAAAAAATTGCTTTTTAATATTCAAAAACAGTTTGCAAAATTTAATCAAAGCAGAGCAAAAGCTAACATTTTTACCACTTTGACATTTTTATTAGTGCTTTCATAAATTTTTAAAACATGAATAGAATTAGTTTAGAAACAACAACAAAACTGCCTAAAAACATCTGGAAGAGGAGAAAAAATAAGCTTTAAAAAAGAAACTCCTCTGCCAAGTAACATTTGCATTTTAAGAATCCAAATCCTACAGCAGAAAGGAATGGATTAATGTTTCAGGTTCTGACTATATAATGGTCTACAATCTAGACCATCACTATATAACATATATGTTCAGACACCATCCTTTTTAAAAGCATGGTTTGTGGTCTATAGCCAGGTTCACATAAATGTAAATTATAATGGCTGAATTCCCACTATGAACTATGGACTATAAACAAACCACATACAACGTATTGCGGTACGTTCCTTTAGCTGGGAACTATGTGGGATGGATGGTCCCACTATCAGATAGATTCAGAGTAGGTTGAACAAGCATACCCAAATCATGAAGCTTAACGTATCTATGTCTATGTACAATGAGGCATGAAGTGGGATACATCAGAGTTTTGTCCTGAGACTAGAGCACTTTTATAAATGACTCAGACAAGGGGATAAAGAGATGGTAAGCAAATCTGCAGGCCACACAAAGCAGGGAGGAACTGCTAATTCTTCAGAAAACTGGCTCAAAGTTCAAAAGGATGTTGATACACTTGAATATTATGTCTTCTCCAATAAAGGGTGAGAAATATAGGGTTCTGTACTTAGGGAGGAAAAAAAATAGATGCACAAGTACAAGGCAGGCATTTCCTGGCTCATCAGTAGTAACTTGTAAAAAGAACCCGGGTATTTGGGTGGACCAGATTAAGCATAAGCCAGCAGTGTACTACAGCTATCAAAATAACCAGTTCCACTTGGGGCAACATCAACAGAATGCCTAAAAAGGGAGACAGATGTAAGTGACTTTTGCCCCATTTTATGACCTTTTTTGCTACAGTTGTTAAGTGAATCACTCCAGTTGTTAACTTAGTAACACGGTTGTAAAGTAAATTGGGCCTTTGACTTTGCTGATGTAGGTCACAAAAGAAGACGATCACATGATCCCAGGACACTGCAATTGTCATAAATATAAGTTAGTTGCTAAGCATCTAAATTTGATCACATGACCATGGGATGCTGCAACGGCCATATGTGTGGAAAATAGTCATAAGTCACTTTTTTCAGTGCCATTGTAACTTTGAATGGTCATTAAATGAAGTAAGTTGAGGACTACATGTACAAAGAAGAATGGATTGATCAAGACAAAGGAAAAGGCAGAAAATCATGGATGAATAGAGATGATAAAATACTCAAACAGGAGTATTGAAAAGTTTTTAAACAAAATATAAATTAACGGTTATAATGCAGGGGTATCAAATTCAATCGCATCACGGGTTGGATCATGATGTATCGTGACATTTTTTGCTTTTGCAGAGCTGGGGTGGGCATGGCCTGCACATGATGTATCCAACTGCTTATTTTGAAAGGTCACAAAGCATGGATCAGAGAATCCACTGAAACATGGGAAATACAGAAAAACAAAACAATAGATTTAAACTGCTACAGCTAGGTTTAGGTAAGAGAGAACTGCATTCTTCAATGATATAAGGCCAAAAAAAAAGTCTGCTTAATATGGCTTCATTCCTGTTGGCAGTAAATGTATTCTTATTCTTACCTGCGCATGCACACGCAAACCCCCCCATGCCCCGCTTTGGACCTATCAGGCCTCCCTGCAGCCTCCTGTGACCCCCATGCTCCCCCCAGCCCCCGTGCATATGTGTGCGACCCTCCGGGGCCCCACACATGCGTGTGCATTTCCCACATGTGCCCCATACATGTGCGGCCCAAAAATCAGCTAACCAAGCAGGAGGTGAGCACGCATGCGTGGCAGAGCTGAGCTGGGGCGACGGTTCGCGTGTCCGCAGAGAGGGCTCTGCATGCCACCTTTGGCATGCGTGCCATAGGTTCACCATCACCGGGCTAGAATAAACCAGTAGATACTGTAAAACAAAGTAGTGAAATGAGAAATTCTGAGCATTTTATGACTGTCCAAATTGTGAAAGCTACAAGACTAAAAAAAGGCCTCTGTTCTAAGAAATTCAGTATCTTGGAGGAAAAGATCAACTGCTTTATTTTCTATCACCCTCATTATTTCTTGGCTTTCCTGTTCAGTTTTTCAAAATGAGAAGAAAAAGTCTTCCCAAAAGGTTGATGTCCCAGGACTCCCATGGGGACAGACTGGAAGACAATTTTTTTCTTCCATCTCCAACAATGTTTGCAACAGATACAAGCCCTATGAAATCAGAATCATTGCTCACTAACAATGTTAACTAGCCTTGCAATGAAATGTAACCTACAACACTCTGTGGTATTTTCCATTTAAGCTTCCATTTGGAGAGCAGGAGCATTTGGGCAGCCCGCCGTCCATCCAGCTAATAAAGACAAGTGTTGGGACCTTTAAAGCTGCCATTCATCTTATGCCTTTATTAAATTCAATTTTCTAAAACCCATGATACATCATGAAATTAGGAGCTGACATTCCTGCAGAAACAAAAATATCTATCAAACATAAAGAGGAAAAAAACGTCCCATTACCCAGAATTTATGGCTTTAAGCCAATGTGTTTCCACTTTTTTACAAGCATATGGTTTGTTTTAGATATTCCAAATGTTATTACAGACCTACAATTTCATTAGAAGCTATTATAAAATGCTAAGCACTTACATACACAGCCAAACAAGCTGAATTTTGGAGCACATGGATACAAACTGACAATCTACCCATTTTAAAGTACTACAATGGATTTATACTGTCAATCAAAGTCAAGAAATGGATAAAAGGGAGGGTGTTGTGAAAATTCTACTTAAAAGCATTTGATGCAAATACAGCAAAAAAACAATTTGAGACAATTTAAAAATTAAAATCACAGACATGAAGAGGTGAAAGGGGCCAGTGAAACCATTAAATTTCCCCCCGACAATCCAAAATACATTTATTTTTCCATCAACCCAAATTTCAGTTTTTTTAACCATTTTTTAAAATTTGCCCTTCAGGTATACAGTAGTTCATTTCATGCTTTTGTCAGATAATCCATCAGAAAAATATTAATATGTTTTCTGCCCACACCATCAAGTGTGAATAATATATTTTCTTGGATTAATTTAGCAAGTCACCCTTCTGCAATCCATGACGTAAAGAACACCATGTACTTTTCAATACTATATCCTAAAAAAATAAATTCAACACATTTTATTTTGCACAGAATTATCCTCTATACTAGTATGCTGTTACGTTGCTAGGTGCTTTTTTTTCCTTTAGACAAAGTAAAGTAAGTTCACTACAAAATGAATAGAAGAAGTTGATAGAAAATAAAGTATCTTCTCTAAGTTTCTAGAAACAGATTTAGTGGTATCTATCACCAATGTGCACTGCTATAACTAACTTAAAAAAGAAAACAATTAAAATTGTCTCTGTTGGCCTTGAAGAGCATTTGGAAACTAACTGGTACAGAATGCAGTTGAGCAGGTGGTAAATGGTGTTGAATATATGGCATATGTAACACCACTACTACATGAGCTGCATTGACTACAAGTGTGTTTCTGAGGGGAAATTCAAAGGGCTGGTTGTCATCTTTAAAGCCCTTCATAGCTTGGGACCCGATTATCTGAGGCCTGCCTTTTTTCCTGTCCAATTTGATTCAAAGAGATTGGCCATGCTGCAGATCCCATCAGTCAAAGAGTATCAAACGGCAGAAACTAGAAGGGGCCATCTCTGCTGCAGCTCCTGCTTTGTGGAATATTCTCCCCTCAGAGATTAGCATGACCCCATCCTGTTGTCTTTTTGTAAGGCTTCAAAAACATGGCTGTGTACCTAGGCCTGGGGCTCAGAATATGTTAAGGGTTGCCGTCTATGGATATTCTCAATAATCCAGGTCATAGTTAATAGGAATATAAATCATTCCATTCCATTCCCCAGAACTGAGGATGCTTCTTGGATGAGAACCGAAACGTCTTCAAAAAAGAAAGAAAAAGTTGTTGCCTTTGTTTAAGGGTTGTGTTTCTTGGGTTTACAGTTAGATAACTATTTAGGGAGGGAGGGCTCCTAAAGTGATTTCACAGTAATGAGGAAAGATGGAAACATGAATGAAGGGAACAAAATTGAGGGTCTGAGTTTCTTACTGAAAGGAAAAACTACAACCTTCAATTTGTGAGCCACTTTGGGAGAAATCTCCATTTGGAAACAGAAAAAAATTATACCAATATTCACAGAGAAACACTTTATTTACAGCATTGTCTATAATATTAGACTCCAGAAAATATAAACATTCTAAATTTCAAGTGTCTATTTGAATAAGAGGCAATGGATAAAAATACCCCACCTGAGTAAGGAAAAAAAAGAGACTGAGAATATTTATTCTCCTCCTTACCAGCAAAATAAGGGCATGTGTGTGCATGTGTATCCACCTTCCACATACAAGCACATACAGACATAGATATAGAATTAAAAATATCAGAAAATTGAACAGAAATATTCCCAATGCACTATCAAGCAGAATTCAATTGAAAGCACTATGTTCTTAAAAAGAAAAGGGACAATGTAATCTGCTTTAAAAACAACTTTTTACAGCTTCAAGAGAAGAATTTAAGGTATCTCATCTAACAGTTTTTGTCTCTTCTTTGTGAAACACAAAAAAGAGTCATTTTATGCACAAGGAGCTTGTTTCTTAAACAAACACTTGTGTTTTTGATTTACACCACAGGCTGCTCCTAAATAATTTATGGCGAGTTAAATTTATTGCACAGCCCTGGCTGGCTGCAAATTCGAATTGCCAAATAATTAGATTTTGGGGCAATGCTTATAAATTATCCACCGATTTGTCCGGACTTGTTTGTCAGTCGCTTTGTGCTCCAGGTCATCTTTGGCATTTTGCTGTTTGTGTTTTAATTGCTGATTTACACTTTGACAGATGAGAGTTGATGCCTCCAAGTTGGTAGGGGGGAGGAAATAGAAGAATCAGAAATTGTGGAATGCTTCAGTTCCATTGCCCCCCCCCCCCCAAAAAAAATCTTATTTCCAAGGCAATTAAAAGAAGGGACAGCTTGTAAACAGTACTGGCATAGTGAGTTTTAATTATTATTTTAATGAGAACTGGCTGAATTCAGTGGTCCTTCACTGGCCTCCATCGGTAATGGACAACATGTTTTAGCAGCCATCCACCCATTCTCAAATCCAACTTCAAATATTCTGCAAAATTGACCATACAGTCTGGTTGTACTAAAAAGCAAAAAAAAAAAAAATCACTGCTGCATTAGTATGGTGAAATATGGTCAACTATACCAACAAACATCTGTCTTGAAATACTCAAGCCAGCACATTATTCAGGTGTACTGAAAATGTATTCAGAATCCTTTTGCAGTACAAACATATATTTGTCCTAGTTATCTAAAGAAAAAAAGTACATACATCCATTTTAATTCATGAAGGACTCAATTAATTAAAGCCACGATAAGTAGCAGAAGTCCAATATCTATGGCATTGACTATGTCCTGGGAATCATAAAAACAATGTGAATGTGGTGGGGATAGGATACTTAAGAAGTATATGTGATAAAACCAGAAAGGAATCATAGGGACTTTAGAAATCATCTCTTAGTATAAGAACCACTAGACCATCTCTGAAAGATAATCAACCAGCGTCTGCTTGAAGACACCTAATGAAAGAGAAGCTACCACTTCATGTGGCAGCTTGAACTAATGTAGACTGAATTTAAGTGAGTGACAAGTATGAAAGAATTACACTGTCGGAGAAAATGAATGAGAATTGAATCACAAAACAATTACATGAAGAAAGAATAAATGCATCAAGAAGATCAAGACCTCTTCCGGTTCCGGCTGCAGATTGCGACGGGCAAGCCTTGCTCGCCCCGCGCACTCCTGGTGGGCTCCCCACTGATCCGGGGGGCACAATGCCCTGGAGGGGATCCTGCCGAAGGGGCGGCGTAGCGGGGGACCCCCTGAGTCGGCGGCGGCCGGGGGGGCTACCCCGCATCGCTCTAGGCACCGGGAGGCAAGATGGGGAGGCGCTGCGGCGTCTTCGCAAAGAGGCAGCTGGAAGAAAGCAAGATTTGAAGGACGCAGCTGCTGTGTGGTGAGGTGGAAACTTTCCCCCGTTCCCTTGCTTGATTGAAAGGAGAAAAAAAAATTGCCAGCTTCTTCAGAATTATTTTCAACTTGTCTGGGAGAAGCGTGACTAGAGGGAGGGGGATTTTTCCCCCCCTTGGACAAGCGGCTTTAAACAATTTTGCTCTTTGCCCCCAGAGGAGGAGGAGGGGAGGGAGCCATGCAACGAAATCACGCTCATAGCAAAGGCAGATTTTGGATTGCAATGGTGTAAATGAGGTGATGATCTGAAAACTTTGAAAACTTTTGGTTTTTGCCTTCTGATTCCGGAGCTGGCAGGGCAAGATGGCACACTTCCGTCGTCTTCATAGACATTGAAATTTGACTCCACCCATAGGAGCTTCAGGCATCTTGTCTTTGTCTCTGTGACACTCAGAGAAATCTGTTATATTGGATTTTGGGCTTGGAACAAAGGATTTTATTACTTTATTGCCAGAAGTTGAATCCAGAAAAGGTTCCCCTCTGCTTGGACTCCCTGCCTCGTAACCTCTCTTGGCGGCTCTCCTCTCTAATTGTTTCCTCTCTGTATTGACTTTTTACTCTCTTTGCTCATTACAATGCCACCTAAAAGACCACCCCTGGGGAAGCCGGGTTTTGCTGTCTCCGCCCCGACATCCTCAGCGTCCAGCCCCAGTGGACAACAGACTTTAACTTCCTTGCTTCAGCCCAAGCCTTCTGAGGTGGACTTTCAGCAGATGTTTCAACAACTCTTAAAGGGACAGGAGGACTTAAAAAATCAACTAAAGGAGATGAATGAGCAGCTTAGAGAGAACCAAGACCGGACGATTAAAAACTCACAGAGACTGGATCTTTTGGAGGAGGGGACGGCTGAGATGAGGGGGGAGATGAGGGGGGTGCAGAAAGGGAACCAAGAGTTTGAGAACCACCAGATAAAAATGGAATTTGAAATAATGTCCTTTTTCCTTAGGTTTCAAAATGTGATTGGGGCGGATGATGAAGATCTAAGGGACATTATGACAAACCTTTTGGCTGAATATATCCAAAAAGATAAACAACAGATGGGGTGGGACATGGACCTGGTTTATAGAGTAAACTCAGCATACGCTAGAACACACAATGTTCCAAGGGAAGTACACATTAAATTTCTTAGAAAGATTACAAGAGATGAGATTCTGAGTGCGCAAAGGGGGCAAGCACTAAAATACCAGGATAGAGAAATAGCCATTCTGAAACAAATCCCTAAGAAAGTGAGAGAGAAAAGAAAAAACTATTCATTGCTAGCGAAGAAGTTATACCAGAAAGGGGTGTGGTTTAGATGGCTGATGCCTGAAGGTATGCTAATATTCTGGGAGGATACAAGAGTTAGAATCAACACAACCACAGAGGCTCAGGCCTTTATGGAAAAAAATAAAGCCCTCCTAGATAAACCTGATGATCCTACACCAGATATACAGGACACGGGAGGGGCCGGAGCTCTGCTGGCGGGGGAAGAAGGGGCATTATCGAGAAAACTCAGATCACAAAAATGAACAAGAAAATCTGTTTGATATAAATTGATTGAAATTATTTGAAGATAAAAGTTTATATGCTGACAAAATACTATTAATTAGTAGTAAGCTAATGTATTGATAAATGAAAAATGAGTACGGGGGAGGGACCACCTTCTACATATTGTAACTGCCAAAATTTGTAACCTATCCACTACCCCTTTCCTGTTTTATTTTTTTAAAAAACCAATAAAATTTTGTTTAAAAAAAAAGAGAAGATCAAGACCAAAGAAGTCATGGTTGATGTTGGTGATCCAATGAAAAAAATGAAAAAAAATGTTTAAAGGAAAAAAAGGCAATATATGAAACTGTGTCTGGATATCGATAAGCCCAAAAAAGTTTGCAAGGATAAATAATACTGTATGGAGAAATACAAAAAAATAGAAACTGTTCTAGCTATATGACTTTTTCTTCTCATTTCTTTAGTTTGTATGGCATACTATTTTCTCATTCTTTTTCTTCTTTTGCATCAAAAAGAACTAACTTTATGCGTAAGTATGTACATAAGCATATTATATACCTCTGAGCAAATTTATATAAACTTTTGCAGTATATTAGCTGAGTGAAATGCCATTATATGGATAATTTTCATTAGACTAAAAACATGCAAACAAACCTACATGTGTGAGTGTGCAGGGTATAATGAAGTATCTGAAATCAATTCTATAGCCACAGGGAACCAGCCTGCCAGCAAGAATTTCAAGAGACATATATGAACAATAATAAAAGAATGGAATGTGTGAATGACCTTGGGGGACAAGATATTGCCTAGGAAATATTTAGACAAGAGAGGCAGGAGTACCAAAAGCATTAACTAAAGGGAAAAAATTAGGAAGGATGCCCTCAATTGTTCAGGCAGTTAAAGAAGGTGGTGGCAAGTCTGTATCTTCATATTTGCAAGATTCTGTTAATGTAGCCTTACAATAAAGTAGAATTAGCTCATCATGTTGTGTTTCATATCTGGTTTATCTGAGACATAATATTATGGTGCTTTCAAAGTGGCCTTTGTAACTGGAGGATCTGCAAGAAAATACGATTTGCCTGCAAGCAAAAACTGGTGGGACCACAAAATAGAAAAAGTAATAGAAAATGAAGAAGCTAAAGTGTTCTGGAATTTTAGAATTCAAGCAGACAGGTACCTGCCACATAACATCCAAGACTTAACAACTATAGGTAAGAAAGTCAAAGCAAGTCTGGATAGAGAAGGTGACAATAACTGAAGACAGTAGAAGAGAAGAGAAAAAACTGGGGAAGATAACAAAATACAGAACTGCAAATAGAAATATGATTGTGGCAAAAGAAAACAAAGGAAGTACCAATAGTAATAAGTGCCTCTGGTACAATCCCAAACAACTGGAGCACCACTTGAACATCCACTGTTAATGACAAAATCATCATCAGTCAAGTGAAAAAGGCAACTTTACTTGGAACAGTTTACAACAGGAGATGATACCTTTAACATCATCAAACATAAATTTTTGCCTATCTCAACTCCTTAGGAAGGACTCAATAGGCAGATAAAAATGTCAAATCCAGTCTAAACATCTGGCTTCCAATGTCTAAATGAAAAATTAAGACCAGACAAATTACACAAAGCCACCAAAAGAAATGCTTTTGAATCAAGACAACTGCTGCTAGTAGTAGTAATACATAGATAAACCGATGTACCTTTTGAGCATAAAAGAATTCTCCCGTTTGATGACCCTGTAATTGCCTAATTCTGAGTAGAGTCAGGGCTACTGGATGCCTTCTGAGCATACAGTACGGCTCTAAAATTCTTGAAGCACTGCATATCAGCTAGCACCTTTTTCTGTTTTATTCTCATATTATTAAAATGTTCCAAACTTGTTTTATGTAACAATTAGTCTTAATACTATTGAATATTAATTCAACTAGCACTGCCACGAGGGGGAAAAAATCTCTATGGAAAAATGCATTTTTTTCTGCTGTTGCACTATTATTTCAGATTTCAAGCTATTAAATGAATCTGTAAGGGAAATTAGTCATGGTGTGAAAGGTTTTTTACAAACTCGTAGCACTTTTGATGAAGCAGAATTTTTTAAATAAATTAAACTGTTAACTAGATCATTTCCATCTGCACTTTTGAGCATAACTTAATATTTTGTGGGGTAGAGGGAATCTAGTTTTCCAGAAAATAGGATCAAATGCATCAACATAAGGCTTTTAAGAAAATTAAGAGATCTATATATCAAGAAGTGATCATGTTCTGAAAGAGTCGATAGCCCCGCCAACTCCGAAATCCTCCTGGCCACTATGAGGAAGGGGTCTTGAACGTTAGATAGCAGATTTCAACGGTTCAAATGGTGGTGAGGTGAGTGCCTGTAAGACGATGGGAAGCTCCCAGGTCGGGTATCGATGGACTACAGGGGGCATTAGATTGGTGGCGCCTTTCAGGAAACTATGCACCCTGGGATATTGATTTGGTGACTGGTGGGCATCCGCTGTCAGGATCATGGACAAGGCCACCACCTGCCTTCAGAGGGTGTTGGGAGATAACCCCCTATCAAGACCCTCCTGTAGGAAGTCAAGGACCTGTGGAATCGACACTGTGACGGGTTTGATGTGCATCCTGGAACACCATTTACAAAAGGCGGACCAAGTTGCATCGTAGATTCTGATGGTTGACAGCCTTCTGGAGGCCTAGATCATCTGGATGACCTTGCCAGAAAAACTGCCCTTCCTCAAGAGGTCCCTCTCAAGTGCCAGTCAAATGGAGTCACTAAGACTCCGGATGGAACAAGACCCTCTGGCTGAGAGAGACCTGATCCCGGGGGATCTTCTAGGGCCTGGCCACAGACAGACTGACGAGATCGGTGTACCATGACCTCCTGGGCCAATGGGGAGCGACTAGTAGAATATCTGCCTCCTCTGCCAAGATCTTCCAAATCACCTTGGGGATGAGAGGGAGGGGGGGAAATGTGTATAGAAGACCCCAAGGCCAAGGGCATCACAGGGCAGTGACGCCCTCTGCTCCTGGTTTTGGGAACCTGGAGAAAAACTGAGAAAGATAAGTGTTGTCTGGCTGGGCAAAAAGATTGTCTGTGGGTCGGCCAAACCTTCTCAACAGCTGTTGAAACAAGGTCAGATGCAGGCACCACTCCAAGTGATCGATGGTGGTCCTGCTCAGTCAATCCACCCAAATGTTGTCCACTCTGGAGATATGTTCCGCTCTCACGAAACTGACGCGTCTCTCCGCCCACAGACCCAGAGTCTCTGTCTCTGACATGAGAGACCTGGACTGGGTACCCCCTTGGCGATTGACATGAGCCTTGGTAGCTACATTTTCTGTCAATAAGAGAACATGTCGATTCTGTATCTGCTTCTGGAAGTGTCGAAGGGCCAGCCATGGTACCCTCAGTTCCAGCCAATTGATGTTGTATGACAGCACTCTGTGGACCACCTGCCCTAAGCCACCTGAGTCTGTAGGTGGGTTTCCCAGCTGAACAGGCTGGTGTCCAATGGCAAGGCAGTCTGGCTCCTTGAAGAGGTAACCATTCCTTATGGCCAGAGACTGCCACCATCTGAGGGAGCAGATGACTTTCGGTGGAACTCGAACTGTCATCATGGAACTGCTGGCGCCAGCTTTCTGGAGCAGTAGGAGGAACCACTGGAGGGAACCACTGTAGCCGCGCCCAAGGAACTTCTGCAGTCCAAAGTGTCTATCACTGCTCCCAGATGAAGCAGGTTGGTGGTAGGAACCAAGTGACTTTTCTCCATGTTTATGGAGAAGCCGTGAGCTTGTAGAGGTTGAATTGTAATCCGTAGGTCTCGAGATATTTGTGGTAGGGATGACGATTGGATGATGATGTCTTCCAGGTAGCATTGGAGTCTTATTGGCCTCACCCTGAGATGAGCTGCTACTGAGGCTAACAATTTGGTGAAGGTCCTTGGCGCTGATGACAGGTCGAACGGCAGGGCACTGTATTGATAATGGAGCCCTGCAAGGTAAAACCTGAGGAACCTTCTGTGGAATGGCTGAATTGGGACATGGAGGTCAGCTTTCTTCAGATCTATTGATATTAAGAGGTTGCTCTCTCAAATGCAGCGTTTGAAGGGATTGCATCTTGAAGCGCTTGTACACCAGGTAGACATTGAGCCACTTCAGATCCAGGATTGCTCTCCACCCCCCTGAATTTTCTGGCACTAAAAAAAGGATGGAGCAGAATCCCCTCCTCTCCTGCCCTACTGGGACTGGTTCTATGGCCCTGATTTCTAGCAGATGCCGAATTTTGGCTTTGATTAGGCCCATTTTGGAGTGGCAGATGAGGGTCGGGCATCGAATGAAGTACCTTGGCAATGGGGAGATGAACTCCAAGGTAAGACCCAGCTTTACAGTTTGTAAGACCCATATGTCTGTGGTGATCAGTTCCCATTGTGAGGCAAAAAGCTGTAATCGCCTTCCGATGGGAGGAAGTCGTTGGTAGTCACTTGTTGCTGCGGAAGGGTCTGCTTCCTGACCCTCCATGGAATGGTCATCTTGCAGCAGGCTGTTGCCTTTCTCTATCCCGAAATGGCTGACGGTCCTGGGGATGATCAGTACCGTGGGAGTAGGACTGATGAAATGCAGGAGCATTGGTGCTTGTGTCGGGGGCCCAAAAGGATTGCCTACGAAAGTATGCTGGGGACCTATGCTCAGTCCTTTTGTTCATATACGGTAAAATCTTCTTCTTATCCTTAGTCTCAATTAAAATGGGATCTAAGGACTCCCCAAAGAGGTTACCTCCCTTGAAGGGAGCAGAGGCCAGCTTCCATTTTGACCTCGTATCTGCGTGCCAATGGCGAAGCCGTGAAGTAACGTTAGATTCTAGGACCCTGGATGCGAACTTAGCCGCATTGAGGGTAGCATCCGCAGAAAACTCTGCTGCAGCCATCAACTTGTTAAGGTCCTGGCACAGTCTGGTATCCTCAGGGGGCAACCTAGCCTGCATTTGGTGAATCCAGAGAAGGGAAACCCTATTGAAAAGAGAGGCCGCAATGACAGCCTTGATGGCCCAAGCTGCTGCCTGATATGTCTTATGGAATGACTTTTCTGCCTTTTTATCCTCCGCCTTTAGACCTTCCATCTGATCTGAAAGGAGAATCGATGAAAAGGTCAAGGATGCCACAGGAGCCTCTACAGAAGGTAATCGCAGAAGCTCTTCTAGGGAAGGATCAACTGCATAAAGTCTCTTTTCACTGCCACGGGGGGGCGGGGCTGCTAGGGAACTGGGCTATGACCATTGATGCTGGATTATGTCAACAAACAGCTTAGGAGATGGATGTGAAGTTCCCAGAAGATGACCTAATTAATTTATGAGCCTCGAGACAAGGTTCAAAAGAAATCCATTCATTTATTAGGATCAACATTCTGGTGTGTACTCCTGCAGAGCCAAAACTGCTTCCGCTTAATTGCATTTGAACTTTACTCCTCTATCTCCTCCCTTCTGTCATGCATCATAACGACGGTTTAAAGAGCCCTGTGAAAGCAGGCTTGTCTGGGGTAAGACCTTCAGCCTCCGATAGGTCTTGCTCAGGCTGGTCTTCCTCACCCTACAAGGGGTCCTCGCTGCCTAGGGAGAGACGAGTGGAGGAAGGTCCCGGCAGAAGTGCCCTATCAGAAGGGGCATGTGGAAGAGGCCGAGTGGGAGCTAAACTGGCAGGACGCCAATCCCTCTGATAGAAGGCCTCAGCAATTTCCTGGGAATTAGCCCAAGACATGACTTTGCACATCTCTACAGAGAGGGCTGGACTCTGGTCCTCCACAGGGCGGAGCCCTGCCGCAATGGGTGAAAAAGTGGCTTCAGGGGATAACCATCTGTGTAGGCCCAATGTCTCCCTATCAGCAGGAACAGTGCACTCAAAAGGAGAAAATTCCTCCATAATGGAGGCAGCTGGGCAATCTGGGGCACCGTGGACCCATCCGGGGATAAATCCTGATGACCCATCTGGGGATAAATCCTGATGTCCTGGAGCAAGGGGAGGCTCCATCTGCAAGAAGGATTCCCTTTCCACGTCTGCAGGTGGCCTGCTGGGTTGGGCACCCACTGAAATCAGCCTCTGTACCCTGGAAACTTGTTTTTCCAAGGCCTTTTGGCATTGTGGAGCCTCCTTATCTACTCCCCTAGCACCCTTCCTACTGGAGGAACATTGGGGTCTAACCCACCTCAGGGCCTGATTTGCAGAGGCCCCAGCCTTCCTAGTCTGGGCCTGCATTGGTGGCTGGCCAAGGGTTCTGCTTGGTCACCATGCCTTGCTATGCCTCTCTCTGCCATAGATTAAATGAAGTCTTCACTCTATCTGGCCGCGAGGAAGATAGAAAAATACAGCACCTTTCAAAGTGTTGAAAAGTCCTTCTCCAATGTTGAGGGCCAGAATCTGCAAAGGTAAAGAGGTCCTGAGGATGGAAACTCCACTCACCAAGGCCTGCAAAGGTAGAGATTAATGTGGCGCGAAACCGATGGAAACTGCAGTGCCTAGACTAACAGCTGATAACAACTGTAACTGACACTGCTAGTTGAGGGAAAAGGGTGGCGGTGATCCAACTGGCAACCCGAACAGGATCCACCCACTCACCCGCGGCTATCTATAAGGAGACAGGCTATCTGCTAAGCGGCTGCAAGAAAAGGATGTGAAGGCTGTGTGTAAAAAAACCACCGAGCAGCAAGACGGCAGCAAGAAAAGGCACGCCAGTTGCCGCTCAAAAGTTCAAATTTGCCGCTCTCGACGCAATAGAAGAAAAGTGGCGCTTGCCCATCAATGCGGTCCAAAAAAAGAGAACCGCCAGTAACGCTGCCCCAGCGAGTTATCAATCATCAATGTTGGTGGTCCTCTGGTAACCCAGTAGGGCCAGAGCCATCCCAATTGTTGGGGTGTTTGGCCCCAAGCCATGCCCGATTGAAGGGGACACCTCCGACGGAGCCTGCTCCAAAAAAATGCTCAAAACAACAAACTACAATAAATCCAAAGTAAAATAATATAATAAAATAATAAAGCAGTAATGGAGTCCAAGCCAATCTGTTCAAAGACTGGAGATTCCTTGGTTACATCTTAACTGGGCTAGATTGAGTTGAAAACTGGACTCAGTAGAGAGCAGGAGGCGTGGTCAAAGAATTTACACTCAGTCTCTGGGCAGATGGGCAGAAGTTAACCCATGCTTTGACTCTCCAAGCAGCGCACAGGAGAAAAGCCCATTTTCTAACGAGAGAGAGAGAGAGAGAGAGAGAGAGAGAGAGAGAGAGAGAGAGAGAGAGAGAGAAATAAAATACATATACACTGTTTTTCATGACAGAGAAAGGGGAAATATAACAAGCTACAGGTAGTTCTCGACTTATCACCACAATTGAGTCCAAAATTTCTGTTTCTAATTGAGTCATTTGTTAAGTGAGTTTTGCCCCATTTTACAACCTTTCTTGCCACAATTGTTAAGTGAATCACTGGAGTTGTGAACTTAGTGACAAAGTTGCTAAGTGAATTTAGTTTCCCCATTGACTTTGCCTGTCAAAAGATCGCAAAAGGTGATCACATGACCTTGGACACTGCAACCATCATAAATATGAGTCAGTTGCCAAATGTCTGAAATTCGATTGCGTGACCTGGGGATGCTGCAACAGTCATGTGAAAAATGGTCATAAGTCACTTTTTCCGGTGCCAACTGTTATAAATTAAAGATTACCTGTAATCAGTAAATACATTTTACAAGTTCACTCAGAGTAAATTTGAAAGACAGTATTCTTATCACCATTGCAAGCCTAATCACACCATTTTTGTTAAGTAATATATTTAATTTGGGAGGGAGGGGATTATTTGGAATAAATTTATTTGAAATCGTTATAACAAAAATCTTTTATTTTTACAGTAAGATTTTAAGAGTTGGTGCTAGTGACTTTATTTTTATTTATTTTAGTTAAATAGCCTAGCAGGATATTGTATTATATTTATATTCAACCTCAATCTACTTAGATTTCTCCAACCTAGATAGGCCTACAGATAGTTCCCAGAATTCCCCACCAGCATGGCTATTGCTGATCTGCATAATGCTAAACTAAATATTTCAGATGCCATAAATACTGTATTCAATCTTCATTTTTATAGTCAAACTCTGGCCTTGATCTCATATATACCATTCTTAAGTAGAACTCCTAATTTTTATAGTCAAACTCTGGCCTTGATCTCATATATACCATTCTTAAGTAGAACTCCTAATTTTTATTCTCAAAGACATCAGAACTTTTTAGGATTCTGATTTTCCTACAAACAAGTGTTTCTGAACCTCTATGTCAGTGATGGCGAACCTATGGCATGCGTGCCACAGGTGGCACGCGGAGCCATTTGTCAGGGACAGTCCGATGACTTCCGGTTTGCTCGGAGGGTTGTTTTAAGCACTCCGAAGGTGTCAGGGAAGCCTCCGGTTAGTCCCTGAAGCCTTTGGAACGCTTAAAATGACCCTCCGAGCAAACCGGAAGTTCCGGTTTGCTCAGAGGGTCGTTTTAAGCATTCCGAAGGCTTCAGGGAAGCCCCAGACGAACCCTGAAGCCTCCGGAGGGCCTCCGGGGGGCGGGAGAGGCTCTTTTCGCCCTCCCCAGGCTCCTATAAAGCCTCTGGAGCCTGGGGGGAATGAAAAAAGCATGTAAAAATCAGGGGGGATCACCTGTTGTGCGCGCATGCGTACTGGGGGGTCGCGCATTGCATTATGGGTGCGGCATACCCGCACACGATCCCCCTGCGCTCCCCCCACTTGTGGCACGCGAGCCAAAAAAGGTTCGCCATCGCTGCTCTATGTGGACATTTACAGGTCAGAACCTAGCTAGTTCAGGTGTTTTTGTTCTTCAAAAAGATCCAGTGCTCTAAAACCCTGCGCTCTCTTACATCATTTAAATCACAAGCTCATTTAGCCCTGAGTCATTCACCTATCAGCTCCTTTCTCTAAATGTGCGCTCAAGGTTCACACTAAAAAAGACTGCAGTAAAGAGGAAAAAAACCTTTTAACGAGTTCTTATTTTTAGCAAAATATTGAGAGTAAAGTATTTTTAGTGCCTCTACACATTTTTATACAAATATAAGCTGATTGTCCTGGATAGAGAATTGCATGATAAGGCAATGACATGGATACAGTTCCTGAAGAAATCTAAATGCATAATTTCCAGCTTTCAAGAGCAATCTAAGCAAAGCTATAATAGCACATCTTGTTATATTCTACAGAAAGGATTTGGGAGACATAGCTCTTCAAATCTACAGTAATTGTATTCTACTCATGCTCCATTTTTACTGCCAGCTGTAAACCAGCTCTACATGTATCAGGGTTAGCATCAAAATGATACAGACCAAGCCCATATCCAACAATATTGTAGTAATATCAGTTTATAACTTTGACAGCTTTTTGCAGGGGTTCATATAGAAACAAGCGAAAGAAAAATTAAACTATTTCTGTAAAATTAGTTTTAAGCAATCAACAGCACTTCCACCAAAATTCCAAGGCCTACAGAAGAAGAGTTTGAAAAACAAAAGTAACATTTCTTTTTCTTTTGGGTAAGCTGCTTTCAATAAAATGACCTACTACAGAGACAGCCATATCTTCAAAGTAATTTACCTAGTTTTTGATCCAAATGTAATAATGGGGAGCACAAGATTATTGATACTTCAAACTGAACTAGAAAGAGGAGCTGAAATTAGCAGCAAAAATAGTAAGAAATATCTTTCAATTTTTCTGCAGTTACTGGAAATAAGTTAATGAAAACCATAAACCTCCTATCTCTTGTTCCCTCCAATTATAACAAGGTTATGGCCCATGAATGACTTCTAAAACTGGATGGATCTGTCACAAAATGAAAGGACATCTGAGTTCCTTTCTTACTTTGTAATTCTGACCCTATTGTCCCATTAGAACATAGCAATGTTTCAGGATTTCATGAAGCTTAAAAATACTTTTAAAATGCTTCAATTTTGTACGCACACTAAAAGAAGATATTTTTTCAGTCAAAAGTGACACATTGACTGATAATATTGCCTCAAGGTGGTAAAATGCAAGTCTCCGGTAAAATCAATGCACAAACACAGCTCCACTTAAACCCAGAACTGCAAGCAGTTATCACCATAATACCTGAAAAACTAATTTTATTTAACTGTTTTCCAATTCAAAATCTTAAGAGGTGAAACTAGAAGTGTTAATAAAGATTATAAATAATATTAAAATTAAGTAGGTCCAATGCAACTTACAAAAAGAAATGCTCAGATTTTTTTAAAAAAATCATACTCATTTGCTTTTCTGTGGAAAAACTGGAAGATGCATATGCATTATTCACTTTTATTTTTAGTTATTTTATATATTAAATTTATATGGTGCCCATCTCACTGTTCCAACTGATTCTGGATGATTGACAATAGTATAAAAGCATAAATATAAAAACATTAAAAGTTCTAAAATTAAGATTAATAACAATTACAGGTTTAAAACAAGAACATGGATGTTATGGGGCTGGACTTTTGTCTCTCACTTTTATAGTAATCAATAGGAAAAGTTATCATATTTCTTTCGGCCCTCCAAATACAATAGGAAATATTCCTTCCCATGCCACTTCCCTATATACTTGCCAAACTCCTTACCTCAAACTCGGTAAATAAAACATGTTTAATGAGAACAGATTAGGGCAGTGATGGTGAACCTATGGCACGCGTGCCACAGGTGGCACACAGAGCCATTTGTCAGCTGGCCAGCGTGCGCATGCTGAGTTCACCGTTTTTAAAAGCCATTTTTTCGCCCTCCCCAGGCTCCAGAGGCTTTATAGGAGCCTGGGGAAGGTGCAAAGAGCCTCCCCCACCATCCCGGAGGCCCTCCGGAGGCTTTAGGGACCGTCCGGAGGCTTCCCTGAAGTCTTCGGAACGCTTAAAATGACCCTCCGAGTAAACCGGAAATGACTTCCAGTTTGCTCAGAGGGTCGTTTTGAGCGCTCCGAAGGTGTCAGGGAAGCCTCCGGACGGTCCCTGAAGTCTTCGGAAGGCTTAAAACGACCCTCCGAGCAAACCGGAAGTGACTCCGGGGGGGGGGAGGTTCTTTTCGCCCTCCCCAGGCTCCTATAAAGCCTCTGGAGCCTGGGGAGGGTGAAAAAAGCATGTAAAAATGGCGGGGTCATGCATTGCATTATGGGTGTGGCACACCCGCATATGACCCCCCGGCGCTCCCCCCACTTGTGTCATACCAGCCAAAAAAGGTTCGCCATCACTGGATTAAGGAAATCAGTTAAACAATGTTACATTGTATATGATGAATCATTATTTTAGGTGTAGAATATTGGAAACTTGCAGTAGAGAAAAGTGGATGAAATTATGTAGTTTCAAAGAGACTGTTTTCAAAAAGACATGCACTGCTCATTGGAGTGTGAGGTTTGGCAGAAGCAGTAATGCAATCTTACTTTATCCTGCAAATGTGAACATCTGGAACTTATTTTTAAAGCAATACAAAAATCTTTAGGCTTGTAATTTAACATCTAAATGCAACTAATGAAAACAAGGGAATACTTAGGAGTGTTATTATTCTAGCTGTTCTGCAGAATTCAGCAAATAAGGATGCATGGTCACACCACATATTACGTCATTTGCAAACTTTGTTACCACTGAAAATTAGACAGAAAATGGAAAGAGCTTCAAATATATTTTCAGAAAACCACAGCATGTAAGGCACAAAAGCAGAAATCCTTCAGGTTGCCCTGGGGATTCTTCTCACAACTGGAAATGACAAAGTGGATCATCAATTGGCAAGAAAAAACACAAGGGGGCGCTGTAAGAAACAAAAGGCAACACTTTCTCTGGAATCATATTGGTCTCTCAAATACCATATCCACTTATAAAAAGAACATTGGTCTTACCTGAAGGTGTCTTTTCAGGGGAAGAGAGGGAGTGGTGACGACCCGCCCTGTTTAGGTTGTTGGGGCCAAGGGGAGGCCGGGTGGTTCCTGGGGTTTGTGTTGTTATTTTTTGTTCCAGTTCTGTTGTTCACCTTCCAGGAAACTGGGCAGGAATGGAAGGCAGGAGTATTTAAGAAGTTTACTCTCAGTCTTTGGACCAATCAGGCTTTGAGAATACCCACACTTGACCACTCCCTCTCTTTCACTGGAAAATGAGAATGATCTCCATCCTTCAGAATATATACCAAGTAACACAGAACAGAATGCAAAAGTCTTTCCTTTATGAAAAAAGAAACAAGTTGAAGCCAAATAATTACCTGAGGGTGGATCTGGGGCTTGTCACATGTGGCCTCAAAATCCAACACTAGGAAGTAATGATACCTCTGTGGGGGAAAGGATGACATTGCTGCCATGGAAGCAAAGCCGTGAGAAGCCAGTTTCCCGGTTTTAGTGGAGCTGTACCTCTGGAAAACTCTAAATAACAGAAAGAAGAGCAGAGGAGTCCTCAATCTTGGGAACAATCTGAGGTGAAGCCTTGCTGCAGTTGAACTGAGAAGTGTGATCATTGAACACCTAACAGCATCTGGAACTTCAAAAGAAAAAGAAAAAGGAATCACTCTACACATACAGACTTCTTCATTTTAATGTCGTTGAGGAAATACAACTTCCATTTCATTTATTTGAACAAAAGCAGGAAATTATTTTCTATTAATCACATCACTTATTTAAAGCACTTCTACTGTATTTTGCATAAATAGGATCCAAAGCAGCTACATGTAATCTTCATTTAATGACCAGTCACTTAGCAGCCATTCAAAGTTACAGCAGACTTCTCAAGAGCTTCTTTTGACTTGGTCCCAAAGTTGTAGCTGCTGCAGCGAGCCACAGTTGTTCACACTTACAACCAATCACAAGGATACTGCCAACCCCCGGTGCAGATCTTCCCCACCATCCTACTCTACCGCATCCTTGTAGGTCTTGAGCCTGCTTCCCAGCTCACCAGACTCCATGCCCTTCTCCTCATTTATCTTTTGAAGACCTCCAGAGCTTGGATTAGGGAAGCAGAATGGATCATTTCATCATGTGGCTGTGTGACATGATTCTGGAAGTGACCACCATTTATCAGTTACCTTGAATTGTGGTCCCTTGGAAAATGGCAGCCATTTCCACAACTGCACCACAAAATCGTGTGACGAAGCAATTCATTCTACTTAATTAATGTACTCAGTTCAGCAATCTAGAGCTCTAAATCTTCAAGAAATAAGTAAGTGATACTTGAATGGTGGGGAGGATATCTAAGCCTTGTGGGGATGATGATGGTGGCTCGGGCCTGCAGGGATCTCTGGGGGGTGGAGCAGACTCAAGGGCTATGGAGACAGTTGGCAAACAGAGCATGGGGTATCTCAGGGATGGAGAGGCCTTGAGAGGTAAAAGTCTGATGGGTCTGGGCCTGCACTAAGCCTCCCAGGGCCTCCCATAATCTGAGGCACTACATGCTTTGCTTAATGACATGCACAACATGTTTTAAACACTGCAACAGGGAGATCAGGCGGTAGGATTAAGAAAAGCCATGTTTCTTAATGGCCATCACCATTTGCAAACATATTGGGGAGATTCCAATATTGGTCACACATTGAGGATATCTGGGCAATAATCAAATTACTAAAAGAGACATGAGAGCCAGTTTAGTGTACTGGTTAAAATACCAGACTAGAAGCTAGAAATGTTCTAGTCATCCTCAGACATGAGGCCAGTTGGGTAACCTTACACTACACCCTCAACCTAGGAAGGATATAATAGTGAATCAAAAGGGAGAGGGAGGGAGGGAGGGAGTATGTGTGTGAGAGAGAGAGAGAAAAAGAGAGAGAAAGAGAGAGAAGGAGGGAGGGAGGGAGGGAGAGAAAATGGAAACAAAATGATAGCGGATTGTATGTTATGCATGTCCCTCCCAAATGCATGTTGGAAAGAATCTTTAAAGTCAGAGTTAATCTTCACCCCAACAATAATATAGTTGATATCAGGTGGACATTCACAGAGATTGGTAACACTATCAGCAAACCAAACTACTAAATACTATGGTAATACAATGGTTGATAAAGTTCAGAATTAACGACTAGAACCAAATGTTATAATGGAGGGAGCATTATACATAAACCAGGGAAAGGCAGGTTTTAAACCCCATTCGGATATGAAATCACTTTTTCCCAGTCTAAACTTCCCAGGAGGATACAACATAGAATTGGATCAAGAATGCTACACTGAACTCTTTAGGGAGACAGTCCAATTGGAGGGAGAGAGAAAAACTGATCACTGCTCATGCCATTTTGAACCACATTTCAAAATAGTAGTTCCAATATAAATGAGATTAATACAATCCTTAAATCATACAAATCAGTCTAGTAAATAGTAGCACACATGTACTGCCTCTACAGCAATGATTTATAAAATAGAAACTCAGAACCAGAATATTTAGCTTATGGCTTTATGTGCCTAACTGCTCAAGCCATCCATAACAAATTCCATGAGCAAACTTAAGACCATGATTTTTCAGTTCTAGATACTATTGGAGCCCTCCCCTTCAACTGGCTAGGAGAGTATGGAAATTATAATACAACAAAACTTGAATCAGGGTTTGGAAAGTTGCATTAATGACTGTATGACTGAACTGGTAGTAATTGTAAAAGATATGTTTAAATCAAGTGTACATATTATATACATGCTTTCAGGTGCCAGATATATAATGCTCTGCATATAACAATATCCACAGAGAATCATTAAGTTCAAATCTTTCAGACCATCAAGTCCAATCCCTTGTCCTGTGCCAGAAACCAAAGTAAAGGTTCTATAACAGAAGATGCCGGGCTTCTGCTTGAATACATCCAGTGACGGATGTATACCTTTTGCATAATTGGTCCTGCTGTAAAATTGCTCTCATTGAAATCATTACTAGAATTTAACTTGATACAGCCTTTCTATAATTTAAATCCATTACATCATGTCCTGTATTCTGAGGTAATAGAGAACAAGGCCTGAACTCCTTCTTTGTGATACCCTTTAAGGTATCTGAAGAGTGCTTATTATAATCATCCTCAATTTTCCTCTCCCAAGGCTAAGTACACCCAATTCTTTCATGGGATTTAGTTTCTATTCCCTTGATCATCCATGTTGCTTTTCTCTGAAGCTATTCTAGTTTGTCTGAATCATCTTCAACTGTGTAATCGAAAACTGAATGCAGTTCTCAAGATTAGGGCCTGATCATTGCAGAATAAAATGAATCAAAGTTTACAACCCTTTACTTTATTGTATTTTGTTAAATTATAAATTTGGATTTAAGTGATATTGCTGTGATCCACCGTTTAACAGAGATCTTATGCCATCCAATCCACTACTATTCCTGATATTCTTAAGACTAGAAAGGGCTACAAAGTAACTTCCGAAGACTTTGGAAGTCTAGTCAAACCATAAATTGTGAAAATACTCCACCACCACTACTTTTCCTAAGAGTGGATTGTAAATGTCTATGGTGATTCTCAATCATCCAGGTCATGTCTGTCCCAAAGGTGCTTTTCGAAAAGGCAACTGGACTTTCTTCGTTTTTTTCCTTGAAAAATGTTTTACCTCATCCAAGAAGCTTCTTCAGTTCTGACTGTATATTGGGTATTATGCATTTAACCAGAATCTCTTCATCTCTTCATATAATTATGAAAAATCTTAGATGTATTGTAGGTCACAATACTGCATGACTACAGTTCTAAAAGGTTCACAAACTTTCTCCTACTATTATATGGGCCAAAAGACACAGCCCTCTCTCCCCCAAGTACTTTCTACAAAAAAAGTGAAGTAGAGCTACAGGTCCCTGCATTGTATTTATTTTAATACCTTAGAAAATGGTAAGAGTAATAAAATTTATATTTAATTGTGATTTTATGAGTCATACTTGAATTTGTTAAAAGTTCTTATTGTCAAGTTCAGATCAAGAATGAAGTAGAACAAAGTTCAGTTCTTTATACTACTCTCACTCTAATGGAATATTAGGGAGATTTTAAAGCAACGGCTATCCTAAATATCTTCCTCTATCTCCAATTTAGGTCCAGGCTGTGTTGTCTCTTAAGGTATTTATTATAAGCATCCTCAATTTTCCTCTCCCAAGGCTAAGTACATCCAATTCTTTCATGGAATTTAGTTTCTATTCTCTTGATCATCCATGTTGCTTTTCTCTGAAGCTATTCTAGTTTGTCTGAATCATTTTCTTATTGTCAAGTTCAGATCAAGAATGAAGAAGAACAATCTAGCCAAAGTTCAGTTCTTTATACTACTCTCACTCTAATGGGATATTAGGGAGATTTTAGAGCAATGGCTATCCTAAATCTCTTCCTCTATCTCCAATTTAGGTCCAGGCTGTGTTGTCTCTTGTTTCTTCCCCCCCACACACACACACCTTGGAATGTGCTTCCTCCTTCCTGGGACACTGCCATTTCACTGTAGGGCAGGGGTGTCCAAACTTGGGAACTTTAAGACTTGTGGACTTCAACTCCCAGAATTCCCCAGCCAGCCATGCTGGCTGGGGAATTCTGGGAGTTGAAGTCCACAAGTCTTAAAGTTCCCAAGTTTGGACACCCCTGCTGTAGGCCATCACACAACCTCCCACTTGGTATACACATTTAACCATACTGATACAGCCCTGAAAAGTAACAGCAGATTTTCCACCCCACCTCCTGGCCCCAAAAATGAAGAGATCTGGACCAATGTATTTAAAATTGTAGCCTTTTATTTAAAAATTTGTGGAAGTACACTTCTTCTGAAGTAGTACTATATAAGAACCTTATTCCTTTCTCCTACCCTCTCAAAATCAGATTAATTTTAAGAATGAAAAAAAAATCATTCACATATGATAGAAAGTTCTGGTTTGCTTTGATCACTGTATATTGAACCAAGATTTATTTTGGTTTGGATATAACCCTGGATTTATACAACATGCTCAGTTAAATCTAAAACCACATTACAGTACAGCTTAGGCCATATGTAAATCTGGCAACGGTGTACATGATATTAATAATAATAATAATAATATAATAAATTTGAATTTATTAGCCGCTCCCTTTCCAGGCAGGACTCGGGGCGGCGTACAGTGGGCATATAGAACATAGTAAAAATGTATACAAACACATAAACATACAAAAATACAGAGACACACATGCACGGAGGAGGTAACCAATTACAACATTTAGACAGTTAAAATCCCCATTAAAATACCCAATTGTAAAAAACCCAATGTACAATTAAAATTTAGAATTTAAAAAGACAGTCAGGAGGAGTGAGAAAAAAAAATTACGGTTGAGCCAGGCCAGATAATTGAAAGAGGTGGGTCTTCAGCTGTACACGGAAGGAGCGGAGATCGGAAGTGATCCTGATGTCACGGGGGAGGTCATTCCACAGGGCTGGGCCCATCACAGAGAAGGCTCTGCTCCTGGGTGTCGCCCCCCCGACACTGTTTGGTGGACGGCACCCGGAGAAGTCCCTCTCTGTGTGAACGAATTGGTCGTAGGGATGTGTGGGGCAGGATGCGATCCTGCATGTAACTAGGCCCTGTGCCATGAAGCGCTTTAAAGATCATAATCAAAACCTTGAAACGCACTCGGTAGACCACAGGAAGCCAGTGCAGCTCGCGCAGGAGAGGTGTTACCGGGGAGTATCTAGTCCTCCCCATAATCACCCGCGCGGCCGCGTTCTGGACCAACTGCAGTCTCCGAGTGCATCTCAAGGGAAGCCCCATGTAGAGAGCATTGCAGTAGTCCAGGCGAGACGTCACTAGCGCATGGGTGACTGTGCGTAGGGCATCCCGGTCCAATAAGGGGCGCAATTGGCGCATCAGGCGGACCTGATGGAACGCCCCCCTTGCCACGGCTGTTACATGGTCATCCATGGACAGCCGGGCATCTAGGAGGACGCCCAAATTGCGCACCTGTTCCATCACCATTCTGCTGATTTGTTGAAAAATACTTATTACAAACATTAACATTTATAGCATAATTTATTTTAACAATATCAAAATAGTACCAAAATTTCCTGGGTGGGAGAAGGGCTATTACTGAAATCCTATTAAAATGGTACCTCTCCATCTGGCACTGCAAAATTGTTCTGGTTTTCAAAGTTCTCTTTCCCTCGAGCCTGTATATCTTTTTTAAAAGTCTAACATTTGGTTAAGTGGACACATTCTAGAAATAATGCCACTTACACCTGTTAAGTAGGGACAAGATATTTGGCATAGAAAGCATATTTTTAGATTTTAAAATGTTTTTAAAAGCAGCATCACCAAGCTTTCCACAGAAACTACTGTAGATATTGTAAAAAAAATCTTCAATCATTCAAAAAGTAATATGTTAAAATAATATTACCTAGAAAATACATTATGTCCTATAAAAAATCTAGGCACTGTTTTCTATTTCTCTATTCCTGTAGCACATGACCATGGCATACCAACCTAAGTTTGAAGATGCTCCTGCTAAACTTCTACTATAGCAGGAAAAACTGGTTTAGTGCATTAATATCCCTTAGATTAAGTTTGCACACTGGCACAGAAATTAGATTACAAAATTCAGCCCGATTAACTCTGGTTCAAACAAGCCATGATATTGATATTAGCTAGCTTGTTTATAGTTTATTAAGAATGACTGGAAGATTGTCATACAGTTTGAATCTGTTTAAAAAATGAGAACACTATGAACACTTAATACTCAGGTTTGCAACATTTTTGCATATTAACAAAATATCCAATGAATTTCAACTTTATGGGATCTTTGTACATTATACCATTATTTAAATTTTATAGGTAAAATTTGTAATACAACAAATGAAATCTGTACATGTACATACATCAGACAGATAATTCCAATAGCTGACTTTCAATTTATAAAAAGCAGATAAATTCATTGTAATTGTACTTTCTGACATCATTCTACAATTTTTATAAGAAAAGATAGGACAGGGCAAAGAGTAGACTAAATAAAAATTAGGATCAGATAATTGTTTTTGTATCCATTATGGTCCAGTCACCAATCAATGCAACTAAAATCAGATTTTCAAGATACAAACAAATCCATATACTAACATGGATGGTTAAGATCAATTATGGTCATACAAGAATAGATCCACCTCTGATGAATTGACCCAAATGGTATAAAGGCATCCTGATCATAAAAACTGTCTGGACATTTTATAACATGGTCAGGTATCTGCTCAAAGTAAGAATTATATTTCTCTTTTGTCTGGATGGAATATTATCAATATATTAATGAAAATATATTCTTTTATGCAGATATAACAGTATAGAATAAAATCATACAGGTCAATGAATTAAGCCTGAAGTCACAGCACTTTTTCAAAGGAATGAAAATAAAACAAATAATTCCTCCTGTCTGGCACAGAACAATAAAATACTGTAATTTTCTCAATAGCCAGGCCCAATAAATGGATATTTCCTTACTTAGCGTTTAGTAAAAAAATATCTACTGTATTAAAATGACCAAGAGCCAAAACCAGCTAAAAGAAATTGATCAATTTAATCCAGCAATTTTTGAATCTGGTATACTATTCAAAATATTTGATACTGACTCGTTCAAAATAGTAAAGATAAAAATAAACCTTTGTTTTATACAAGATGGGATAGACTTCTCACATGAAATTGGGTGATTTAAAGTATACCCTCCTAGAAATCTGATAGGAAGGGCGTTGGTACTTACCTGACACACCTCATCTCATAGTGGGGGAGGAGTATCCAGGATGGGTTTGACCTTGTCCTCTCATTGATTGGACTGAGTCAGATAGCTCTTTGGGTCACGCCCTGGTCACCAGGTCCCACCCAGTTATCGGCGAAGAACTCTATCCGACTTATTGGACCATTCACTCCAGAACTCATCTCTGTTTCAACTTTTATTTATTTATTAACTTTTTTCAACAGAACAGTTCAACAAACGATCATAACGCTATAGGTACATAATTATATCAGGGAGGGGCTGGATACTTCTCCCCCACTATGAGAAAAGGCGTATCAGGTAAGTACCAATGCCCTTTCTCCATAGTGAGGGAGAGGAGTATGCAGGATGGGACGTACCAAAGCCTGCACGTCCCTAGGGAGGGTAACCCATGTAGAGTATATGCTCCAACTTATGCCTGGTGAGGCGCTCCTCCCTGCCTGTGCACCGCCTGCAACACCCTACGTCTGAACGAGGCTTTTGCAGAGGCAAAGGAGTCTAGCTTATAGTTCCTTACAAATGGTGAGGGAGAGGCCCACGTAGCTGCCCTACAGATCTCCGACAGTGAGGCCTGCGTGGCTCAGGCCGCCGATGTGGTCACGCTTTGTTTAGAATGCACTGTGATGGGTCCTGGTGTTTGCAGACCCCGTGCCTGGTAGGCGAAAGCAATACAGGTTCTTAACCACCTGCCTATAGTGGTGGCTGTCACCTTGCTCCACAGGGACCCAGGCGGGAAGGAGACAAACAGGGCTTCCGATTTCCTGCTCGGCAGGTCCTCCTGAGGTAGATCCTCAGAGCCTTCTCACGTCCAAGGTGTGCCACTTCCTCTCTAATGGGTGAGAAGGTTCTGGGCAGAAATTAGGCAATATCAGCTCCTGCGAGCGATGGAAGCAAGAGCACACCTTGGGTATGAAGGAGGGGTCCAACTGTAGCACCACCCTGTCCTGGTGGAACACACAGAGATCTTCCCTTGTGGACAGCACCTTTAGTTCGGATATTCTTCTGGGGGAGGTGATGGCCACCAGGAATGCTACCTTAAGGGTCAAGAACTTATGCGAGACCGTTCATAATGGCTCAAAGGGGGGGGGGCTGTCAAAGCGTCCAAAACTCTGTGCACTGTGGGTGGTTTAAGGTTTGAGGCCCCCTTGAAGAACCGCCTGACCATGGAGTGGAGTCTGAGACCTCCCACACAGGAGTACCGAAGAAATGGTCGAAACCTGTTTCCTAATGGTATTGGGAGCCAACCCTCTGTCCAGAACCACCTGAAGGAAGTCCAGAACTTGTGGAACAGCGGCCCGAACCAGATTGTGACCCCTGGAGATGCACCATGAAGAGAAAGCCCGCCACGTAGTGCCATAGATGCGCTCCGTGGAGGGTCTGCGAGCCACCTGGATAGTCTGAATAACCTTGGGGGAGAATTGGTCTTCCCTCAGGATGCTCCACTCAAGCGCCAAGAGGTCAACTGGAGCCACTGAGGTTCTGAGTGTTCCAGTGACCCCTGGCTGAGGGAGATCCTCCCCTGGGGGATCCTCCAGGGCCTGTCCACCAAGAAGGATTGGAGGTCGGCAAACCAGGGCCTCCGTGGCCAGTGTGGTGTAATCAGTACCACCTCCGCCCCCTCCCGTAGCATTTTTTGTATGACCCTGGGGATCAGGGGCAAGGATGGATAGGCATAAAGGAGCCCGCGAGGCCAAGGGCAGAGGAGAGAGTCTATCCCCCCCCCCTGTCTGGTACTTGGAGTAAAACCTCGGGAGCTGAGCGCTGAGAGGAGTGGCGAACAGATCGACCTCCGGGCATCCGAAGCGCTCTGCCAGCTCTTCAAAGATTGCTGGCTGCAGCTGCCACTCCAAATTGTCCACCTCAGTCCGGCTGAGCCAGCCGGCTCTGATGTTGTCCACCCCTGCTATATGTTCTGCAGTCAGTGAAAGAAGATACCTTTCGGCCCAATGCCCCAGTCTTTTGACCTCCTGCATGAGGGACTTTGATTTGGTCCCCCCGTCTGTTTATGTGTGCCTTGGTGATGATGTTGTCCATGAGGACTAGGATATGATTGCCCCTGACAGAGTGACAAAACTGTAGTAAGACTTGGTTGACTCCCCTGAGCTCCAACCAGTTTATGTTGTGAGTCAATTCCGCCCGGCTCCATTGTCCTTGCGCCATCTGGGCCTGAAGATGGGCGCCCCACCTGAACAGGCTGGCGTCTGTTGTTACCATCACCCGGTCTGGCGTTCTGAAGACTTCGCCTCTGGTTATCGCCGGGGACGTCCACCAAATCAGTGAGCGGGAGACCTCTGCCGGTAGAATGACTTTGATCAGTTAGCAGCTCATGCGCCTTTGCTGGAAAGGCAAAAGGAACCATTGGAGGTCTCTGGTGTGGAAACGCGCCCAAGGGACAATGCCAATGGCGGACACCATGGTGCCTAGCAACTTGGACAGCTTGGCTAAGGACACCCTGCGCTACCTGGCTACCTGGGCGGCTAGCTGCCTAAGAGCGAGCTGTCTTTCTGATGACAGAGAGACCATGCCTGCCTCCGTATTTATCAGGGCTCCTAGGTGGATCAGACTAGTGGAGGGGTAAAGGTGACTTTTGGATAGATTCACCGGAAACCCGTGGTCTCTCAGGACTGACATGTCTAGATCCCGTAGGGTACCCTTAAAGGAGGATGACTGTAACAGCAGGTCATCTAAATAACATTGAATTCGCACAGGTATCTGTCTTAGGTGTGCTGCCAATGCTGCCATCACTTTAGTGAAAACCCGGGGGGAGAAGACAACCCGAAGGGTAAGGCCCTATACTGGAAGTAGTGCCCTAGGTAGCAGAACCTGAGGTATTGACGGTGTTCTCTGGCTATGGATATATGCAGATAGGCCTCCGTGAGGTCTATGGAGGTTAGGAAATCTCCCTGCCTGATCCCCTCCAAGATGGAATGCAGTGAATGCATCTTAAACCTCCGGTATCATATGAATCAGTTCAGGCGCTTCAAGTCGAGGATCGCTCTCCAACCGCCCAAGGCGTTAAGGATCACGAAAAGAATGGAGTAATACTCCTGACCCTGCTGTTCTAGAGGCACTGGCTGGATAGCCCTGATGTCCAACAGGTGTTGGATGGCCCCTTGCATCAGCAATCTCTGGGTCGGATTGCTCGAGATAGGGCAGATTCGAGAGAAACTCGGGGGCCTGGAGAGGAACTCCAGTGACAGGCCATTCCGAATGGTGTTTTGAACCCACTTATCGGAGGAGGATAAGTCCCAGCGGTCAGCGAAGTACGCCAAGCGACCCCCAATGGGGGGTGAGCTAGGTCTAGACCTAGTTTTTGCAGGAGCACCCGCTGCCGCCGCCCCCTCAAAAGGGTTGCTTTTGCCGTCTGCCCCTCTGCTGTCTGTCTGGGTATCTCTGCCTGGAAGAGAAACCTCCCTGGTACTGCCTGGGGCCCGAGTACCTGAAATCTGACCCCCGGAAGGAATCCTGACCCCGGAAGGAGGACCCAAACTCCTGGTCCCGAGGGAATGACCGTCTGGAGTATGGAGCAGCCCTGAAGCTGGCCTTCCACGGGGCAGTGAGGACCACCTCCCACTTGTCCTTGTTCTTTACCAGAAAGGGGTCAAGAGCTGCTCTGAAGAGGAATTCCCCCGTGAAGGGAGCCGATGCCAGGCGCCACTTGTGGTATATGTCCGCTTGCCACTGTCATAGCCAAAGTAGTCTGCGAGAAGCAATTGCCCTGGAGGCAAACCTGGCTGCCGCCAAGGTGGCATCTGATGATAATTGGATGGCTGCCACCAGCTTGTTGATGTCTTGGTGAGACCTGACATCCGATATGGGCAGTCGCTGTTGGAGGTTCTGCAGCCACAGCAGAGAAGACCGGTTGAAGTCGGAGGCGGTGGTGGCTGCTTTCACTGCCCAAGCAGCCACTTTGTGACTCCTATGTAAGGTGATATCCGCCTTCTTGTCTTCCTGCTTCAGCACATCCTCTAGTTCCCCTGGCATGTTTGTGGACGTATGCAGGGCCATGACAGGTGCATCGATGGAGGGTTGTGACAGTGCCTGGGCCATGTCCTTATCCATGTTAAAGAACGTCTTGTCTGTGGATGTAGGCAAAGGCCCCGCTGTGGGAGATGCCCATTGATGCTTTACCAGGTCCAGAAAGAACTTGGATGTGGGCACCGTGTCAACCTCGATGGCCTGCTCCTCGAAGATGGTCTTTGCTGAGAAACCCTGGGGCTGTGGTGATGCTTCTGTTGCTCGGTTGCCTAGTTTGGCGGCTATCTTGGCCTTGAACAGAAGTGATTTGTACAAAGAAGGCTGGAATAATCCGGAAAAAGTTGGCTTGGGAGGTGGCATGCCTTTATCTTCAGAGAGTTTTTCCTCTCCAATTTCGCCCTCCTCTGCTTCCAAGTCACTATTCTCTTGGGAACTTGGAGGGTCCTCCCCCTGGGTCTCCAGCCCTTCTGGTACCATAGCCCAGGGTGCCGCCTGTGGTTGTGCCTGAGGTTGTTAGAAGGCTGCTGCCATGCATTGCTGGAAGGCCTGCATCATCATGGTCTGGAAGTTGGGTACCACTATGGAGGGTAGCTGGTTGGCACCCATGCCCACCAGTGCAGAGGAAGTGGCTTGTGGCAAAGGCCCGGTGGGCGGGAGTTGCCCCAATGATGCTGCGTGTGGGGGTGATTGCCACCCTTGTGCAGAACCCCAGAGGCTCGAGGTGTCAATGGGGATCCTTCCTTATAAGGCTGGGTCTCCCTCTGTGGTCTTACTGGGTGAGGCAATCTCTGGGGCCCTCCCCTCTGTTTCCAGCCTTGAGCTGGTGCCTTGGCTGCCCGCCTTCTTCCAGTCGCTCCAAAGCCCTATGCCTTTGCTTTTCAAATTTAGAAGTGGGCCTCAAACCCATCCTGGGGAGTATGTGCCTCTTCTTGGCTTTTGCCTTGGCACACACACACACCCGTTCTGGGCCACTTCTGGGATGGTCACTGACCTGGATTGCTCCTCTGCACTTCCGGAAGGGGTGCTGAAGATCATTGGGAGGGCCCGGATCCTGCCGGTCTCCTCAGAGGTACTGGGGGCAGCCATCTTTGATCACATGGTCCCCTCTGGCATCAAAATGGCGCTTCGCGCCAAAGAAGAAAGGGTGCTTTCTTGGTTGTGGGCTGGCTGCTGGAAGACTCTCTGTCCAGAAGACTCTCTTACAGAGAGTTCCAGTAGCCAGCCCACAACCATAGAGCGCACTCCTAGAGCGGTCACTGCTGGAAGACTCGGCAGCCGAGTTTTGGAGTCTGGAACCAGAGAAGACATTATGCTCGGAGCGCAGCGGTGGCGGCTGCTGCTGCAGGGAGAGCTGGGCCCGGACATGTTGAGGCTAGGAGGCATGTCTGCTGGGAGCGGAACAGGCGCGCAACCCCCTTTTCCAGCCAGGCAGAGCTTCATGCACTGACCTAGGGGGTATCCCTAATGTGCCAAGCCTCAGGAGCTGGGGAGCGGGCAGAGCGCCACGTGGCTTGGCACCTTACGGATACCCCCTAGGTCAGTGAATGGCGCTCTGCCTGGCTGGAAAAGGGGGTTGCCGGGCGATTGCTCGTGAGCTTGGTCACCTCATGGCTGCTTCGCCCCTGAGGCTGTGCCCCGCTCTTCGGGAGCCAGTTTGCAAGGGAGCAGCTGCCCGGCAACCCCAAAACAATAAGCCCTCCGCTATAATATAAGCCCAAGGCCATATTTTGTAAGTAAAAAGAAAATAAGACCGTGTCGTATTTTCAGGGAAACACGGTAGATGAGTAGCTATTAATTTCCACTTCTCTGAACTAGATAAAAAGATTAGGGTCAGGCTGAATACAAAATCAAGCCAAAAGTAAATAATTCAATCATAATCAACCCTCTATTCTCTATTTCATATCATAATATATCAACAAGTTACTTTTTCAAATTCAGATTTGCTTTTTCATTGCAAATAACTTTCTATCTTAGCAGAAATATGTGCATCCATCCCAAAATTGTTTGTTCTCACTTTCCACCATATTATAATCACTGCAATTCCTTTATTTGATTGTTTTGAGCTATCCCAAATCACTGTGAATCAAATAGGATACAAGTTTAATAAATTAATATTATTAAAGTTCTATGCTTATAATTACTAGACTCCTACAACAGTAACACCCAAATATTGATAACTTTCACCTAATGATGAATATCATTACAACCCAAAGCAGGTTCATTACAAAATAAATATGGAATGAAAATACCTCTAGAGATTTGTACGGCCCTCAGAGTCACTTTCATATGAAATGAGCAGTTACACAAATATGATTTTAAAAACATTTTTCCTAATATATCTAAGCTTTTATTCCCCAAGTTGTCATTAATATCAATATCAAACATTAATTCATGGCAATATTTTATTGGGTAATTAGCTGTTACATATTTCTGTTCAATTGCTTTTTTTATCAGTACAGCATGTAAAGTGAATACTGTATGCCATTTTTTATTTTTTTAATAATGCTTAAGACACATTTGTATGATAGTAAACTAACCCAACTCCTTTCTAGGAGTGAGATTGATTACATTATATCCATACAAAGTAACTCCCTAAACCAGTGGTAGTCAACCTGGTCCCTACCACCCACTAGTGGGCGTTCCAGCTTTCATGGTGGGCGGTAGGGGTTAGCTGTAACTCTGCTTTATAAATTTTATAAAGTAAAGTTACTTCCCTACTATATAAATCACCATTACTGTGGAACTGGTGGGTGGTTAGAAAATTTTACTACTAATAGATACACAAAAGTGGGTGGTAGGTATAAAAAGGTTGACTACCCCTGCCCTAAATCATGGCTCTTCTTGATGCATAAATTTAGACTAGATAGTATTTTTTAATTAAACAGAATTGGAAAAGAAATGAACACTGTTTCAATACAATACAATTTCAAATTCTGGTTAACATTAACAAGAAATGAGAGCCACTTTTTATGATACATGTCACTAATATACAGAAGACTTTTCAGCTGTGATTAAGAAGCCACTTCAGACCAGGACAAATTCCAGGCAATGCAATGTTAAGCTTCCAGGCAAAATTCCAGGCAAAGTAACTGCCAAATTTTGAATGAATATACAGTATGAGATTACATCATTTAAGTCTAAGCAAATGCTAATAGAAGGTGTGGTAAAGAAGTTCTTGGCAAATAAGGAAGCAAATTTCAGACTGACTGTTAAAGCTAAATGAAGCATGGTTGAAGGTTATAGCTGATATCCTAAGTGGAAAAAAAAGTCTTGCAATGATATAAAACTCATATCTTGCTAGATACAAAAGCATGCTTCTTGATCAGATAATTGAAGTTTGTGAAGTAGCTGCAAAATGTTTCAAGAATAGCCCAAATCAAACAAATCAAAATGGCTGAAGAAGTTGAAAAATGACGACTGTCTGGTAAGGGGAGAATTTCATATAGTCAAACCAAAAGACTATCCAACTGTCGTATCTTTTCTTCTGTTTGGATTTTAAATGATAGGAGAATAAAATGATCAGATGATATAAGATTCTTTATCAAGTACAGCACATACTATAATGATAGGGCTATATATTAGAAATTAATATATACATAAATATAAATAAATTTGTTAACTGCTAAGTACTATAATACATTATGCTTTCTCTTTTCTGCTGTGTTTTTTTCTTTTCAGGACTTGTTTGTAATTTTTTTAATGTAATATATTATAATTATCTTTGTCCTTTCTTTTATTTTTATTTTACGATTATTTATATAAAAAATAAAGGTGTAGCATATACTACCCAAATTTACCTAAAATATTTATTATTAAAATGCACTTTGAGACATTAGAATATAAAGTATTTCATTCAACAAATGCTTTTGAGCATGTAAACTATTCCATCTATCTACACACTGTAGATAAAGTAGAATTCAACATTCATCCAGTTACCACAATCAATATTATATCATGAGAGTGATCAGACTTATTTATCAATTTGGAAATACCCACATTTCTTAAAGACCCCAAGGTATTTTTAATGTGTTTTAGTAGAAGGAAGCTGCCAAATTTCTCTAGAATATATTACATCTTCAATCATTTAAAATGGTAATGATTACAAATTATACTGGCCAAGATTTTAACATTGTTTGAATACCCCACAACGGCTTGTTCATAAATAAGCTACAATGAATGAATCTTCAAAATGTGATGGCAAAAAAAGCAAGCAACCACAATATATGTATCTTAGTGCAATGTCTCAACTAAGTGACATAACCCAGTGCACATTAGGATGGATCCATGGCTTACAATGAGATAAACTCTTATGTAAATTTAATACATAAATTCAATATCCATCAGAAAAGAAAGATCTGAAGTAGTAACAATATACTTGTGTGTAAGAACTTATCAGTGGGAAACAATGATCATGACACAAGAAAAATGCACCATGACTAATCAGATGACTATGTAAACCACACACGACGCACACAATACTTGACCCTAAATCATAAAATATTTATTGGTCATGAGTAAAAAGCTTATCACTCCCCACGTGGATTTCTAATAACATCTATTCTCTGAGTTCTGATTCCATATTCAAGAGATACTTTTGGAAAGCCTGGGTAGTTACCAAATGGACATTGTTTTCTCTTAAGGCTTCTTTTAAGTGGTGGACAGACAATTATTTGCAGAGGAAATAATCTAAAAGTCTTGTATCTAAATTCGATGTTTAGTCTGGCATATTTAACACAATGCAAGCTCACATTTCTCAATCAGTAGAGTAACAGATATATTTTAATCAGATTTCTGTTTCCAAGTCTTTAAAGAGGGCATCCTGTGAATAAAATATTGTCAAGGAGATCCTATAGGTAATGAGATTTACTGCCTAATAAATGCTTTAGGATTACAGCGTACTCAATATCTTCATCACTGCATTTCTCAAGAAACATACTTTCTTCCAAAGATCATATATCTACTTCTATCCACATTATCTATTTTTGTTATTTTCCAATTTACAACCCCAAATACTCAGTTTATTGCAGCAGGAAAGAAATAAACTATCGTTTAAAAGGGAAACCATTAGTATGGTATCTTTCCACCAACCATGCTCTTGCAGAAAAACAAGTCTAATAAACTACCCAGCTCTCTCTACTGTGTCTATCATTTTTGAGTTCTAGACTTCACTTTGACAGACTTTTGATATTTAATATGTTTAAACCAGTCATAAACCCCATCCCCCCCAAAAAAAACCCCAGCTGCATCACTTCTGATTGAAATCTAAAAACTCCATTCTTGCCAATCAATCTGAGCAACTGCCTTTCAATTATTTGTCCTTTTATTCCCACAGCCTGAATTTTAGATAACTGCTAGCTTCAAGAGCAAAGCACAGGGAGTTGAAGTCTTTCTCCCTAAAACTGATAAAATAGTGTAACCAACACCACTTCAAGACTTTAGCTATTAACAAAATCTCGGAACAAGTAATATATATCCCTTCCCACAAGCCATAGCTATTCCTTCCTTTTATTTCTCTTTTTGCTCTGTAAATCACACCGGCTAATCCAGCCCCTGCATCCCCAATGCAACTTGCTAGCCAGGCCTCACTGAGTCTTCCCTTGTACCTCCACCTCCCAAATCATCGCTTCTCTCGATTCTGTTCACTGAGCTGCTGCAACTCCCCGCCCGGCCCAACCAGCGCTAAGCAGGGAAACTGGCAATTCCGCATCCCAGAATCGGCGGGGATTCGTAAAATCCGTCACCGCAGGCCCAGCTCCATCCTCCCCCAATGCATCCTACACCGCGCCCCCCAATCTTGGCCTCAGGGCCCACTTAGGCCGTCAGAGTCCCAACCGGCAGGCCCTTCCCATCCTCGCCACTCAGGCGTTCACCAGTCAGTAAACCCCCAGACACCCCCGCCCCCAGGACAGCCCCGGTCACCCCCATCCCTCAGCACCACGAGTCCCCAACAGCAGCCACTCACCTTCGCGCCCTCTGACCCTCGAACTCAATATAAACGACAGCCGTATCGACCAACCCCGACGGAGGTTCCCGCCCTAAGGGGACGGACTTCTTGGTTGTGGACATGCGCGTAAAAAAATGTTGCCGCGCGCCTCTTGCTTCTTTGGCATTGTGGGATACGTAGTTTTGAATACGGTGGGAGGGAGGCGGGGAGGGATTCCGCAGGTAGCGTCTTGGAATCCTCCGTTCTCTGATGAGTTGGTTCAGGAAGGAAGCGGCTCGGATTGGCGTTGCCGCACAAAAACTGCCTTAACGTCACGAATATTATCATTCACTGACAAATTTAGCTTGGCAATATTTTGCTTTTAATTCTGAGTATTTTAATCAATAAAGTTGCTGGTTGTGTGGATTATACATATTCCACAAACAGCTGTTTCATGGTAAAATGTCTCACTGAATTCATCTAAAGATGTCAGATTATGCATAAGACGCATTTGCATTCCTTCTTTCTCTATCCTGTTTCTTTGCACCTCCCAACCTGTTTTAGAAGTTTGGGAGATCTTCACAGTTCTATTTGGAGCACACAGGAAGGAAGCAGCAGGAGACAAAAAAAAAGTCCTCTGTTCATGCACTGAATATTGGATGTGACTACTACTTCTATATTTATCCTTTCTTTTTACATATATATATATATTTAATGTCAGTTAACATATCTAAAACTGCTGTGTCCTATTTTCTCTCAACAGCCCTGCAAGGTTGGATGCTGAGAGAATGACTTAAAAGGCTCTCAGATGGCTTTCATGCCTAATACAATTCTAGAATTCATAGTTTCTAGGCCAGATCTTTAACCACTACACCAAACTGGCTGTCACATATCAGTGAATGTAGCATACAGTACTAACATGTCATTATTTTAATAAAAAAATATTTGTAATTAACCTTTACAATAAGCCAACAGTCAAAGATGATGTAGAGGACAGATAAAGTACTAGATTTAAACTGCAGCCAAACCTATTTTCCACAGTTTTTTACTTTAGCTGCATGGTGTCTAACCTAAGGTTAAATCTAGTCTTTTAGTGCTATTTGCTCTCAAAGATTAATATTCTGTTCCATGTATTACTAATGTTCCCTGTGAAGATCAGGTTTAGGCAACTCAATGTGTTTCATTGACTGACTGATCGATTAAAAGTATAAAGCCCCCCTCCTCAATACATGACTCTGAATGACTCATAAACAGGCATTTTGAAACCAAGCAAAATTCATAATTGTGGAAGAAAGAATTCAAAGAAATAAAGTGCACTATTGCATTATCAGATAGAAGTTTATGTATGGAAAAAGAGAAAAAGCAGGGAACAACCCCTTGTGTCTTCAATATGAAAGATACTGGTGTAATCATCTCTGAAAAGATCTTAGGCTTTGAAGTTTATTGTAGGATTTATTTAGACACATAATAGTGGTCTCCTTTAGATGGAGGCCTTCGTTTGATGGTAATAATTGCTTAACTTACAACATTACAAAGTACCTTTTGTTTATATTACAATGGATATTTTATTTACTTTGAAATGGAATAAAGTTACCTGGTATCTTTGGCTATATTATTGTATCTGAGGGATACCTATTAAGGCTCTGTTATTTCCCCCTTTTGTTTGCTCCCCAAAACAGAAAACAACATTTGGTAATAACAATGTTAGTCTAGTGAATTATTAGCAGGATAGGAATTTATCTACCATCTCTTCTTTATATAGTGATATATATACACTCATAAGAATAGTGAAGATGCCACAGGTTGTAAAGTATGTTTGTTTATTAAATTTTCACTCCACCTTTGTTTTGAGATCAATTTAAGGCAGCATACTTATCTAATGTTTCTGAATTTATTTTTCTCAGAACAAGAGCCCTGTGAGGTATGTTTGTTTAAGAAAGCGTGACTAACCCAAAATCACCCAGCTTTCTTTTATATCTAAGGGTAGATTAGAATTAATATTTTTCCGGTTTTTAGCCCAGCATCTTAGCCACTATCCTAAACTAGTTGTCAAAATCACTGTCATAGCAGCTGCTTAATACTAAGCCCCCAAAATCTGAGATGATTCCTATAGCAGAAGCTAATATCCTTAAACATTTATTTAGGGTTGCCTATTTGTCAAAATGAACTATGCTGATGCTAGGATATGTTATCTAGAATCACCTCAAACTTGACAATGTCCCTTTCCTCAATCATTTGCTCTAGATGTATCCTATCTTCAGAGAGTACCGGAAGTGCACAAGCAACATATTGAAAATATAGCTGGAAAGCATTGACTTATTCTTGTTGCATATAATAATCTGTTTATAAATTATTGAGACTATATGAGGAAAATAAGGAAAAATACTGTGATACAAATGATAGAACTGTTCTCACTGTCCCCATTCTTTTTGCTAGACAAACCAGGTAAGAGGTGAAACAATGGGCTTTAATCTATAGATGCTTACTATAATTAATGAAGTTTATATCTCTAATTCTTCCAATTCCCTCTTTCTTGGCAGTGCAGCAAACTTTAAGTTAATATTATGCTTCCTCTGAAACTTCTCCCATAACTACCTCATTGTTCCTGGTTTTTTTTAATGTTTAGACTACATGTATTGCCACAGATTTTGAAATCTACTGTTAGGCAATTATATTATTGACATTTTAATATATATAAAATTGCGACCAAGTTTTGGTGATCTTCTGGTCTTTTTATCAGACAAAATAATACATCAAGCCAGAAAGAAGAAGACAAAAAAGCTATAAAGACTGTGTAATCAGAATTTAAGGCAAAATTAAAAAGGAGTTACAGATTTAAATGTATGAGAGCACACTAGGGGCATTTCCTGGCAAAGGTTTACTATGCAATAATTCAGTCCCACTCACAAAATCTTACCAGTGGTTCACTTACAATTTGCCACACAGTGAAAACTGAAATGGCTTAATAATGCCCTTTATTCCATAATAAGAAGTAGTGTCCATCCAAAATATCCTAGTTGTCATACATTTTTAGCTTATAGCATGAAACAGAAACTCCAATGGGTAACAGCAAATTTTTCCATTTTAAAAATACTAATAAAAAGTAGGCAGTATATATTGATGTAACTGATGTTATGACATTAAAACCAGCAGAAATTATAAAAATTGTGCATATATAATAGTAATGGGGCCAAAATCAGTGCTTTTTCTGTGGTTAGGAAACATGTAGGTCACAATCCATATAACCAGTCCCATTGAACAGTTCAATCTAAAACAGTCTGCACAAGTTTCCAAACATTTTAAAAGTGATTCTATATAAGATACATTATGGTAGTCCAGATAGGAAATCTATATGACATCATTTTCACAAAAATGATATAATTTGCATCAGTTATAACATGTGTGACATTTATCTGTTTGAAAATACTCATCATCAGTTCTGACAGCTTCACAAACAATTGTATTTGGCAGAATAAATTTGTAAACATCCATTATTCCTAAACTTAAACTAAATCCAGAAATGTATTCAAATGCTAAATAGTGTAACTTCACTCAACAGAGTTTATATCCCATTTCCTGATGTATTATTTGACTGAACAGAAGCACCTCTGCCTCATACAGATTAAGGTTTGATTTAGATTTACCAAACACACTCTGCTATAGAACTTGAGCTGTTTCTTGGTTTTGGGTAGAAAAAAGAATTTGGCTGATGTTAATGAACCCCTGAATTCAGGTCATTCAGTATCATGAGTTATACATAGGCACCACGAGTAGCCTCCAAACTATACTTAAATCTTAAATTATTAACTTCATTGCACACTATCTTAAAGAACTAAAGAGACATGTTAAACAGCTTAGTGTAATTTATATTTTAGGTTCCATAAGTATTTACTAAACTCTTGGCAACTTTACCTCTATATCTGATAAGCAACTTTAAGATGTATGGAATTCAACTCCCAGAATTCCCTAACTAACATATTGCAGCCTGAGAATCTGGGAAAGGATTACAACAGGAAAAAAAATCAGTGGCTCATTGTGGTCTTTCACATGTCTCCCATCCAAATGAAAAGCTAGCCCATGTGCAGTTAAACAGAGAGCTGTAAAACAGCATTAGACAGAAGTGTTATATAACCATCTTGAAAACAGACTCTATGCCAGCACAGTAATTACTGCTAAGTACAAATATTGTGACAATGTCTGTTAATACCCATAAGGAATAATCTTGTATTATACTATGTTTTATTTAACAAGATAATAATGTGCCAGCCCAAATCCTTCAGTTCCTAACATTGCCAGTGGGACTAATTAACCAACTTGGATATATATTTAGGGAAATATTCATATTCACAATGAACATGTTATATTTATATTGCCTCTTATAACCATGGCTATGTTGTGTTTGGTTTAAACATTACAGACATTCTTGACTATGTTTCACAACTCACTTTTCCTGTTACTGTATACTAATTACTTCTCAATTTATTCTGTCAAATGGTATTGGGAATAATATAATTATTTCTACGGTAGCAGGAAAAATGTGTAACCCCTTAATAACCAAAAGTAAAAGACAGAAAGACAATTTGGCGTAGGGATTAAGCCATCAGGCTAGAAACTGGGAGACAATGAGTTCTAGTCCTCCCTTAGGCATAAAGTCATCTGGATGATCCTGGACCACTTACTTTCTCTCAGCTCTAGGAAGGAGGCAATGGCAAACCACTTCTAAAAAAACCTTGCCAGGTTTTTGGTTTTTTCTGACTTGTTCAGAGAGTCTATGACAGTAGATTCTCAACCTTCCTAATGCTGCGACCCTTTAATACAGTTCCTCATGTTGTGGTGACCCCCAACCATAAAAGATTTTTCGTTGCTACTCTATAACTGTACTTTTGCTACTGTTATGAATTGTAATGTAGATATTGATATTGGAAGACTGCTATCATATCACCCTTAAGTCCTTCTTTTCATTCAACCAGACATACCCAGTTCCTGCAACTGTTCTTCATATGTTTGAGCTTCCAGTCCTCTAATCCTCTTGGTTGCTCTTTTTGCACTTTTTCTAGACTAGAGTCTCCACATCTTTTTTATAAAGGCAGCCAACATCTTGTCTGCTCCTAAATTTTGGGTCTGAAAAGAATCATATCCTGGAGGCTGGGAAACCTCGGCTGCTATACAGTCATACACACACATACGCAGAGACACACAGTGGCTTTATTCCCACAGCCTCCTTAACTAAGCTGCCTGCAGCTGCATTCACAAACTTGCTTACCCTGCCTGGATAGATCTTCAACCTGGTTTGGGGTTGTTTGCAGGAGTGCTCTTAACCTTGGTGGTGGTGGTTAATTTATTGGGCAAACGCTGTGCATTGTTTATTTTTTATTTTTATTTTTTAAAAAGTTTTTTTTATTTTCTCTTTCAAGTTCATTCACAAATATGCACTGTTATAATTACCATTAATTATATCATTATCATTATCATTAATCATTTATAGTTATTTTCTTACAAATATATAGAATACAGTTTGGGTCACTTTCTTGCCACCCCATTTTATTTTGCAAGAACCTTGCTCCTTCTATCTTCTCTACCTCCCTTCTCTGCCTTCTTCTTTCCTCCTCTCCTTCCTCCCTTCTTCTTCCCCTCTCTTTCCTCCCCTCCTGCTTTTCTCCTCCTTCTTACCTCTCTCCTACTCTTACTTCCCCTCCTTTGCTTCCTGTGCTTTACCCTTTCTTCCTTTCCCTCCTCTTCCTTCCTCCCTTCTTCTTCCCCTCTCTTTCCTCCCCTCCTCCTCTCTTCTCCTCCTTTTTACCCTCTCTCCTACTCTTGATTCCCCTCCTTTACTCCCTCTGCTTTACCATTCCTTCCTTTCCCTCCTCAACTTTCCTCCTTTCCGTTGTTGCCCTTGCTTATTTACTTTCTCTGATGGGTTCTCGGGGTGGCAATTCAGGAAACCCAACTTCATATTTTCATGCATATCATTTTCTCTGTTACATTTTATTTCTAATAATAATTCCACTTGTATCATTTTTAAAATTGTTTACTTGCATTGCATTTTTTTTTGCTCTTTTCCTTTGTGCATGGTTTATGGTACTTTCAGCAAGCAGGTTTTCATTGTGTGAATGGGGCCAATTCGGGCTCCTGAGCTTGGCTCTTGATGACAGGTCTGGTTGTGGATTTAGATATAGTTAAAATACCTGGCAGCGGCGTGGAAAACATAGCCCCACGCACGCCCCACGCATGCCCCACGCACGCCCCACGCACGCCCCATGCACGCCCCACGCACGCCCCGCACAATTACAGCCCGGAGCAGGACCTAAGCCCCTTTCTCCCTTGCAGGAACACTTTCCCTCCATTACAAAGTCTCTGAGGCTAATTGTATGGGGTGTGCGCGCGCACCTATGTTTTTTATGGTATGGAGCCGCGGCGACGTGCTGCACAGCCATTCCGGCCCCCATCCACGGGGATTTCAAGGAACGCGAGGTAGAGTCTAAACTTTATAGTTGCACTGGTCTCAGAGACCCCTGTGAAACGGTTGTTCAACCCCAAAAGAGGTCGCGACCCACAGGTTGAGAACCGCTGGTCTATGAGAATCAGAGAAATTGAATAGAAAGGGGAAAAAAGACATAGCAGAATGGAAAACTACAGTGGAACAAAAATAAATCGGAGGTATTAGTTATAGATTGTGGGGATTCACATACTGTATCATTCTAAAACATGCTGGTATTGTGTGATATGAGAAACCAGGTACTGTGTTTGACAGACCATGAATTATATTTTAGCATGTTGGATAAACCCAACCAATTGTGATTTATTACATAAATCATGACTAAACAAACCATGGCTTAATACAATGTGGAAACCTAGGCAATTTGGAAAAGAAACTTATCTTTATTTTTAATGTATACAGTATACACTTTTGTTCTGTCAGAGAAGTCTGGTTACTGTTTGCAAATTATCAAAAAAAATCCCAATAGCTTGTAATCACATGATTAATACTTTGAGTGCTATCTTGGTATCACCTCCTGCAGTTTATAAATTGTTGTATCAGGATCCAACACACTTACGTTCATAGATTTCAGCTGATGCAAATCACACAGAGTGCGTCCTCCAGCCTGGTATATTTCCAATGTGCTTTTCAGGGCCAAATTAAGGCTAACTAATGCCTTAAGCATAGCCCAACGACGGTACCCCTCATCCCTTCCATTGCTTAACTGACAAGACACTAAGATTTCTTAAGTACTGAAAATTAAAGTGAAGTATGGCAATGAATAGGGATGAGGTGGCCCAGTGGCTAAGACGCATTGTCGAACAGAAAGGTCGGTAGTTCAGCGGTTTGAATCCTTAGCACCACGTAACCGAGTGAGATCCCTTTACTTGTCCCAGCTTCTGCCAACCTAGCCATTCGAAAGCATGTAAAAATGCAAATAGAAAAAATAGGAACTAACTTGGTGGGAAGGTAACAGCATTCTGTGTGCCATCAACATTTAGTCATGCTGGCCACATGACCACAGAGATGTCTTTGGACAGCGCTGGCTCTTCAGCTTTGAAACAGAGATGAGCACTGCCCCCTAGAGTCGGGAACGACTAGCACATCTGTGCAAGGGGAACCTTTACCTTTACCTATGGCAATGAAAGAGTTGAGAATATGTTAGCTAAGGGGGGGGGGGAAACTCTGTGATGCCTCCCTTCCCTTGATGACCTAAGCATGTGCTTATTTTGCTTAATAGTTAATCCAAAACTGTGTTCTATAACTCTCAGAACTCCAAGCAGCATGGATGGTTATTAGACGTTCAGGAAGTTACAAACAAACAACACTTAGGAGATATATGATTAGAAAAGCGACTGGATTTTTAGCATGATGCTTTTTTTAACTTCTAAAGGTAATTAAAGCTTCAGGATTTTTTTTCCAGTGAAATCAGTTTATGCCATGCAAGATTTTCACACAAGTATGAAGAGAAAAGTTTTTGCCCCTCCCCTTCTCTTCCCACCATTCCCGTCTTTCTTTTCTTAAAATAGTCAAACTAGGAAAGTCTTGTTTTTCTTTGTATTTTTATTTCTTTTCCTTGGACAGTTGTTCTATTGAAAAGGCACTGACCTGGTTTTTGTGAGATAACATCTTCTGGAGAATTTCTACATGTTCCCTAACTATAAAGTCTTGATCGCACTGCTAGCTTTATAGCAGAGCTGTATCATTCTGTATCATACAAAAATCAGGTTGTATATCAAAATAAAGATCCAATCTCCAACATACTAACTGGAAAACTGATTCTTCCCTCCCAATGTTAGGTTGACCATCTCTATAGAACTGGCTAACCTTTTTCTAAAGGTGTGTATATGTGCTATCGCACACATGCGCATTCCCACCCACCTGTGCATGCACGAGCGACCCACCCACCACGCATGCGTGAGTGACACCCCCCATGTGTGGAGGTGGAATTTTCACCCTCCCCAGGCTCTGGAGGCTTTCCTAAAGCCTGGGAAGGGTAAAACCCCCCCACCCCACCCCCAGAGGCCCTCTGCAGGCTGGAAATGGCCTGTTTTCTGACTTCCGGTTTGAGTGTTGGGCTGTTTTTCACCCTCCGGAGGCTTCAGGAAAGGCTCCTGAAGCCTCTGGAGGGCAAAAAATGGCCCAACACGCAAGTTCAGGAAGCGACTTCCAGGTTGCCCATAGGGCCATTTTTCTCCCTCTGGAGGCTTCAGGGAAACCTCCTGAAGCCGCTGGAGGGCGAAAAACGGCTCAATGCACAAACCAGAAGTCCGTTCTCAAACTCCCGGTTTACATGTTGGGCTGTTTTTTGCCCTCCTGAGGCTTCAGGAGCCTTCCCTAAAGTCTCTAGAGGGCAAAAAATGGCCAAAAATGAAGGCTGGAATCAGCTGGCCAGCGTGCACATGCACGCTACAGCTGACAGGGCAATGCCTCACGTGCCCTAAGAAATGGCTCCGCATGCTACCTGTGGCACGCGTATCATAGGTTTGCCATCGCAGCTATAGAGAATGAGAGCAAGAGCTATGGTGGCGCAGTGGTTAGAATGCAGTATTGCAGACCAATTCTACCAAATGCCTTCAGTTCAAATCTGAGCGGCTCAAGGTTGATTCAGCCTTCCATCTTTCCAAGATTGGTGAAATGAGGATCCAGATTGTTGGGGGGCAATATGTTACTCTGTAAACCACTTAAAGAGGGCTGTAAAGCACTATGTAGCGATATATAAGTCTAAGTGTTATTGCTGTTGTTATAGAACCAATGTATCTTCTGTGCTTCACATTCCTAAGATTCTAACTACTGGTAACTTTCTCTTATGGAAAAGAAGGGAAGTGTTTAATATTCTGGGATTTTTATTGAACCCGAAAGCCATCTGGATTTATAAAAGGGTTTCTTAGAAAATACTTAAGAGACTATTGTTTCAGACCTCCACAAAAGGAAAGGCATGAGCTTTGAGAATGAATTCATTCAGAAGGATTCATCATATCTCTTGATGGCTCAGAAAGTAATAAGTAGCATTATTTGCTGATGAAGCACAGGAGACCAAGCAGATTGGTCCCTTGCTCCTATACATTTTGTAGTTGGTTCTGATGCCCGCTGCTCAGGTTTGTCTTTTGGAGTTCAAAGGATGGTTATTACTGTATTGTGACCTGCAACTGAACTACGAGACCCTGACTAAGCCAGTGTAGCAACGTGCTACCTTATCCCTCATGCCACTAACTTGGGCCTATTTAATTTTCTCTTTGATTTTAATATAGATTTATTGAAAGTTTCAGTTATCAAAACAAACTGCAGGGGCAAATTGGTGTTCCTCTGCAGCCCTACAAGCACCCATAAATCTGCCATGGGATGAAATAAATGGCACTATATAGGAGGTCAGTTATTGCAATAGTCATTCTCCTGGGATTTTCACTGTGCAGTTTAATATGTTTCTTATTACCTTCTTTCTTCATTGCTATTTATGTCTTTCTCTTTACATTCAGAGTAACATACTGCTGTCCACACCGATCGGCAGAAAGTCGCCTCAGATAAACTGGTGAATGATCCATAGCCACAAATCCCCAGAAGGATTGTCCTATATGTATCTGTTGCTTGGTTCTAGCCAATAGCTTTAAAAAAAACCCTCTTTCTGTCTACCCTATTCCAATTTCCACATCAGAAATGCACACAATCATGATTTCTTGTTATTCACTTTTTTTTCTTATATTAGGGTCTCAAAATTAGAAAAAAAAAATCTGCTGTCTTATCTTATAGTATCTCTGAGGTCCTCTGGGAAGGACATAAGTGGATTAATTATGAACAAATTGGGGTTGCAACAAAATGCTTCAGTGTGAAATGTTTTCCTTCAGAATAGCAGCTACTCTTATTCTTATAAATTTTCTTGAGAACTTAGTTATCTTTGCTGTAATTCCTTTGCTGGTTTCAAAATTCACTTTGGGAGTATTTCTTCTCTTCAGATAAATATTTTTTAAACATGTCTTTGTACTTCTGCAAACCCCAAGGTTCCCAAGATTGCTGATACAATACTTTCCTCTTGAGTATGGATGACATTGGCATGGATATTGTCATAATCACATTCTCATCTTTTGCATAGAAATGGAAAAAATTACAGTATGTTCACTTTTTAAAAGACCCACAGATATATTACTTGGTGATCAAAAGTCTTTCTTGGTGAACTCCATGACTAATTTACTGTGTTTCTATTACAGGTGAAACTCAAAAAATTAGAATATCGTGCAAAAGTTCATTTATTTCAGTAATGCAACGAGATAGACTCATTACATGCAAAGCAAGATAGTTCAAGCCGTGATTTGTCATAATTGTGATGATTATGGCTTACAGCTCATGAAAACCCCAAATCCACCCTCTCAGAAAATTAGAATATTACATGCAATCAATAAAACAAGGATTGTACATAGAACAATATCGGACCTCTGAAAAATATAAGCATGCATATGTATTCCGTACTTGGTTTGGGCCCCTTTTGCAGCAATTACTGCCTCAATGCGGCGTGGCATGGAAGCTATCAGCCTGTGGCACTGCTGAGGTGTTATGGAAGACCAGGATGCTTCAATAGCAGCCTTCAGCTCTTCTGCATTGTTCAGTCTCATGTCTCTCATCTTTCTCTTGGTAATGCCTCATAGATTCTCTATGGGGTTCAGGTCAGGTGTTTGCTGACACAGTTATCCCACGGTCATTGAACTAGGTTTTGGTGCTTTTGGCAGTGTGGGCAGGTGCCAGGTCCTGTTGGAAAATGAAGTCAGCATCCCCATAAAGCTCATCTGCGGAAGGAAGCATGAAGTGCTCCACAATCTCCTGGTAGATGGCTGCATTGACCCTGGACTTAATGAAGCACTATGGACCAACATCAGCAGATGACATGGCTCCCCAAATCAACACAGACTGTCAAAACTTCACACTGGGAGTTCCGGTTCCGGCGGCGGCGGGCAGCTCTTTGCCCGCTCCGGCTCCCCGGTGGGCTTCCCCACTCCTTGGGGGGCACAGGACACCCCGCAGAGGGGTCCTGCCGGAGGGGCGGCATCGCGGAGGACTCCTGCGGCGGCCGGCGGGAGGTCTCTCGCGCGCCCAAGGCACCGGGGAGCAAGCTCGGAGGGCGCTTCGCGTTCCTGCGCCTCGCGCCTCGCTATAAGCCGACCGGAGAATGCAATAATTGAAGGAAGCAGCTGCAGTGCGGTGAGGTTGCTTCTCTCTTCATCCCTTATTCTGCATGAAGAATTACTCAGCTTTTTAAAACTTTAAAATAACTTTCGGAGCATTTTGGAGGTGCGGCTGGAGGGAGGGGGGTTTCCCCCCCCCCTTGGACAAGCGGCGAGGAACAATTTTGCTCTCAGCCCCCGGGGAAGGAGGAGGGGGGAGAGCCAACGAATGAAGCATCACTCAGGCTGAGATGATTTTCTTTTCAATTTAATCCTATATATTACAGTGATTTGAGGACTTTTGGAACTTTTTAAAACTTTGTTATGCCTCTGTGCCCAAAACTGGCAGGGCAAGATGGCACACTTCCGTTGTCTTTATGAACTGTGAAACCTGACTCCACCTTTAAAATTCAGGCTTCCCGTCTTTGTCTCCGTGTCTCCCAGAGGAATCTCTTGTGGATTGGTATTTTTTAAACTTTCTAGGGGAAATTTTCTATCTATTGCCAGACTTATTGGAGAGATTCTCTTCTGCCTGGTTCTTCTGCTCCCGGATTCACCTGGCTACCCTTCTTTTCTAACTGTTTACTTCATATTTGGACTGAACTTCTAACGTTATAAAGGATGGCATCCAAAAGACCTCCTCCTGGAAAACCTGGTTTTGCCACTTCTGCTCCAACATCCGCAACATCCAGTCCAGCCACACAGTCAAAGATAACAGAACTGATGCAACATAAGACTACAGAGATGGACTTTCAACAAATGCTTCAACAAATTTTACAGGGCCAGGAGGAAATCAAGAAACAGCTAAGGGAAATGAAAGATGAAATTAAAGAAAATCAAGCCCAAATATATAAGAACTCACAAAGACTGAATCTTGTGGAAGGGGGGGTGGAGGAGGTGAGGGGGGGTAGAAGCTGTGCAGAAAGGGAACAAAGATCTTGACATCCAACAGATGAAAATAGAATTTGAGAGAATGTCCTATTACCTTAGATTTCAAAATGTTATAGAAGAAGATGGGGAAAACATAAGGGACATCATGATAAACATCCTGGCTGACTATACACACAAAGAAAAACAACAGATGGGGTGGGATATAGACCTGGTTTATAGAGTGAACTCAGCTTATGCTAGAACTCACAATGTACCCAGGGAGGTTCACATTAAATTTCTTAGAAAAAGCACAAGAGATGAAATTCTGGGTGTACAAAGGGGGCAAGCATTGACATACCATGATATGGAGATAACCATTCTGAAGCAGATCCCTAAGAAGATTAGAGAAAAAAGGAAGAATTATTCGCAATTAGCAAATAAATTATACCAGAAAGGGGTGTGGTTTAGATGGTTGATGCCTGAAGGTATGCTGATATTCTGGGAGGAGACAAGAATTAGAATCAATTCACCCATAGAGGCGCAGGCCTTTATGGAAAAAAACAGAACACTCCTAGAAAAAACACGAGACACTACAGCGGACACGCAGGACACGGGAGGGGCCAGAGCTCTGCCAGTGGAGGGAGATGGGGCAATAGCAAGAAGACTCAGATCACAAAAATAAACAAGAAAATCATATTATTATAAACTGACCGAAAGTGATAATGGAATTATATCTGGATTTTATACTGTAATGTCTAATCTGATTGAATTTAGTAATAGAACTAATATGCTGATTGTAATTAATTATATACCAATGCATTATATATAAATGTATACTATGAGTATGGAGAGAGGGGCGCCTGTCACACTTTGCAACTGCCATAATTTGTATACCTGTCCATTTACCCTTTTCCCTATAAATGTTGAAAAACCAATAAAAAATTTTGTTTTAAAAAAAAAAAAACTTCACACTGGACTTCAAGCATCTTGCAGTGTGTGCCTCTCCATTCTTCTTCCATACTCTGGGTCCTTGGTTTCCAAATGAGATGCAAAAGTTGCTCTCATCAGAAAAGAGGACTTTGGACCACTGAGCAACAGACTAGGTCTGTTTTTCTTTAGCCCGGGTAAGACGCTTCTGATGTTGTTTGTGGTTCAGGAGCAGCTTGACAAGAGGAATACGACATTTGAAGCCCATGTCCAGGATCCGTCTGTGTGTGGTGGGTCTTGATGCACTGACTCCAGCCTCAGTCCACTCCTTGTGAAGTCCCCAACACTTTTGAATGGCCTTTTCCTGACAATCCTCTCCAGGTTGCGGTCATCCCTGCTGCTTGTACACACTTTTCTTCTTCCACACTTTTCCCTTCCACATAACTTTCTATTAATGTGCTTTGATACAGCACTTTGGGAACATCCAACTTCTTTTTCAGTTACCTTTTGAGGCTTTCCCTCCTTATAGAGGGTGTCAATGATGTTTTTCTGCACAACTGTCAGGTCAGCAGTCTTTCCCATACAATACAATACAATACAATACAATACAATACAATACAATACAATACAATACAATACAATACAATACAATACAATAGTAGAGTTGGAAGGGACATTGGAGGTCTTCTAGTCCAACCCCCTGCCTAGGCAGGAAACCCTATACCATTTCAGACAAATAGCTATCCAACATCTTCTTAAAGAGTTCCAGTGTTGGAGCATTCACAACTTCTGGAGGCAAGCTGTTCCACTGATTAATTGTTCTAACTGTCAGGAAATTTCTCCTCAGTTCTAAGTTGCTTCTCTCCTTGATTAGTTTCCACCCGTTGCTTCTTGTTCTACCATCAGGTGCCTTGGAGAATAGTTTGACTCCCTCTTCTTTGTGGCAACCCCTGAGATATTGGAACAATGCTATCATGTCTCCCCTAGTCCTTCTTTCTCTTAAGCTAAACATACCCAGTTCCTGCAACCGTTCTTCATATGTTTTAGCCTCCAGTCCCCTAATCCTCTTTCTTGCTCTTCTCTGCACTCTTTCCTGGGTTTGTCTGTGTAGTGATTGATGTGACCAGTTTTGGGCATCAAAACAGGAACTGCTCGACTTACAACCAGAACTGAGCTCCAAACGTACATTGCTAAATGAGATAATTTGTTAAGCAAGTTTTGCCCCTGTTTTTCGACTTTTCTCGCCTCAATTGTTACGGGAATCACTGCAGTTCCCAAATTAGTAACACGGTTGTTAAGTGAACCAGATTTCCCCATTGAGTTTACTCAACAGAAAGATCGCAAAGGGGGAATTGCATGACTCTGGGACACTGCAGCCATCATAAATGTGAGTCAGTTGACAAGCATCTGAATGTAAAATCAGGAGACTGTGGGGATGCTACAAGTGTGAAAAATGTAAGTGTGGCTCCACTTTTTCAGGGCTGTCGAAACTTTGAATGGTCACTAAACAGACTGTCGTAAGTCGAGGACTGCCTGTATAAGAAGAGTCTCGAGACATCAGTTTTGGGGACCTGTTGTGGCTGATTCCTGGATGGGCTGTCATTTGATGGTTTCGACACCTGAATTTCTCCAGCATTCTGCTTGTCGAGTAATAAACTCGGTTCAAGAATCTGGAAAGCATCCTTAGAAACTCAGCAAAAGCTGTGATTTTTGGCAAGGTTTCCGGAAAAGGAAAAAATACTTTCTTTTATCTTCTGAAACAATCCCTTGGGAAGAAAAAGATGCGCGAATGATGAGCTCCGAAGACCCCAGGATCACGGTGGCGGGGACAGCAACTTCTTCCGCTGCACTGTGGAAAAGAGCCACGCTGTGCAGGAGACTCCTTGGCACTAGACTCAGGTCAACGCAAGCCGCAGTCCCATTCCCCTTCTTCCTGAGCCAACATGAAGGGGACCGCGGCTCACGCTGACCTGAGTCTAGCACTGAGGAGTCTCCTGCACAGCGTGGCTCTTCTCCGCAGCACAGTGGAAGGAGTTGCTGTGTCCGCCACCGTGCTCCTGGGGTATTTTGCTTGCATGCGCAAGAGAGAGATGAAAGAGAGAGAGAGAGAGAGAAATGAAAGAGAGCTGGAAGGAGAGAATGGGAGAGAGGGAAAAGAAAGGGAAACAAATTAGAGAGAGAAGGGGGGAGGGAGAGAGAAATGAAAGAAAGCTGAAGGGAGAGAGAGAGAAAAGAGAGGGAAACAAATCAGGGGGAAAGAAAGGAAGAGAAATGAAAGAAAGAAAGAAACTAACTTTCTGAGACTTATGATGAAAGCAATGGCAAGCTTGCCAAGCAAACTACACTTTGCCAGAAGGCACAAATTGGAAGCAAGTCTGATTTTTTAAAAAGAAAATAACAGATGGCAAAAAAATGCATCTGAAAATAAGATTATTTATAATTTTGGATAACGTATTATATTGTCAAACTCAAAAGGTTTTTGATACTTAATTGTCATCATCATCATCATCATCTCTCTCTCTCTCTCCTCCCCCCCCTCGGAGGGACTGTCCTCCCTTGTGGAAAACACAACAAGGAACTCCTCAGCTCCTTCCTCCCCCCCCCAATCTCTTTTTTTGTTGTTGTTGGCCACTGGTGGTCACCGCATATGGTCCTCGGTGATACGCTCTTGCCTGCCACCCCTTCGAAACGCGCAAGGACGGGACAAAATGGCACAGATCCTTTTATTAAAACCCCCTGTATTATAAAGGCATTTTAATAAAAAGATTGTGATGACGTCACCAGCCATAAACCTCACCGCATGTCACTGATCATATGTGATATAATTGCAAGCCAGTCCTGTGACAGGCAGGACTCCAACGATCTGTCTCATTCAGCATTTTCATAAACTGTTACTGAAGAAATGGTTGTAGCCTGAAGACTACCTGTATTTGTGTCATTCCTAATATAAACTACATAGTATGCTAAGCCTGGTTTATTTTAATAAGCCAGATCTGGACCTCACAATTGTACTAGTTCACAACTTTTACTTTATGAATCACAATGGATGATTTCAAACAAAAGTCACTCTGTGGCTATTGCAATTTGTGAATCCAGATGTACCTTATTTAAATCATGCCATTATGTTTAATAAAGTTTCCTTCACAAAATTCTTGATAAACCTCTAGATATGAGCTGTCCTTTCAGGAATCAAAGTTAGACGTCTACATGAGATTGGAAAAGGATCAGAGAATGCATAATGTACTAGTAAAGTTGTAGTAATTATTTTTGAATGAGATCACAAACACCAACAAGTATTCTGAGATCCTTGGGAGATTTGCATGAGCTGATAAATATTTTGCAGATTCTTTGCAGAATCTAAAATAGATGAGTAGCTTCAAACTTTGGAAATATTATTTCCTAAAATTCAAATTGAAAAAAGGATATCCACTCTTCGTGTCAAAAACTAAAAAATCATTTATTGAAAGATTGCTTTGTCATTCTACAAATATTTCCAATGTGTATATAAAGACAGATTAAAACTGGGTATTAGTCAAAAGAATTCTGTGGCTGGAGATTAACTGATACGTTTTATTTGAGTAATACGTTTTATTTCCTTTATGCTTATTCACACTTATTAAACTTATTTTATTTATTAAATTTATATGTCCCCATTTTCCAAATATGGCAACTCTGTTTTAATTATTATGCTATAATTAAATTTCATGCAATGTGATGACTACTTTGTAGATAAACCAGGTCTGCTCTAAATAAACAGTTAATCTCAGACCTTCTGGATTTGTCCCTTCTAATTTATTCTGATCTCTCTGTTTAGTGGGTGATTATGCAGAGGTTGATAGAAATCACATGTAAGAAATTAAAATAAAATAATTTTATAATTGCCCACTCCATGTTTTACTCAGACAGACATACTCTGTAGCAAAAGTCAAGAAAAGTCATAGTCACTTGTATTCAGAGATGTGCGCTCTCATCATGAAAATAAAAAAAAGGGAAAAGGGAAAAGGCGCTGAGGAGCCTTCTGCACACGTGGTCCGGGAATGGGACCACGTGTGCAGGAGGCTCCTCTAGCCTCAGCCTCCCTCCTGCACACGTGGTCCCATTCCCCGCCTTCCTGAGTCAACATGAAGGGGACCGCGGCTCGCGCTGATGATGTCACCAGCCTCACCAGCCATAAACTTCACCGCACGTCACTGCTTGTATTTCAGACCGCATGATATTACACCTCAAGAATAACTATATAACTGCACCTTGGGATTGCAGCTTTCAGATGTCCAAATTAACATGGCCAAAGGTGAAAATTCTGAAAGTTACAGTCCAAACACAGCTGTAAAGCCCCTGATAGGAAAAAATATATTAATAAGTAAGTGGAATTAAAAACATAATGTATATACCTTTGATATCTCTTAAACAAAAGCATTGAGGCAAACAGTATTAAGTAGTATTAATATTATTGCTATAATTATTATGAACTACATAAAAGTAATCACATGAAGAGTCCAAGGTTCACAGCCAGAGTACACTGCAGATTAATCCCTAGCACTCCTATCACATCCAAGTAGAAGGATAAGATAGCAGTTCATTAGAAAAGTCTAGAGAATTGCTCCCAGCAGATAAACAATATTGAACTAAGCAGTTAATCAGACCTGATTATAAAATAATTTCCTGTATTCCATTGTATCTAGCGGATAAATTAAAGATATTTTCCAATCATTTGCTTTTATGAGCAACAAATGTAATAGTGCTACCAGAACTGGGCTGCAAAAATACAGGAAACTGTCTTTGCTCCCATGTTTTTAGTTGAACAAGAAAGAAATCGTGAAAAGGTTTTCAGTCTCAATAAATCCTCTCTGCTTGCTGTTTTGATGGTCCTTCCTTCACGTTGAAATAGCAGCTCTAGCAGAGAGAGAAACAAATGTAAAGAGAAAATAGTCTACTTGACTTCATCTTCATTTGAAAAGTGAAAACTGAACCTCCAGGATTCTTGTCCATCCATACAGAAATTATGACTAGCAATGATAATTTGGCTATTTGGGTATTGAATCATTTGTAAGAAAGCAACTAACCTCAGACAGCACCAATGGCCCCTCAATACAGAAATTGTTTCTATCTTTTCAAGATTAGTGTTTCTGTGTATCTACTACATTGAGTCTCTACCTTAGCTGTTTTTTTGGGACACAATTTTTTCAGGCCACCCTCATTACAAAATTCTGATTTCTTCCAGCAGAGGGCATGGAGTAGACACACTGCTTTAACGTCTACTGATCTTTGAAAGGCTGTCCAACTTCTTTAAAACTCAGTTCCATATGAGTCAAACTTGATCAAAACTGATTGGCTCTGAAAACTGCTCCCTTTTCCTACTGATGTTCAGTCTGGAGACATATCTAGAGTACTCATCGTTGCATTTATTTATTTATCTATTGCATTTGTATTCCTCTAAACAGAAACACCAACTTGTTGCTTTTGTTAATAGTCTTTTAAAACAATTTTATTTTTCACAACCTCATATTCAAATTTAATTTCACTGATTTATATAGATTTTGCTTCCAAGTAGATATGCTTGATAGTTCTAAAGAAGGCTTAATTTTTAGAACTTAATTTTTTCTATATTTGATGTAAGCTACCATGTATACAGAATTTTGTTTGTGGCTATACAATAAAGAAGGAGCTTCCAACGATGGCGGTCGCCTCCTGAGCTCCTGAGTGAACTATGGAGAGCCCGACCGGGTAAAGGATTGCAACCGGCCCTATGACATCAGAGGGGGCTGAGAGTTGATAGCCCGACCACCCTGGCTTGTTTTGGGCCAGTCTTGGCCTTCCAGGGTGGTCGGTGAAGAGCGGAGGGCAGGAAGGAGTGGAAGATCGTAAGCGCGAATCGGCTGGGAAGAAGCCTGTGAACATGGCGACGGCGCAGTGCGGCTGCGCGGGCGGCGGCAAATTTTAAAAAGCCGGAAAAGCCGAAAAACAAAAAGGGAAGGAACGAGAACCACCGGAGAGCCCCCAGAGAGCCACTGGAGGCACCGGAGGGCACCGGAGGGTCACTACCAGCATCGGGGGCACAGGGAGGAACAAGGAAAGAACAACGGAGCGCCGGAGAGCGCCGGAGAGGCACCAAAGACATCGGTGAGGCACTGGATATAATGGGGATGACTTGGAGCCTTGAGGCCATTGGAGATCTTGACTTGGGGCTATGGACAGGCTTGAGCAGTCTGAGCAGGCACTTGGGGCTATGGACAGGCCTGAGCAGCTGCCCAGCCTAAAACAATCGGGCCAAGAAGCCCCCCCCCCACCCATTAAAGAATTTATATTCACCTGGGACCATTTGAACCATCTTTCACCTGGGATCATTTGAACCATCTTTCTCCCATTTACCATCTTTGCCTCTCTCCACCATTTGCGACACTTGAATACCTCCCATTTCCCCCCCCCTTCCTCTGAAGTTATCATCTAGACATTATTTACCATCTACTTACCATCTATTACTTACCATCTTCCTCTGAAGTTACCATCTAGACATTACTTACCATCTAGACTTTAAGACTCTTGGTACTCCATTGAGACCCTAGCCCTGCCGGCTATTACCTATTAACTTTGTTTTATCAGCACCTTACCCTACTGGGACTTTTAATATTTAACAATTTACTCGAGGTTAGACCTGCTCCACCTGCGAGAAGCCCCTCTCTCGCAGGTATGGCCCCTAGCTCTTTCAAGGGCCAGCCTTGATGACGGGTTTGTGAACCCCGAGAGGTGGAAGAAAAGGAAGCTGAGGGGCTTTTTATCAAAATGTTTTATTGTGTTTTTAGGGGGTTCTAGGAAGGGGAGGGGGGATAACCAGGCCAGGAGGGAAGCCAGCGCCAGACGAACAGGTGAGTCTACGAAGGAAGTGAGCGGGGTGAGGGGGGAGAGGGAACAAGTTATTCCAGCAGAGGGTTGTTTTATTACAACGGTCGCGGGGAGGGGGGGATGCGAGGACAAGAAAAGATCGCAAGGTCGGTTGGGAGACCGTGGCTGCTGGCTACGCCCGGTCGTTTGTACCAACCCCCGCAGCCTAGGTGGTCGGGAACTACAGAGCCAGGGCCTGAGGCTGATGCTCTGCAATGCAAGGTCCGTGACCAACAAGGCCCCCCTCATTAACGAGTTGATCTCCGAGGGGGAGCTGGACCTTGCAGGGATAACGGAGACCTGGTTGGGTCACGAGGGTGGTTTACCCCTCGTGGAAATGTGCCCACCGGGTTTCCGTGCATTCCATCAGCCTCGGGCCCTGGGTAAGGGTGGTGGGGTGGCGGTAGTTATACGGGATTGTCTAGAGCCGAGGGAGTTCACTGTTCCTCAGATACCCGGGTGTGAGTCGCTGGGTATGAAATGGGGCCCAGGGAGGCAGTGGGGTCTGCTGATTGTATACTTGGCTCCTCGCTATACGTCAGCGGCCCTGCCCGAGCTCCTCGAGCTGGTCTCGGAGACGGCGGTTGAGATACCCAAACTTCTGGTTATGGGGGATTTCAACCTGCCGTCGACGGGAGCAGGGTCCAAGGTGGCTCGGGAGTTCATGGCTTCCATGACAGCCATGGGCCTGACCCAATTAATTCAGGGCCCCACACACGAAGGCGGCCACACACTGGACCTTGTCTTTGTATCTGAGCAGTGGACGAGTGATCTGGGAATAGGGGATTTAGAGATTACGCCCCTGTCATGGTCAGATCACTCATGTCTCTGGCTGGACTTCCCTGGCGCTACCCTCCACCGCGAGGAGGCGGAGCCAGTTTGTTCAAGCTGGTACCGCCCCAAGCACTTGATGGAACCGGATAGGTTCCAGACGGAGCTTGGGCCTTTACCTGTAGCCCTGACCCGCGCTCGGTCGGAGGACCTAGTCGACGCCTGGAATAGGGCAACGGCGGGGGCCTTGGACCGGGTTGCGCCTCTGCGACCTCTCCTGTGGCAGCGACCCACCCGGGCTCCCTGGTACACCGAGGAGCTTAGGGTGATGAAGCGCCATAGGAGACGTCTAGAGAGCAGATGGAGGTCCTCACGCTCCGAATCTGACCGAACACAGGTAAGAGCCTATTTACGGACCTACCTTGTGGCATTGAGAACGGCCAAACGTAGACATTGTGCCGCTCTCATTGCGTCTGCGGATAACTGCCCTGCCGCCCTGTTTAGGGTGACCCGCTCTCTCCTGTCGCAGGAGACGCGGGAGGCACCCTTGCAGGGAAGAGCAGAGGAGTTTGGGGAATATCTGCAGGACAAAGTCGCTCAGATCCGGAGCGGATGGGCCCCCTCCAGTGGACCGGACGAGCCATCATCAGTGAGTCTTGTGAGTCCACTCTGGGAGGAGTTTGACTCTGTTGCCCCCGAGGATTTAGACGGGTTGCGTGGACGACTGCGACCCACCACATGTTCAATGGACCCGTGCCCCTCCTGGTTGGTACTGGCATCCTGGGAGGTGACGCGAGGCTGGCTTCTGGGCCTGGTGAACGCCTCATTGAGCGAGGGTTCCTTACCGACTGCCTTGAAAGAGGCGGTGGTGAGGCCCCTGCTCAAGAGGCCTTCACTTGACCCAACGGAGCTAGCTAATTACCGTCCAGTCTCCAACCTTCCCTTCTTAGCGAAGGTTGTTGAGAATGTGGTGGCGCAGCAATTTCCACGTTGCCTCGACAAATCCGTATATCTAGACCCACGCCAGTCCGGCTTCCGACCCGGGCACAGCATCGAGACAGCCTTGGTCGCGTTGGTGGATGATCTCTGGAGGGCCAGAGATAGAGGTTGTTCCTCTATCCTGGTCCTATTAGACCTCTCAGCGGCTTTTGATACCATCGACCATGGTATCCTACTGCGCCGGCTGGAGAGGATGGGAGTCGGAGGCACCGTGTTACGGTGGTTCGGCTCCTACCTCTCCGGCCGGATGCAATATGTGTTGACTGGGGGCAGAGGTCGACCCCAAGGCCACTCTCTTGTGGGGTGCCGCAGGGGTCGGTCCTCTTGCCCCTTTTGTTCAACGCATATGTGAAGCCGCTGGGTGAGATCATCCGTGGTTTTGGGGTTGAGTACCATCTGTACGCTGATGATACTCAGTTGTACATCTCAACCCCAAGCCACCCCAACGAGGCTGTCGAAGTGATGTCCCGGTGTTTGGGAGCCGTCGGGGTCTGGATGGGGGACAACAGACTCAAACTCAACCCCTCCAAGACTGAGTGGCTGTGGCTACCGGCACCTCGGTTCAGCCAGCTGATTTCATCACTGGCCATAGGGGGCGAACAATTGCCCCCTGTGGAACGGGCGCGCAATTTGGGCGTCCTCCTAGATGCCCGGCTGTCAATGGATGATCATGTGGCAGCCGTGGCAAGGGGGGCGTTCCACCAGGTTCGCCTGGTGCGCCAATTGCGCCCCCTTCTGGACCGTGATGCCCTACGCACAGTCACTCATGCACTGGTGACGTCTCGCCTGGACTACTCTAACACTCTCTACATGGGGCTTCCCTTGGGACGCGCCCGAAGACTGCAGCTAGTCCAGAACGCAGCCGCGCGGGTAGTCATGGGGAGTACTAGGTACTCCCACGTAACACCTGTCCTGCGCGAGCTGCACTGGCTGCCTGTGGTCTTTCGGGTGCGTTTCAAGGTTATGATCACCATCTTTAAAGCGCTCCATGGCATAGGGCCTAGTTACCTGCGGGATCGCATCCTCCCACATACATCCCTGCGGCCAATTCGCTCTCACAGGGAGGGCCTTCTCCTGGTGCCGTCCACGAGGCAATGCCAACGGGCGACACCGAGGAGTAGGGCCTTCTCTGTGATGGGCCCAACCCTCTGGAATGACCTCCCCCCCGACATTAGAACCACTACTGACCTCCGCTCCTTCCGACAGAAACTGAAGACACACCTGTTCCGACTGGCTGGTCTGGCATAATTTGTAACGTCTACCTCCTGGCATATACATTCTTACTGGTTTTTAGAGGGATAGTGTTTTAAACTTAACCTGATATGGCATTGGGATTTTAAACTTTTGTATCGATTTATTTATTTAGCTGTACAGTTTGGCATATTTTATCCTCCTCTCATACATGTATTTATGTAGTTATTACTATGTTTTAATTTGTTATACTTTGATACGGACTGTACACCGCCCCGAGTCCCTTTCGGGAGAGTGGGCGGTATATGGATGGATGACAACCGACTCAAGCTCAACCCCTCCAAGACGGAGTGGCTGTGGGTACCAGCTCCCCGGTTCAGCCAATTAATTCCATCATTGGCCATTGGGGGCATTCAACTTGCCCCCGTGGAGCAGGCGCGCAATTTGGGCGTCCTCCTGGATGCCCGGCTGTCCATGGATGACCATGTGACAGCCGTGGCAAGGGGGGGCGTTCCACCAGGTTTGCCTGGTGCGCCAATTGCGCCCCCTACTGGACCGGGACGCTTTACGCACAGTCACTTATGCGCTGGTGACGTCTCGCTTGGACTACTGTAACGCTCTCTACATGGGGCTTCCCTTGAAATGCACCCGGAGGCTACAGTTGGTCCAGAACGCAGCCGCGCGGGTAATTATGGGGAGTACTAGGTACTCCCATGTGACACCGTTCCTGCACTGGCTTCCTGTGGTCTATCGGGTGCATTTCAAGGTTTTGATAACAATCTTTAAAGCGCTCCATGGCTCAGGACCTAGTTACTTGCGGGATCGTATTCTGCCCCATACATCCCTGCGACCAATTCGCTCGCACAGAGAGGGCCTCCTCCAGGTGCCGTCCACTAGACAGTGTCGGGGGGCGGTGCCTAGGAGTAGAGCCTTCTCTGTGGCGGGCCCAGCCCTGTGGAATGACCTCCCTCCGGATATTAGGAATACCTCTGACCTCCGCTCCTTTCGTATTAAGCTTAAGACCCACCTATTCCAAGCAGCTGGCCTGGCTCAACTTTGAACTTCGAACTTTGATCCAACCATATCGCTCCTGACGGGTTTTTAAATGGGTATTTTAATTATATTTAATTATCTAGGGGTTTTTAAATACTGTATTTTAATTGTTTTTATTTATCAGCCGACCTCCTCCTTGTGTGTGTGTCTCGGTACATGTCTTTGTCATATGTTTGTTTTGTCCACATATTTATTTCATATGTTTCATTGTACGCCGCCCCGAGTCCTGCGGGAGAGGGTGCGGCTAAGAAATAAATTATTATTATTATTATTATTATTATTATTATTATTATTATTATTATTATTATTATTATTATTATTATTATATAAACGCTAATTATTATTATTAATATTAATATTAATATTAATATTAATAATAATAATAATAATAATAATAATAATAATAATAATAATAATAATAATAATAATAATTTCAATATAAAAATTAAACCTAACTTATTGTTAAGAGCTGGATTCTAGAGTCTAGAATGACTTAAACATTTTGTGTTAGAGCAGCCTGCTTTTGTCTGTATTGTCAAACCTATAAAACTGCATATCTGTTTTGATCTAGCAGGAATGTTACTTTAATTTATCATACTGTTACTCTCATGAGAAATCTTGTGACTGCTTCAGCATGAGTTGATACGGCAATACTGTGGTGTTTTAAGGCAGAGTTCCCCAATCTTTCTGGTTTTGCGGATTGGCGGGGGGAGAAGGGATGGTGTCAGGTGGGCAGTGCACATACAGCTCCATTTGCATGAACAGTGGGCACACGCACCCGCCACTCATGCAAATGGAAAATGCATGTCCATGCTTGGCTACTGCTCATGCATGCACACCTATATGTTCACCCACCACTTCCACAGGCCCAATTCTGAAGGGCTTAAGGCTTGATAGAGAGTTGCAGACGGTGTTGTCTGTCTGTCTGTCTGTCTGTCTCTCTCTCTCTCTCTCATTCTCTCTCTCTCTCTCTCTCTCTCTCACAGACACACACCTGTGGTTTAGTGGATTCATTAATATTCCCCTTCACAAAAAATCCAGAACTGTCTCAGTTAAGTCCAGCCACAAGCAGACCAATACTAGTTCACAGAGCAATCGCCAATGAGTCCACGAGGCACTTGCAAGTTTCCCAATCAAAATAAGAGTTTAACTTTAATAAAGTTAAATCCATAACACAAGAGGGTCATGTGTTATCCATAACACAAAGCAAGAAAAGTCCAGAGTTCACAAGGCACAATCCAAATCAAGGCATGGGGTCAACCCAAAGCAAGGCAAGAATTGCTGTTAGATATTAACATATATCGTTACAAGTCTCCTCTCTGGTACGCTGCTATAGCGGGAAACAGGTATCGCTCTGATTGGTCGAGAGGCGTGCCCGATCCCTATAAAAGGGGAACCCTCCGACCACAGAGCAAGCTGGATCACTACTACTACTAATAAAGAGCTGTTAAGTCACTTCGTGTCCGCAGTCTGTTCTCTTGTTGCCCAGATCCAACATTGGCGACGAAGGTGGGATCGAGAGACAGATAGGACGAAGAACGCTACTTCAGAATCTCCGGATTTGATCCAGCCTAGGAATTCGGCAGAAATTCCGGCAGCCATCTCAGGACACCGCAGCGCGGCAAATTCAAACAAGAGAAGATGGCGATGCACACTCCCCCCGCTCCATTCGACCCAGCGAACGACGAATGGGAGGCATTCATGATTCGTTTCAATTGCTTTCTCGAAGCGAACGAATACACGGGGATAACCGACGCCCGAAAGAAAAACATCTTCCTCGGCTAATGTGGAAAAGAGGTCTTCAACACGGCCAGAGACCTAACCGCGCCTACTCCGATACAAGCGGTATCATGGACGGCGTTGCAACAGGCTCTACAGACTCATTACGCGCCAAAACCTTCCCGCCACGTTTGCCGCCAGGAATTCAACACGCGGAACCAGAAGGCGGGAGAATCAATCAACCAATATGTTGCAGCCCTGCGTAAAGCAGCAACTCACTGCGAGTTCAGGGATCTGGACGAGCATATCCTGGCACAATTTGTCTGTGGGTTGAGAGACATTTCGCTACAAAAGAAGCTGTTGGCAAACCCCAATTTAACCCTACAGATAGCACTCAACGAAGCAAGGGTGTCAGAGTCAGCGGAGAAATCATCGGTGACCATACAACACGGTTTCAGCGCAAGCCAGCCAGCACCCAGGCACACCAGAGTTCACTACGAGGACACCAACCCCGACTACGAGGATCCCGAGTTCGAGGACAGTCACCTGATGCGGAGCAGTCACATGAGGCCTGGGGGGAGACCCGGATTCCGTTTGCCGCCTTGCACAAGCTGCGGAGGGAATCACCCCCGGTCTACCTGTAGGTTCAGGAACGTTGTTTGTTCGCACTGTAACAAACTTGGGCACATCGCACGAGTGTGCCAGAGCAAAGTCCCTGCCTCACGGCAGCCACCTATGTACCGCCAACAGAAGCCCAACCCAGGGGCTTGGCGAAATCAAAAAGGGCGCCCAGAGAGAAATCCACAAGTGTTTACCCAGAGAGAAAATCCGCAAAGAGCTGAGAGAGCGTATCCCCAGAGAGATTACACACAAAGAGCTGAGAGAGCGTTCTATCAGGACACTCAACGAGAGTATTTTCAGGATACAGATGCTGAGATAGAGTTGACCCAGAGAGAGGAATTGCGAACGTATCTCACCACAATAAGTCAGGTCCGCACCAAGCGGCCTAAAAAGCTGAAAGTCACAGTCCTCTTGGAGGGCTCACCTTGCGAGCTGGAAGTTGACACAGGATCGTCCCTGACGATCATTTCATGGGCATCCATGAAACAGGCTATCCCTAGCCTCAAAAAGAGCCAACTACGCGTTCCAGACATCCTGCTTCGAGACTACCAGGGGAACCGAGTCCCCATCGTGGGCCAAGGCACATTCCAGATCCGTTTCAAAGACATCGTAGCCCAGCTGCCCGTGACCATCGCCAGCGCACCGTTACAGAACCTTCTAGGACTAGATTGGTTTGAAGCCTTGGGGTTAGAAGTCACCGGGATCAACGCCGTGGAGAACAGCAGCGCTGAGCAGATATTTAAGGAGTTCGAGGATGTGTTCAGCCCCGGTCTTGGTAAGTATGTGGGTAAACCAATCTCATTCAACTTAGACCCCAAAGTGGCGCCAATCCGACTTAAACCGAGACGAGTGCCTTTTGCACTCCGCCCAAAAATAGATAAGGAAATAGATAAGCTAGTGGAGCAAGGAATCCTTGAGCCGGTGGATCACGCGCGCTGGGAAACTCCCATTGTGACCCCAGTTAAGCCAGATGGGTCAGTCTGCATCTGCGCGGACTATAAATGCACAATTAATGTCGCGCTACAACAAAGCGCATATCCTGTGCCAGTAGTACAGCACTTATTGCACTCTTTGGGGCCAGGAAAAATATTTGCAAAGTTAGACATGGCACAAGCTTACCAGCAATTGCCCGTGGATAGCGCCACAGCGGAGGCCCAAACTATAGTGACGCATAGAGGAGCATTCAAATGCAACCGGCTACAATTCAGCGTGAGCATTGCTCCAGGGTTGTTCCAGAGCGTCATGGAACGACTTTTGCAAGGGATACCGGGAGTCGTCCCCTATTTCTACGACATCTTGGTGTCTGCTGCAAACGAGGAGCAATTAAATAAAAGAGTCAGAACTGTTTTGGCCAGAATCAGAGAGAAGGGTCTCCGCCTTAAAAAGGAAAAATGCCAAATTAACGTGCCTAGCATAGAATTCCTGGGTTATAGAATCGATGGTCAGGGAATACACCCCACTTCAAAGAAAATTAAGGCGATCCAGGACGCCCCCACACCACGAAATCAGACCGAGTTGCAGGCCTTCCTCGGACTACTTAACTTCTACAGCGTTTTTCTGAGACAGAAGGTGACCGTTGCTGAGCCATTACATCGACTACTCCAGAGGAACGCACCATGGAGATGGGGACGATCTGAAGCAGCAGCTTTTGCCGCAGTAAAGCGCCTGCTCACCACTGACTCGCTGTTAATCCAATACAGCCACACACTACCGCTGGTATTGACCTGCGACGCATCACCCTTTGGAGTTGGCGCAGTCCTCAGCCACAGGATGCCTAACGGAAACGAAGCACCCATCGCCTTCTACTCTAGGACTCTTTCATCGGCCGAGAGGAACTACAGCCAGATGGACAGGGAAGCGTTAGCTGCTGTAGCTGGAGTAAAACGTTTCCACGAATACCTCTACGGCCGCGATTTTGAACTGATTACAGATCACAAGCCGCTGTTGGGACTTTTGGCGGGAAACCGCCCCACTCCAGTCTCCCTCTCTCCACGCATGACCAGGTGGACTGTTTTCCTGGCCGCGTACTCATACAAGTTAATCCATCGACTGGGCTCCACTCTAGGACACGCAGACGCACTCAGCCGTTGCCCACTACCGGACCTTTTGCCAGACCCCACTCCCGAAGTACCGGTGTTGCTCATTGACTGTTTGGACTCAGGACCGGTTTCTTCCTGCGACGTTGCAAGGTTCTCCTCAAAAGACAATATAATAAAGCAAGTTCAAACTTGGGTTTGGAGGGGGTGGCCGAAGGGAAACGTGGGCCCGGAATTCAAAGTGTTTTGGTCGAAATGGGACGAACTCTCAGTGTTACAAGGTTGTTTATTGTGGGGGGATCGAGTTGTTATTCCTTATGCTTTACGTAGAAATGTGTTAGATGCATTACATGTTGGGCATCCGGGGATCGTTAGGATGAAGGCTTTAGCGAGAAGTTACGTTTGGTGGCCAAACATGGACAAAGAGATAGAGGAGTGGGTGGCCACTTGCGATCCATGCCAAGAATCGAGACCAGCACCCCCAGAAGCGCCCGCCACAGAATGGGAAAAGCCGAAAGCACCCTGGTCGAGAATACACATCGACTTCGCAGGGCCAGTTCAAGGTCAGACTTTCCTTATAGTTGTGGATGCATACTCCAAATGGCTAGAAGTAGTCCTAATGACTTCAACCACGGCAGAGGCAGTCATTAAGGTTCTACGGCGACTTTTCGCCACTCATGGCCTGCCCGACCTCCTGGTCTCCGATAACGGGCCCCAATTCACGGCCATGCAATTCGAAACGTACTTAGCAGGTCAGGGAATTCGGCATGCCCTCGTCGCGCCATTCCATCCGGCATCAAATGGACAGGCGGAGAGGATGGTGCGATCCGCAAAAGAGGCCCTCGCTAGGATGGGTCCAGGTGATTGGCAAACACGCATTGACCATTACCTCCTAATTCAGCACATTACCCCCAGCGCAACGACGGGTAGGAGCCCCGCTGAAATGCTCATGGGCCGCCGTCTTCGGTCTCACCTGGACCGTCTTCACCCTAATTACTCTGCCACAGCACCCCCAGACTCCACAAGCAAAATTCGGAGTTTTAGCATAGGGGATTCGGTATACGCCCACAACTATGCAGGGGGAACATTGTGGATGCCGGCAAAGGTCATTGGCATCACGGGTCCACGATCGTATCTGTTAGAACTGGAAGATGGGCGGAACTGGAAAAGGCACATCGATCAACTTCGGGGTCGCCTGGCGCACTCAGACCTACGAACCGAGAACGAAAGCTACCTACCGATGCAAAGTCAGCCACTCGAGAGCCCCAACACAGAGAACTACGACACCTGCGAGCCCAGGACAGAACAAGAGGTCGAGCGCGAAACGGAACAACCCCCAAGCAACGTAAGCGAGCAGACCCCCGAACGCCAAAGCAACGAAAGCCTGCAAACCCCAGAACTCGAAACAAAGGAAGCAACTGATCCTGCAACTACTTCTGACCAACCCGAACTGCGACGCTCCTCCCGAGTAAGGCAAATGCCAACATACCTTAAGGACTACATAACGAACCGCAATGTTCCGTCTAAGAGGGGAGGGGTGTTAGATATTAACATATATCGTTACAAGTCTCCTCTCTGGTCCGCTGCTACAGCGGGAAACAGGTATCGCTCTGATTGGTCGAGAGGCGTGCCCGATCCCTATAAAAGGGGAACCCTCCGACCACAGAGCAAGCTGGATCACTACTACTACTAATAAAGAGCTGTTAAGTCACTTCGTGTCCGCAGTCTGTTCTCTTGTTGCCCAGATCCAACAATTGCAATGACCAGAAAATATACAGCTAGGAGATGAACTCATTGTTCCCAGCAGTGCTTTCCATCTGCATTAAATAGCCAGCTTCCAGTGCATCCCATCAAGTAGGACAAAGCTTCTCCTCTTTCCTTCTCTGCTCCTGCCTTTTCTCTGCCCTACATGTTCTTGGAATAGGTGCAGAAGGCAGTTCCTCATCATCATCATGACCAGCTGCAGCTGCATGCTTTCCGTACCTGAAGCCTCAGGGCTGTCCTACTGCAGCTGTGCTTCAGCCAAATATCTCTCAGGTGGTTGCTTGGTACCATTGATCAATTCTCCTTCAGACATGCCTGGAACTGATTCATCTTCCACTGAGCTGACATCTGGAGAGGTATCTGGGGAAGTGGCCGGGGGAGTCATCACATGGCCTGGATATTGGGGACACCTGTTTTAAGGCATTCATCACTATGCTCACTTCTCTTAAAGGAAAATAAAGCAAAGAATGCCACCTCAATACTCTACGCCCACTTGGTCCATGAGTGCATTTTTATTCTTTCTTTCCAGAAAGAGCAGACCTTACATTTTAGAAGAAATCTAAGCTTGGGTTACATACCCAATCATAATACAGTGGTAAAGGCAATGCCTAATGCATTGGACAAATGCAAACAAAATTTATTTTGGCTTCTAAATAATATTCTTGCCTCTTGATATCTTGTAGTTTCTGAAGTACTTGGCCTGTTGGATAATTTCTGGATTTTATTATTAATTCTCATTATTATATGATCCTGCTGTTAGCCATTCACTTACATAGAGTTCCAGAGCTAACTGCTTAAGTGTTGTGTGTATTTCTAGGCATAAACAAAAACATGTTATATATGTATAGTTGACAATGCTTGTTCTATGTGCAAACTGCCTTATACTAAAAAACCCAGTCGTAAAAAAGATGAAGTACAAATTCCTTACAGTGTAATAATGTGTCTATGAACAAAGTAACTTGTAATCCTCTGGTTTGTCCTCAGAACCACTTACAAAGGCATGCAGGAATAGCACCAATCTCAAATCAGCAACCTTTTTTTCCCCATTAACTATGGATATGGATTGAAGAACTTCTATGCAATAGCAACAACACAACATTGGTTTCTTTTCAGGTTTAGGCCTTTCTTCAAAAGATAGGTTCTTTAAAAAATCCTTCCATGCAGAGGTGGGTTGCTCCTAGTGGTGGCGACGGGAGGCTCCACCCGGACGTCGCGCGCACGCAAGCAAACCAGTAGTAAAAAAAATGGAAAACCCCCACTGCTTCCATGTGAAAGTTACTAGATGTCTGGAAAAAGGAGGACATATCTTTTTTGTTCTTGGCTATGTCAAAAGACATGTCTTTTGACATAGCCTCAAAATCAAATATTGTATAGCTTTTTGAGTTGTCTTGTTTTTTTTAAAACTGTTTTCATAATAGCAGAAATTGAAACTTCCATCTATTGTAACCTTATAAATTGTCTACTTCCCTCCCAGTCCATCAATAAACTTGACAACCTAGATTTACATTATTTAAACAATTGGCTTCAATCCAGCCCTTTCAAATTTATGATCATTGTAGTCTATAGATCACGTGATTCATCATATGTTTCTATGGTGAAAATTGAGAAATACATTGATTCTATATTCCCATTAGCATATGCTCATGAAAAGAAAAACTTGTTGGAAAATATTGCAATTAGAAAATCTGTCTCTCTGATGCTGGAAAAAGCAATTTCATAGACATGTAAGGCCTAAGTACATTTCAATAGGTTTTTTTTGTTTTTGCTGTAAATAGCATATCCTCTTTTTCTTCATTAGTCTTCCTTTCCAATTGTCCAGACTTTTGTCTTTTCAGCTATTTGGTAACCCTATCCCAGGGGTGGGTTCCTGCCAGTTCTAACCTCTTCTATAGAAGAGGTTCCACAAATCTACAGTGCCGTTTAGAACCAGTTCCAGCTCCCTCTCCCCGCCCATCCGCCCATCATCAAGATGAAGGGCGAGAGGAGAAATTCTGGGAGTTGAAGTCCACAAGTCTTAAAGCTGCCAAGTTTGAACACCCCTGGGTTTTTTTTCTAAAGCGTTAGGGGTGCAAGGGTCTTGTAACTTGACAGCTTTAAGGCTTGCGTGCTTCAAATGCCAGAGTTTCTGAGCCAACATTTTGGTTGCTAAGCAAGAGCGTTGTTAAGTGAGTTTCACCACATTTTACAAGTTGGCCATGCCCACCCAGTCACATGACTGCCAAGCCACTCCCACTCGGTCACATGGCTGGCAAGCCACTCCCACAAAGCAGGCCACACCTACAGAAGAGTTTCTAAAAATTTTGAAACCCACCACTGCCCTATCCATATGAAGAATTTGAGCTTCTGTATTTTTACTACATACACGTGTACACACTGTTTTCTTGGCAAGAAGTTTGCCACTCCCTTCTTCTGGGAAGTTTGTTTTTCAGCAATAGCCCTGTGATTTCCTGGCCATTTCCCACCCAGGTATTAACCAAGTTCAACCCTGATTAGCCTTTTCAAGATTAGTGAACGCAGTTAGGTTTGTCATATGGTACTTCACCAGTTGTCTAGTGGTGGGATTCAAATTTTTTTTACTACCTGTTCACATTTTTTTTACTAACTGTTCTGTGGGCGTGGCTTAGTGGGCATGGCACGGCTTGGTGGGCATGGCAGGGGAAGGATACTGTAAAATCTCCGTTCCCTTCCCACTCCAGGGGAAGGTTAGTGCAAAATCCCCATTTCGTCCCAATCAGCTGGGGCTCAGGAGGCAGAGAATAGATGGGGGTGGGGCCAGTCAGAGGTGGTATTTACCGGTTCTCTGAACTACTCAAAATTTCCACTATCGATTCTCCAGAACTGGTCAGAACCTGCTGAATACCACCTCTGGTCTAGCTTCTGTTTTCTTTTCTTTTCTTATCTTTTGTCTGGGGCATCCTGCCCCATACATCCCTGCGACCAATCCGCTCGCACAGAGAGGGACTTCTCCAGGTGCCGTCCACTAAACAGTGTCGGGGGGGCGACACCTAGGAGCAGAGCCTTCTCTGTGATGGGCCCAGCCCTGTGGAATGACCTCCCCCTTGACATCAGGATTACCTCCGATCTCCGCTCCTTCCGTGTAAAGCTCAAGACCCACCTTTTCCAATTAGCTGGCCTGGCTCAACCATAGTTTTATCCCATTGCTCCTGACAATCTTTTTAAATTTGTAATTTTAACTGAGGGTATTTTAATTGTTAATTTTAATTCTATTATTACTATTGTATGCTTTTAACGAGTATTACCTCCTCCGGGTACGTGTATGTGTTTGTATGTATGTGTATATGTATTGTATGTATATGTATATATGTATGGGTTTTTACTGTACGCCGCCCCGAGTCCTTTTGGAGAGGGAGCGGCTAACAAATTAAATTTATTCTATTCTATTCTATTTTGTTTATATATTCCAGAAGATCCTGGGTCCTTAACAGTCAGAAACATCATAGAACCACCTTCCTTAATAAATAAATTCACTCATAAATTAAATCAAATAAAGTGTAAAAATAATTCAAAAATTTCAAAAACCTACATTGATGATATTCAAATCTTCTATTGTAGTGTGCCCTCCTCCTGAGTATGATAGAATAACCAAGTTTTAACGACTCTCCCAAAACACAGAAGAGAAGGAGCAAGCTGGATCTCCATGGAGAAGAAATTCAAGAGTATGGGAGCTGTGACTGAAAATGTCCATTTAAGTGGTCACATCAGATAGCGTTCTTCTATAGACAGAAACTGGAGGGAACGGACCTTATTTGACCTAAAGAGATCAATGGATCCAACTCAGAGATGGTGGAACTAACAGATAATCCTACCTTCTTCCTTAGAACTCACAGCCTCTCTCTGACGTAAAACAAATCTTTCTCCAAAGCTAAGTGTTTCCTCTGCTGCTTTACCTCCCTGACCCCTGCAGTAAGCCAAGGAATTGCATTTAAGGTGCAAAATAGGAGAGACTATTCTGGTGCAATCCATTCAAGTACCATAGTGGCTCCTTTATTCAATAGGGCAACCAGGGTCTCAACCCACCTGCTCACCAGATCCCTGCCAAAGTCCCCAAATCTAAATAAATGTATGAAAGAAACATTAAGGAGTTTTCATGATCATCATCACCACCACCACTATCATCAATCAATCAATCATTCTCCTAGCATTCTTCCCACTGTGCACAGTCTGCTTTTTGGGTCAACAAGCACCATCTTGCTTTATCAAATGAAGCATTCTGGTCCAACTGGGCATTTTTCATGTCCACATTTTTTTGTATTTTGCCATTTTTGTTTTGACCTTGCACGCAGATGTTTGCCATCTATATTAAAGTGGAAGGTGATGTAGACACCAGTGTGGGGGTGCTGTTAGTAGAATATGGTCATACTACTGTTGGTGTTTCTCTGATATTGGTACAGTGCCCATTTGCTTCCAAACTGTCATTGTTTACATGGTCAAGGAGATAAATGCCTAACAACCAATGAATCATGCACATCTCTGTGATGTGTAAAGTGCACTCAATGCATGTTGTGACTGGCTAATAATCAGCACCATACACAGCTTCTGGGCACACCATTGTTTTACACACCTTCAATTTTAGATGGATTAGCATGTATCAATCACAGAGCACACCAGTTATTTCCTTCCACCTTAATCATGCTTTGTTCACTCTTGCGCACACTTCATCTTTGATGCTGTCATCACTTGGTAGATGGGATCCTAGGTAAGAATAGGACTTTGTCTTTTACTAGATCTTTACTGAGCCATTAAGAACCATTAAGGAGTGACTTGCAAAAAAGAGTATACAATCCAGAGAGTAAAACAATTCATATATTAAAAGCAAGATTCTCTTACTATACCCTACAACAATAAAGCAGCATTTCTGGACCCCTTGCAATGTTTGTTTTTTGACCTGGCTATCTCAAAGATTGACTTCAATTGTGAAAATTGGGCAGATGCTGAAGTTAAATTAACAGGACCAACAGAGTCACAGAACTCCTAGAATCAGAACTGAGCCCTACAACTTGGAACAAATTTTTAAATTCAGGTTGTTGATGTAGTCCAAGAGAGTTCTAGATCAGATGACAGGCTCAACCATAAGCATCACATTGTGATTGAAAATTGTGACTGGCATTAAGATATTTGCTAGATGGAAAAGTCACATTGCATCAGGACATTCTAAACTAAAATATTTTAAACTGTAGACATTTTTACATGACAATTACCAGCCAAATCAACAACTTTGGTAACTGCTTTCCCCCCACACGTTGAGGAGACAACTATTTCAATTGCCAAATTGGTTAGGTTGCTTGCGTGCCACTCTAACCTCTTCCTGACTTAAGTTGAAATATATAATGCAAAAGTGTCAAGTTGATACTACAAGTAGGATCTGGAAGAAAGGAAAAGGGAACGTGACAGCTGCAAAGTTGCCTGGGAAATCAGGCAGGATGGCAATTCCCAATTTAACCTATGTTGCCTTGGTAGCACTAAGTTACGAGGTAAGTAACCTCTTGGTAGGTAGCATCAAAATAGCTTGGGAATGTCAGTTCAATATGGAAAACAGTTCAGTTAATTTTTATTTGGCACTGGATCATACTGGACTCCTTACAAGTCAAGAGTAAGGCTGAAATAGAACATAGTGGTGCTGAAGTGGGTTTATATCATTGTCAGTGGCTATATTGGCTGGGCTGGGGGGATAAAATACCAATGATATTGCTAATGCAGAGGTAAGGCGGGACTCTATTCTGTTGACCAAAGGCCTATGGAACTTGAGGTTGGCCTTGCCCAGACAGTAGAATAGACAATAGAATTAAGTCTAACTTAATAAACTTTAACTTTTAACTTTTATTTGATTTCTAAACCGCGCCCTCTCCCAGAAGAATAGCATAATTGCTGCAAGGGTTGACATCTTTAATCTACATTTCTATCTTTTTTTTAAGTAGAAATTTAACATGGATAGTACTTTATTGGGAAAGTAAAATCTCTCAAAGCTCAATACTGTACATATTTCTCAGAAATCTTGGACATGAAACAGGAGAAAGGAACAGCCTAAAAAGAAAAAGGTCTTTTGTTTCAAAAGTCTCTTTTTCAATTCCATCAATGGCTGATTCAACTGACAATTTTAAGCTATTTTGCTTGTCTTGAAAAACTGAATTTTGGAAAGGAGGAATATGTGATAAAAATGAATTTAGATAAAAATGTGTATTTAATTTAAAAAAATAGCCCTTACCATAAATACTAAAATTGTGCAAATTTTAAACAAGAAAAAGATGCATATATTTATCAATGTATAACTATAGTTTCATAAATATAAGAATCCACTCATTCAAGAAATTGCAGACTAAGAAAGATTTGACTAAAGAAAATGTGTTATCCAGATGCTGTCAGATCTACTAAAAAAAACCATTGGTTGATTTGAATATGAGTTGGCACATAATCCAGAAGCAACTCTTATATCATTCTTATATCATTGTCCCATTGAAATGGTAGATCCCCAGGAGGCACTTTACACATCTTTTTACTCATGTAAAAAGGAGCAGGGCTTTGATCACCTGGTCAGACCTGCCTTTTTGTTGTTGTTGTTCTGCTCCCATAAGTGAATTCCCCTGATAATAGCCATGCTGCCTGGCAATAGTTGAAGAAGTTCTGATGCAATATCTCCAGATGGCAAGATTTTATGGAAGGGTTACTATATATTGATTTCTTTATAATTTTTAATGTAAGTGCTGGTCTTTTTAGGTTACACAACAATAGGCAACTTGGTCTTCTGAATCTTTCTTTTTATCACTTAAGTCACACAATCACCCACCAATTGCATCACATTATATTTACAGAACTTTTTCTATTAAAGCTTTGGTTCAAAACTGATGGTTAAAACTTAGCTTTATTGGCTGCAGGTCTCAGTATGCTTTGAAAATGAGGCCCACTGAAAAAGTAAACATAGGATTTATTTGCAAAGAGCAAGTTTTAATTCTTGCCTTTGGTAAGGGTTTTACTATGTGCTTTGTATAATCTCTCTCCCTCATTTTCTCTCTCCTTCTCTCAGATCATCAAATGAGACACTTTAAATACTCTTCTGGATTTGCACTACAAAGGTGAAAAGCAGCTCAGGTCACTCGAAGACTCTTCATTTAAAGGTCCTGGGAACTTCTGGACATGTGTACTCATGAATATTTGATCTATATCCTCAGAAGTATCTTCTACCAGGATAGCTATTCACCATATGTACGCTTATACCTTGGTGTTTGTGCAGTTGCATATGTTTGCAACTTTATAGTATTTTGCACAGTCCTAATATATTTATTCTCTCAAACTAAAAGTTGTTGGTTATGTTTCAGCATCAGGTTTACCTATATTTACATATGATTTTCTCAATTAATAAAATATTATGTGTTCACTCAGAATACTTGGTCATAGAGACCAATTTGTATGTCATGGTATACAATGTATCCACTGTGGTGGGCTAGTTTGTAGTTCAGTGTTTAATTGTTACTTGTTTTAAAATTAAGCAACCCTGTGAAGTTAAAAACAAAGTTATGACTGCAGACATCTCTTGCTTTTTAACAATGCTACTACCGTTTCTAATTCATGGAAAGTATTTGAATTCAAATATCTCTCAAACATTAGTCTATGATCCTAAGACTTCTTTGAGCACCATTCTATCTTCTCAGACTTTGAGAAAGTTAATCTGGTATCTGGATATAGTGTCTCTGTATATAGTGTGTGAGCGTTTGCCAGGGATAGGTGCAAATGTGTACATACATACATACATACATATATACATACATATATACTTTTTATTGAATATCAGCATCAATTAGTCTGATCTCAAACTTTTACTCCTGGAGTTCTTATGCAAATAATGTTGATTTTCTATATAAGAAAGAAACTTTGAACATTCATAAATTGATGTTTCCTTGGAAATAGATTCCATTTAAATCAGTATCTGCCAGGCGCAAACAACCAGATCTACACATGAAGAGATCAATTACTGTACCTTGCTCACGCCTATGAACAAGTATTTTCTCACATTACATCTGAGTAGGACTAGATAAGGTTCAACAGCATTTAAGTGTGTGTGTGGGGTGTGTGTGTGTGTGTGTGTGTGTGTGTGTGAGAGAGAGAGAGAGAGAGAGAGGGAGGGAGGGAGAGGGAGGAAGAGGGAGAGAGAGAGAGACTTTGCCTCTTGTGCCCACATAGGGATTCCAGACTAATTACCCACTTGACTCTTCTCCCAATTCAGCCAGTCTCTCTCCTAAATCATCATTCATATATCTCTGTTCTTAAATTCCTGATTGTTTGGTTGGAAGGAATCTAAAGGTCATTTGGTTCAACTTTTCTATATGGGATGAACTTCATTTTCCACAGTGGTTGGCGATACTAGCAGTGGAAATTCTATTTATCTGGAAGGCATCAGGTTGAAGAAAGCTATTTAGCCCATTTAGTTTGGAAATGCCATCTGGAATACATGAAAAATGACCCAGTTTAGTAGTAAATATAAATTGTTGCTAATTCTGTAAGATCAGTGTACAAACAATTCTCTGTTAACATTATTATCAATCAGTGTTTTCTCAAATGACATTGCAGTTGTGAATTTGCTAGGGAATAAATGTAATTGTAGTCAGTGGATCTTATTTCAAAGTCCTTGTGCTTAACATGTCATCATGATGATCTCTTTTATAGCTTAAACCAGTAGTTCTCAACCTTTCCAATGCTGCGACCCTTTAATACAGTTCCTCATGTTGTGGTGACCCCCAACCATAAAATTGGTGTCTCTGTTCCTAAGACCATCGAAAATATGTGTTTTCCGATGGTCTTAGGCGACCCCTGTGAAAGGGTCGTTCGACCCCCAAAGGGGTCCCGACCCACAGGTTGAGAACCACTGGCTTAAATGTTGTTCCACACTACACAGTACACTAGAAGACTGGAATAGTTGGGTATTGTTTTATTGAAAACAGTTAAGAAATAACATGTATGTTATAGCCAAGGTAGAGGGGTATTTGAAGTTGATAAGATTTAATCAACAATTTAAACAACTTAAATTCTGAATGGGAAAAGTAGTGTTAACAGGAATGGGGCACGGTAGATAATTTTCAACCATGCATGCTTTGGGTATATTAACAACACTTTGTCAATTTAAGCATCACATGGGAAAATGTCCTTATTACCAAAGCTGTTAATAATGGAGGGGAAAGCAGATGAGAATCAATTTTAAACCGAAGGACAGTTTAAAGGAAGGACAGTGCCCACTTAGCTATTTCCTGGGAAAAGAGCCTTAGTTCTAGAATAGAATAGAATGACATCGAACTTAAAAAGTGTAGGAAACAGGTGGACCTTAGGCAGAGACCCGTTCCCTTCACCCAGCTTCTAGCCAAACTTTTATCCATCGGCCCGTGTCGGGGGAGGGCAACTCATCCCTGAGCAGCTGTGCTTTCCAGCTGTGAACTCCATTTCCCAAGCTTCCTCCCTGCCCTAATGTATTCCGTTCTCAGGCCGGCTCTGTATCTGTGTGAGTGTGTGTGTGTGTGTGAAAGAGAGAGAGAGAGCGTGTGTGTTTGCGAGCGAGCGAGCGAGCGCGCGCGTGTGTGAGCAGCTAGGAATCCCTGAGAGAGTGGAGGCTCATTCACTGATTAGAGGCTGCTTAGAGCGGCAGCGCTGCGCCTTCCCTGGCTCTCAGCAGCCGTGTCAGGCTCTCGCTCACTCCCATGCTGGCCGAAAGCGCTTACACACACGCGCCGGGTTTAGTGCGTCCAGCTTTCCTCCCCACGCACCTCTCAGAATCTTGCCTTGCCCAGCCTGAAATCAAAGGGGGACGCCGCCTTCTGAGAAATTTGCACGGTAGGTATCTTGAAATTGCGGGGAGGGGGAGAGTGTTTGCTGATAGAAAGTCCAGGAGCGGTGGCATTCGTCGGGGTGGGTGGGTGGGTGTTGTTCCGTAGGTGCGTGTATCTTAACTTTTCAGCGGTAGATCGCCGGAGTTCTCTATCCTGGCACTTAAGAGCCTTCCGCAAATTGAAGGCAGTCATGTTTGGAAGAGTCAAAACTTTGCAAGTCAAGTTTGCCTCTTATTTCGCTCCGCGCCCCGTTCTCCCGAACAAAGTTTGAAGGCAAGCCGTTGCTTATCGGATCTTGGGGTGGAAATGTTGGAAGAGGTGTGGGTGGGTGTTTGTGTATGTGGGGAGTGGAATCTTAATGAGTATGCATTTAAAAATCAAATCAGTGGGGCGCTCCCTCCCCTCGGAAGGCTAGCCCTGATCCCAGAACTCTCCTCCTTCCTGCCCTGCTCTTGATTTTCCTGGGGAGGAGGTGGGTAATAGCACACACAGGAGGGGGTGGGATCAGGTGCCGGAGTTGAATTCTGGCAAAATGCAAGAAAACAGTTCCCAATTAGCGCCAACAACATTTAATTTTTTTTTTTAAAAGGGAGGCGGCAATCCTTGTGCACACCACATGGAGGTATTTCCCGACTTTCGCAGGTCTCAAGGTCTCCTGGTGTAACAAAGCAGTTTCCCCAAACAAAACCAAGCGGGAGAGGGGCACCTTAGGGGAAGAACGAATTAATAATTATAAATAATTTTAAATAAAACCTAATGTTTTAAACCCTGAGATTTTTTTTTGGGGGGGGGGAGTTGCATTTAGCTAACCCTCGCGTAATAATCGGCACCGTTTTCCCCAAACGCTTTCAGTTTTACGGTAGGACGGGCTCGCATTTGAACTTTGATTATTGGCAATTAACCAATAGCAATTAAGGACTTGTCCCTATTTTGGTCCAAGTTCTTTTTCGTTGCGATCATTGTGACGTACGTCAAACACATAAAATTTGGATGAAAGGTTGAAGTTTCGAAAACAACTTCCTTTCTTTCAAAGAATTTCACACGCCCGTATTTCTCCAAGAGACCAAGTCTGAGGCGCGTTGCCCGTTTGCAAGTTATCCCTGCAAAGAAACAGCAAAAGGCGGTTTCGTGGTTTAGGGTGAGAGCGTGGCTACAGCGGGCAAATCGCAAACCCGTTTGGAAACCGTTGGAGGAGGAAATGGGGAGAATGGAAAACGAACTGTTTGGATTCCTGGAGTAAAACTTCATGCGCCTTTAAGCTCAGAAGCTAAAAATCCTCGAGGTTTCAGTGTAATACAGCCGCCGTCGCAAGAAAGAGGCAGGAAAGTCAGCACAGAGGTTGCAAGGAAGGGGAAATAATTCCTCACCTTGTAGATCGAAATGCAGAAAAACCATCTGCTTGAGCACAATGAAATCATTAGGCAGTGACCAATTCAGGAGTTGCGTTGAATGCTTTCGCCTTGCAGACAGGAAATGTGCAGAGAAGGGATTGTTGCAATAAATTCAAACAACTCGAGTCATCCGCACGTTTGATGAGCTTTGGTTGTTTTAAAAAGAAAATAAACCCTGGACCGAATATAGAAATCGGGACAGAGGGAAGATATCCTCCCCCGCACTTGTTTCCTGGAAGGGACGAAAATTTCGTTTTCTTTGCAATGCGCTGAACTGGTTTTGTTCCTGAAGTTTACAGGCGCAAAGCAGTTGAGATTTCTGGTTATTAAAAACAAAAAGCAAAAACCAACGGCCGAGCAAAGCAGGGTGAATATATTGAGAGGGATTTCTTTTGATTTCCTGTATCTCCCAGATATACTTCTGGGGCAGTTCTCTTTTTCTTTTTTGTTGTATTCAGTGAAATGGGAAGATCGGAAGCTTCCTTTTTAATTCCCTTGTTTAAAACTATATAAACCAGTTGCATTCTTTTGTGCTCAGATGAATAACCCGGAAAAGACACCTGTTTTAATTTGCAAAAAAGTAAGGTAAAAGTGGGATTTCTTTTACCCTGCTAAAATTTGAATCGCGTTTTTTTTTGTAACTGTTGATAACTAGAGATTTGGGAAGATAGTTTGGTAAAAGCCAAATCGGTTATATATATATATATATATTCTTGATCAGAAAAGCAGTTTTGAGTAGTTTTCTCCCCCCCCCCCCCCCCCATTAAGCTCCGAGAAAACTTCTGTATCTACTCTGGAGCCGGGCTGGAGAAAGATCCCAATTATTGTCAGGTCAGAGCAGCAGCGAATCATTACTTTTTTAATTCATACTTTTTTGTGTACTTTGATTAGTTTGGAAAGGGTTTTATTAAAGTTGGAAAACAATGGATGTATTCTATAGCCTTGGGAATAAAAATCTATGTACATTTACATTGCTTTTTCCTCTGCAAAGGCTGGTACCTTAATTTTCTCTCAAGGTTTTCTTTTCTCTTTTTCCTGAAATAGCAAGTTTTCTGCAGGAAAAGAGCCTCCCCTGCAAAATTGGAGAGAATCAAAGCAGCTGCTTTTTTGTTACATCTGGGGACCCGATTTTCTATTACGTTTTTAAAAATAGTTATTCATACCTTTGAAAGTGGTGGCCTGAATTTCAAACCACAAAGATTCTTATTCTTATTCTACCCTGTCTCCCCCCCTTTTTTTTAAAAAACTAATTGTTTGCATTCTTTTTGTACTTACCCTTAGAACTCCCAAATATTAATTAATGGCAAGATATGCCAACCTGTAGAATTCCTTAATTTAAGACTGGATTTTTTTTTACTGTCAAGTCCCGTATTTGTTGAGAATTTATTAGGAGGAAATCCAGTTTAATTTAATGCATAAGACATATGAGCACTTTAATTCCCCAACAGCTGGAATAGTTTCTTTGTAGATTAGGATTTTTTTAACCACAAATGAATTTGCAAATTCCTGTTTCTAAAATTACATGATTTAAGAAGCACTAAGAGACCCAATCTGTAGTATCTAAAGGTACCCTCCAGTATCTTTTTGAGGTGTGTGCTTTTTATGAAAAATTGTTAGATTTACATTTTTTTCCGTTGGCAACAGGCAGAAAAAAAAATCATAGATCTGTATTGTGTCATTTTAATTCCAAACATTTAAAAATAGCCAAAAATCTAACCAATATCATCAACATAGAACCTCTTTTAATTAAGAATTTAAAAACAATTTGTTACATAAAAAATTTCGTGGTTTTCTTCCGTAAATATATTTTAGGCTACCACCTGTAGTTTAAGACTACCTTTTTAAAAACTCTTTTATATACAGTAAACTGGTAGTTTATTGCATATAAATGATTAGAAGGCTGCATCATGAATAGTTTTGCTTCGTTTTGATAATTTCTTAGCTAAGTAAACATTAATTCTATGTTGATTTAATAAATTTAAAAAAGTTGCACCTGACATACTAGATTTCATTCAAGGTTTAGATGTTTTCACATTGATTCAGTTTCTGCTTTTAAAAGATGCAGATGGTGGGTGCCCTTATGTTCAAATATTTTTATCCATCAACTGAAAATCTTGTAAATGTAGGAAATCAGAATATAGGCTTCGGAGAGTTCGTCTAACGGAGATAACCAATGGACAGTTATATGTAGCTTCATAGATTTATCTCCACCCCCTTGGCCACCTCCACTCCTTGTTTAGTTAATTTAACAAAGACTTTTTGCAATCTGTTTGGAGTTTGTCTGATGCCATGGAAAAGTATCTGCTGATTTATTTGGTTGCTTTTCGATTTCTGTCGCTAGACTGTCTTTTCTCTTCCTTTCAGCGAGGATGTCAGCTGTTATTACTTCCTATTGATCCCTTTGCAAAGTGAGAAGTGAACTAAAATTAATGTCAATTCCACTGCTTGGATCAATAGCTGGAGTTATTTTAATCTGGATTTGCACAGGGTGCTAAATTTAAAAAAATCAGCATAGAGGCAAAAAGTAACAGTTACTTACTTTGGCTGTACCCACCCACTTCTGGTCATCAAAATATTTTTTCAGGCTGATTATCCTGCAATCCATATTTTTTTAATTAAGCAGGCCAGTTAGTTTTCTTATTTTAGGTTTCATATTTAAAAACCAATGACATTTTGACTTTGGGAGTGCATTAACTATAGATTTTCATAATGACTAGTCTTGCCGCAGCTTCATCCATACATGCTTTAATGATCGCAGTGATCGGGAATAATAGCATGGGATGAAGTGATGACTGAAGGTACGTAATAGACAAGGGGAAAATGAAAAGTATGCAGGAGTTTTTAAAAATAAAATTCAGTCTGAACCATTATTAAAATATGTTGATTTATTGTCAAATGAAAAAGATAGCTGGAACGTTTCACACTATTCTGTAAGGAGTGTTAAGTATGGCTTCCATTAAATACATTTAATATAAGCAGGGATAGTGGCATTAGTGATATATTCTTCATCCTCTTTCATTCCCTTGGAGATTGTGGTTACAATATGCCAGTTCAGATAATGTTTCTTTCCCTAGGTAAATTATGTATACATTTTTGCTTTAAAATTAATCAAAGAAATATCCAGATTTCTCATAACCCTTTTCCACTATTGTAGCTTTTGATTTTACATTTGATTATTTGTTATTATCTTTAATCATTTCATTGTTCAGAAAACTCACCCAAAATAGTGCTGATTAGATTGCCCTTGCCATGTCTACATCCACAGCTAAAACTTAGATGAAAGTTATTAAAGATGTGAACGTGATTCAAAAAATGTTAATGAAATACTTCTAATCTTTTAGCATTGTTTTGTATAAGAAAGGAAGCCAATGCAGTAGAAATAGGATGATGTCAGTCCATCTTCACACTACTATACTGTCAAACTTCTGGGTACAGGATAGAAGAAAAGGAAATGTTATTTCTGCACTGCATGAAGGATGTAGCAAGCATTCCATAGAGTTTGTTAACCTAGGCTTGCCATTCAGATAATACAAAAGCCACTCTATTAGAAACGGGATCCTTTTAGTAAGTTTTATTTGCTAGGCCTGACCTCCTGGAACGAACAGACACATTTTGTACTGCTTTTTTATTATATGATTTTTTGTTTGCTTGTTTTTTGAGTGCTGTAAGGCTAGTGTATTGTTTTAAAGTAAGCCTTTGTATATTAAAGTGAAGTGAATTCTAGCATACTTAATAGCTGGGGCAGAAATTTAAAAAGAAACAAAAGGAATGCTAATGTTATTATAACAGGGGAATGAGTTTTCAAGGCTAGATAGAATTAGAAGCAAAGTTTGTAAATACATATGCACATAGAGGAAGTATGTGTATGTATGTATGTATGTACGTGTGTGTATGTATGTATGTGTGTGTATATATATATATATATATATATATATATATATATATATATATATATATATATACATACACATATACACATACACATACACACACACATACATACATATACTTACATACATACATATAGAGAGAGAGAACATGAGATTTATTTTCTTGTACTCGGCAACTAGTTTTAAAGGAAAATGTGTGTGTGTGCACGCGTGTGTGTATTAAATAAATAAATAAATAAATAATCCTCTAAATCTTAATGGAATATTGAGGGCAGTTTACAAATCTAGTTAAGCATGAGCACATTAGGAAGTAAAACTACTGATCCATTTTGTACTGTCCGCAAACTAAAAGGCAGATGCTTGGAAGAGATCAGATGGCACAGCCACTAATTACAATTTCAAATATTATCAGGGACGCCAAGGTCTTATTGATGTCATTATTGTTTTCTTTTTTAAAACTGGAAGAATAGCTTAAATGTATGATTCAGACATATTATTTATTCTCCCTTCATCACTAAGAATAATGGAAAACCCAAAATATATATATCTGCACAATTGGAATATATTCCTCTACTTCATTTATTTCATATTTTTGTATATTCATGAAGTATATACATTTTCATTTATAATTTTTGAATAATGTATTTTATTCAAAATTCAAAATTATTGATATTAATTTTCAGATGTTGTAGTCATAGGCTACACCAAGAATTGGCTACGCCAAGAATTTCTTTTGTTCCAGTATTTTTTTCTGGTAGGAATAATATATGTTTAATTTATCACTAGACATAATTCTGCACTCTTGTTGAAATCATTCAACCCCCACTTCAACATGTGGCTTGATCTGAATCTGCACTGGTGCCTTATCCTTCTGTAGGGCAGACGGAAAGGATAGCAAGGCCAGATCAAGTGGCATTCTCTGCATAAGATTCACAGATTCTGTTGGCTTTCATGTGCCTTGTGCCACATTTTATCTACCTTGGGTGGACTGTCTCTTGAATCTTAAGTTTAATGCTAAAGCTGTAAAAGAGAACAGGAGGGAGACTTGTACAGACCCTTAGAGGGAGTCAGAGACTCTTCCAGTAACACGTGAACTTGTTGGCTTTCTAAAAGAACAACACATGGAAAGTTGGCTTAGGCTTTTACAATTTTCTTGCTATATTAAGAACTGCCAGCTATTAATTCAATTTTCTGTGTTTTTCATCTTTTCCTCTTCTTTGTCTTTTCAGTTTTGGGATGGTGATAAGGGTTTGGTGAGATCACTCAGCTCTACATCCAGACATCGCTTTGTTTTCCATCCAGGGAAGACCATTTCCCTTGTGGCCCTGTCAAGAAAAGAGACTCCAATGGACTTACACCAGGCAGCTTTCAAGATGGAAAACTCCTCCTACCTTCCCAATCCTTTGGCATCTCCAGCCCTGATGGTCCTGGCTTCCACTGCTGAAGCCAGCCGTGATGCTTCCATCCCCTGCCAACAGCCCAGGCCCTTTGGGGTCCCTGTGTCGGTGGACAAGGATGTGCACATCCCGTTCACAAATGGCTCCTATACTTTTGCCTCTATGTATCACCGACAAGGTGGGGTGCCTGGAGCATTCACCAACCGTGATTTTCCACCTTCGTTGCTGCATCTCCATCCTCAGTTTGCACCCCCTAATCTGGACTGTACCCCAATCAGCATGCTGAACCACAGTGGTGTTGGGGCCTTCCGTCCCTTTGCCTCCACTGAGGACCGGGAGAGTTATCAGTCAGCTTTTACACCTGCCAAGCGCCTCAAGAACTGTCATGATACCGACTCTCCCCATCTACGCTTCTCAGATGCTGATGGCAAGGAGTATGAATTTGGAGCCCAGCTTCCATCTGGCTCTCCCGGCTCCCTCAAAATTGATGATACTGGAAAAAAGATCTTTGCTGTCTCTGGCCTCATTTCAGACCGAGAGACTTCCTCCAGTCCTGAGGACCGAAATGATAGATGTAAGTACCTTAGCTTTGTTTAACTGGGCTGCTAAATGCTCAACAGGTAATACTTCTGAATGCTTGAGGGTTCTAAAGAGGCCAAACTATATGGGCCTATTTTCCTTTCAATTTTAGTGAATTACAGAAGAAGACAGATAGTAGAAAATCTAGACAAAATAATGTTTCTTTTCTGCTAGATTTTGGGTTCCAACTAGCAGAAAAACTGCCAACCTTCCAGAAAGAGGGAAAATCTTTGTAGGAGTGGGTCTGACTCTACATTTATTTCAGGAAACTCAGTTTTTGATGGTAATGTCTTTGTAAACTTTGTCTTCCACCTCTGTCCTTATGTATTTGATGCCAGTGGTAACAAAATACAGTTCTTTTACCCTGGTATTAGTGTAAAACATGTTTCTTTTACTTAGATCTGACTTCTAGTAAGGTAACCTAACTTCTGTCATAAAAACAGAGAAGGTAAGGCATTTCATAATGTGTTACACAAGCTGAATTTCTTGCACTAATATGCAATAATTTTCTGTAATACCCTTTATAAGTGCAAAAGTAGAATTCCAGAAGTGAAAATATTTCGCAGACTAAGCTAAGCTGAACCTAAGATCTACTGGAGCATTCCTCTCTCCAAGTAATCCCTTCCTTATTAAATGCCATGAGTTAGCTCATTAGAGGAAAGTAGATCAAGAAGTACTTATCTAATATATTGATGATAAGGCAGTGTTCGAGTCAGGCTTGTTTGTTCCCAATTTGAAAACATAATGTAGTTTAGATGTTAAGCTAGTTTGCCCTTCCTTGCTTCCCATTGTAGTTTCTCATACTGCTTTGTCCCTTTTCTTCTTCCATTTTTTAAGAAGTCGTAAGATGGAGAGAAAAATAAAGATTTTTTTTCTTTTGAAAAAAAAATTGGAGCACTCCCTGGTTCCCTGTTGGATACCATTTTTCTTCTTTTTCTTTATGACACCAAGGAGAGTAATAGAGACATAGTTCCACTCTCTCCCTGTCGGTGCTGCTTCCTCAGGCTGTCTCCTTGAATTAGGCGCTGTGTTAACTTCCCAGTGCTATGAGGCGTCTGCCAAAAGCCTCCGTACCCTGTCAATAAAAGTCACCATAAAATCAACCTGCCTTATAAATCCATTGCTCGTTGGTTCTGAAATATGTTATGAGTTTGTCTTTTATGTCAGTGTTTGTGTGGAAAGCTTCCTCAAAGACGAAACTACATGTTGCACTAAAGGCTTGTGTGCTTTTTCCGTAGTGTGGCTTAGCTGAGTGAGAACCACCCAAATGTTCTTGTTGTCTTTGATGTTTGAATGCAACAAGTGTGTGTGTGTGTGTGTGTGTGTTGTGTGTATGAAAAGGTGGGATAAATAATAAAGTTTAAAAGGTAAGAAAAAATAGATTTGCCCCGAGTAAAGATTTTTTATAATTTAAAACAGTATGCATTACTAATGTAAATATAGCAATTTACAAATACAAAATTAATGCAGATAATGCATATTGGAAGTCATCTTCAAAATGCTGGCTCTGTCAATTAAATATATTTAGAGTGTATTAATTGCTTCATCTTGCTAACTGCTCCTGTTAAATAGTGGCATAAATGAACAAATATTTTATGAACTCACTGAACAGTGTTTAGAAAGTGATTGACTCAGAGGTAAACATGTGTTTAAATGTGGACACAGTTCAGAAGAACTAGGCTTTTTTAGTGGTTTTTCTATACAAATATTTTCATGAATTCTCAGATAATGTTTGGGGGAACCATATTAAACAGTTTTAAAGGATGAAGGAGATATATAGACTTTTACAAACAAAAGTAAACAATTTTACAAACAGGTTTTTGTATCTTAACACCTTCATAGGATCATATCGTCTATTCATTCTTCATATTTCTTTCTTTGCTATGAAAAATAAATCAAAATTGATTTCAATTTCATGGAAAGCAGACCAAAATTGGCTTCATACCAGCCTGTCCAGGTAAAAAATATAAAACAGGTTTTACAATTAGCACTCACTAGGTTAAGTTCTGGGAGTAAATATTGGCTTCATCTAGTTAAAACTTTATTATAACAGTCACGAGTTTTAAAGGCATTTTATTATTTATCTGTATAAATATGTAAGTATCTCTATCTGAGGAGCAACAAACCTGGTTATATGTAATTATGACCTTCAAATACCCTTGGCATGTTTAGGGTTTTTTTCATAGAACTATATATTCTTGGGTATTTCAGAATCTTGAACAAGAACAGTACATAACCTGTGTGTGAAAGATTATTTGTTGGTAGTTTCTAGAATGAGGTTGAGGATGGAGATAGATTTCTGATTATTCTACTGTTCTGAATGGAACCAGAAGAATGCACGCATATTCACATGAATGAAAATGTGGCATATCAGCTTTTATAAATTCCTAGTCATTTAGCCCTTTCAAATGTGTATCAATTTTTTAATACATATAATATATATAAACCTCTCTGTGAAAGAAGATTTCTTTTTACCAACAGTCTACAATACATTTTAGAGAAATGATTATATAGACAAACTGATCTGCAAAATTGTATTAAGGGAGCTAGTAAAAACCATTGCAGTAGCAAACCTTTATGTCTCCAAGAGGCACTTTGCAAAATATTTTGGCTCTGTTTATTTGCAGCCTTCCATATACTGAAATGGGATCAGACTGCATGATGTGTGAATAACTTCAATCACAACACATAACATTCCTTGTCTGGCACCAGCAGACTCTATTCTTTCTTTGTTTATTTCTTATAATTTCAAACTTGGGATTTTCACTTGCTGCTTCATTTGTTTTTAATGAAAAATAATACAAATCAGCAAGCTTAGAGCTTGTGAAACTGTGGGAAGTGTTTGTTTGTTTTTAAAAACAGGAATGCCATCCAAAGCTAATGGAATTTAATGAAGGGCAAAGTGTATCACTGTACAAGCATAGATGCAGGCATCTCATTTTATTAGTAAGATACTAAGAACAATACAGTATGTCTACATTCTCTGGAGACAAGAGTCTTATCTCTGTTAATTAGTCGTGTAAATCGAGATTGATTCCCTACCCATGTGAGAAGTTATTTAAGATTTACATTGGTCAACATTGCTTTGAGTCCTGCCTTCTGGGTATGTTTTGATCTTTAAAAATGGCTTAATATATTGAGCTGAACCATAGCTGTTGTGGATTTTATATTTACAGATTTTATATTTTATATATACAAAGGTTTACCCAGAATTAGTGGCAAAATTGGAAGTGCAATGTGAATATATGCAAAGCTTAATTTTACAATCTGTCTCTCCGAATATATCAGTGCATCAGCATATGGTAAACATTCTCCTTCCCTGTGGTCCAGAAAAGAACCCACAGGAGTTGTGCACAAAAGATGAGAAGAATAAAGAATTTGTTTATGAAGATAAATATTTTATCCAGGTATCTATGCTTATATGTTCACTGAGAGTGTTATTCACATGGGGGGAGGTAGTTTACACTCTTATGTGTAGTGCAGAGGCATCTGCAGATACATTCTATTGGATTATTCAAATAATGATTTGACCTTAATATCCAACTACAATAGATTTAAACATTGTCCCCGGGTAACAGATCTCTGTGACTTTTAAAAATAGTTTCTTTATCTTTTAATTCCTACTGATGGCCTTGTAGACTAATAATCAGAGTAAGTCCTTTCAGGAGAGAAAAGTGGAGAGTCCTTAACATCAGCTGGATCAAGTACACCAAAACGTTCCATTGGCAAAAGCACTGCAGTGTTTCCGGGAACTTCAAAATTTGTTATCTTATACATGAATCTTCCCCAACTTCATGCTCCCCATTCCCAATGAACTTACAATGTAAGGCCTTGGCCTTTATTTTGAGTCTCCATATTGTGCTTATTTGAACTGTTTCCTCCCCTTTATTGCACTTATTCAAGTTTGGTTTATTGTTGATGAAACAGACTCTAATTCATTAGTTAGATATTTTTTGCAATTTTGCTTCTTACCATTTGTCAGCAGCAGTTTCTTTTTTAATGTCCCATAATAAAATGTTTTTTAAAATGTCATTTTAAGACAGCTATAGCTGGTGGAGAGAGTCTGTTTTCTTATTCTTACCTCAGTTTTTCTTACAGTTTTATATCACAGAAGACAGTGGACTTTTTTGTTGGGCCTCAGTATTTGGACTGGTTTTGGAAATCACTTCAAGAACTTTGAAACTAATCAATGGAAATATTTAAGAAAGTCAACATTCTGTTGAGTTAAAGTTCCAAGTAGCAACAATAATGTATTAATACAATACTGTATTAATTTCTGGTTTTTCTTTTCTCTTAGCATATTAGACAACTGACTCAAGCTTCATCTTAGCTTTGGCTACCTCAGTAGAGCAGAGGCTGACCAGGTGTTTACACACTAGGGTCTAAAGTAAGGTGGGGGTGTATTCCAATGATCCAACACTCAAAATGTATACATTGTTTGCTTGTTTTATAGTTATGTGCTGAGGACCTCTTTTTTAAATAATTGATGCTGTACTTTAGGGTTGTCAAAAGAAGAAAAGTAAAGCTCTCTTATTAAAAAGGTATTAGACATGATCTAATAGCAGGTCTTTTAAAAAACATACTAGAAAAGCATCCTATGGAAATGGACGTATCTCTAGTAGAATGGGTAAATGCATATCTGTGGTGAATTTTAAATGTAGAGAATTAGTTCTACATCTCAAGAAAAGAGCCTTTCTGAGGGGCCATATTTTAGTAAGGAAATGTACACTACATTTTCTCAGGTTGTCGGAGCCCTTTCCTGCTGCATTATGACCCCCCGTTCCCTCAGCAAACTGTTGCTGAACCTCCTTGCCATTTTGCTCTGTTTAATTGTGATGTTGGCATAAAGAAAGGCTTGGGCCGTTAACGTGGCGGAGAGTTGGGTGTGAGCTGCTCCAGTGCTGCCGGCTGCAGGACCATCTGGCCTGGCTCGCCTCCTCAGGTCTCCAGCTTCCCTTTCTCTTTATGTGTGCCGAGGCTGCCTTGCACACTTGGAATGCCTAATCACCATGGTGAGAGGATGGGCCTTGCCTCCTGCCCCTTCCCATCAATTGTCATGCAGAACTGATCCAGAGGACCGTTGTCTTTGCAAGCAGCCCGCTTGCCTGGCCATGCCTGGCCCTTGGCATAAGGACGGCTTTTAATTGATCATTTGTGGGGGAGGGCAGGGGTGGTTTCAGCCTCTCAATGTTTCCCAACACAGTCTCTGCCGCACGGCCAGATTTTTCATTTGTTTGGGAAACGCTGGTGATTTAGCTTTTACTCCCCCGCCTTCCCGATTTCCTTTTAGGCTCCGCTTATTGCTGTTTTATGGGGAACTCTGAGGGCTTATAACGGTGACTCCGAGGAGCACTGAGGAAGATATAAACATTGTGTTTATCTTCTCACAACTGGGAAGGGGGCACATACGGACACTAAATATTTATTGTCCTTCCTTCCACTGTGTGTTCGTGTTTGTATTTGCATGAACAATTATGGATTTATTATCTTTGGGCAAGATGAACTCTTAATCCAGCCGCTTTCCTCAATCCTAGGAGCATATCTTAAAACCTAGGGAGAGAAACTTGTTTGTCACAGAAAAGTTCAAACATAGCTTGGCTGGCATCACCTATTAGAAGACCTTTTTTTGTATTGTACAAAAGAAATTTCTTCTTAGGCTTACAGAGCATTATTTTATATTGCTTTTGTCATTTATTGCTGTTTTGCGTATTTTTTTTGTCTCAGTTTCTTTTTATTTAAAAGTAGGAATACTGGGCCCTGATATTGGGTAGCAGGACCAGTCTTACAATTAAGATTGAGGAGATCTGCCTCAGGTAATATATCTTTTAAAAGTATGTTTAAAATAAAAAAAAATAAACTATTTTATTTCACTTTGATGAAATCACCATTTCTTTCCCTAAAATATTTTTTTAAATTAAAAAAAAGGATGGCAACCTTTCCAAAGATTTACTAATGAATCTTTTCTATTCCAATCTTCTTTCTTTCTGAAATTGATGGTGTAGCAGCTCTGAGAATTCTGCTGTGTTAATCTTTGAGGGTTGGTTTATTGCCACACAGTGATAGAATATATACAATACAATGCAATAGCAAAGTTGGAAGGGACCTTGGAGGTCTTCTAGTCCAACCCCCTGCCTAGGGAGGAAACCCTATACCATTATATAATAGAACATATAACATTCTATATAATAAAGCTGTTTGTATGTTTGGTGATTGGATAGTTTTGTGCATTATCACAAATATCCAAAGGTATAGAGAAAGTAGCCATAACCATTTATAATTTTAAGTAACCTCAAAATGGTGGCCATAATATATACCTAAAGGTTGGATAACTGTCTCAAATATTATGGTTTTGACCTTTGACCTCCCCGTGTTTGTCAGAGACTAAATGATAAGAGGGAAAAAATGATAAGAGTTAGACATCAGCTACTTCTTCCCATTTCTTTGCCTAAACTATTTTTTTAAATTAAAAAATGATGGCAACCTTTCCAAAGATTTACTAATGAATCTTTTCTATTCCAATCTACTTTCTCTCATTTAAGTTTCTCTCATCATACTCTTTGAGATTCTGATCCTGTTGTCTTAAGGTTTAGAGTTGAAACAGAGAAAGCTATTATTTTAGTGCTTATCACTAGTAAAATTATTTCTAGCAATCAGGCCTTTCCCTCGTCTCGTCCTGTCTATCTTTAGTGAATTGGGGATAAGTTTGATGGGGTGAACCGTTTACCTTGAAATGGATTCTAACATAAAAAGTATTTTATCCCAATTGTCATTTTTCTCTCACTGTATTTAACAAATGATATGACATCTTTTATATTTACACATATGAATATTTTATACCATTTCTCTGTTAAAACTGTGCATAGCAAGAACAAAACAGTCATTAAAATTGCATGACTTTTTTTCATACTCCTCCATTTTTCTACTAACAAAATACAAAATAAGTGAGTCTTAATAAAATTTTACTTTGTACAATTAGTTTTGGTGCTTTGTAGTGGACAGTATGATTTATTATAAATATTAGAAATTAATACATAATACATATATGCGGAGGATTTGATTAAACTCAACAATTGGCTCTTGTTGGTTTGACTAAACCTGCTTAATTCATGCAGGGTAATGAAGCGTAAGTCATTAGAGAGATGATATGACATTGTAATATTAGGGTACAGTGCTAATGTTGTTTACTTTGGAAAGCAAGCTACATTGAAAATTGTGTTATACATGTCATAGTATCATATTATAAATGCTTTTGAGGTTTAAAAAATGAAAATAATTTTCAATTAGCACAATTCCCAGTGAAAGTAGGAAGTTATTACATTTTCTTATTCTATGTTTCTAATCTTCACTGTATATATGTTGATATCCTAGTTAATGAATTTCCTTCTCTCTTATTTAGAAAGGAGAATAGTTACAAAAGTTTTTCATAGCCATATTAACTCCACTTTGAATTGCTACATTATTCCTTCTATGTGAAACTTACATCATTACAACTGGATATTTTCTATGAAAGAAAATGCTGCATCAGGCATGTCTGCTAATGGTAATATATTTAACTTGCAGAGATTCTGTCTATGAGCAATAGAAATTCTGTAAAAATTGTGACCTGTTCTTATTGCTACCTTTTCAATGATGAAATATGTATCGTAGTATTTATTGTTTGTATATTCTGATCATCCATCTGTATAATCACTTAAATGATTTTGTAGCAAAATTTGGCCCTGTTTTAATTATATGAAAGATAATAAGCAATATAAAATAATAATAGATTATTTAGAATTTATTCTGGAATATTGTGCTATACCTAAAGGATTAGGGGAGTCACTGGACATTTGAGAGAGCATAGATTAAGGAATTAGGCTAACTGTGTAACTTCAGTTTGTTTTGACTTTTTCATGTGTGTTAAAAACTAAAAGCATTGACATAGCATATTTAAAAACCAAAGCTTTTAAAAATACGGCTTGTACTATTTTTGAAAACAGGACAATATTAATACTGTTTTATAATCTGAAATACATATTGTATATACTTTTAAAGAGTTTGCATTGAAATTTTATATTTCTAGCAACCAGATTTTGAATTACAATAATAGAATAAAGAGTTGAATGATCAGTGAGTCATATAGTATGATTCATTATATTAAGTACTCCTAGCAGGTTGCCAACAACTTTCCATCCAGAGGTTCATATTATAGGAACATGGGATGTCTTTATAGTTTGGAGTTTCCTACTATACCATTGTGTTAACAGTATCTTCTATTTTTTAATGGCTTACTCTGAATCTAGAACAGCTAGAACAGTTCAAATGACCTCACATGAATTGGTTCTTCAAGCGGGACAGAAGCAGTGTCACGCGGCAATCAGCTCTGCCGCATGAATCAACGTGGTAAAGCGCAGGGGCGGGCGGGAGGGCCAACCTGATCGTTGGAGTGAACCAGTTTGCTCCCAGCTGATCGTGGGAGTTACTGGTTCATCCGAACCGGCTGAATCCCACCCTTGCTTAAATAGAATCTGTGCATCATCTTCTTCCAGAATCTGGTTATGGAATGAACTTGTGAAAAAAAAAAGTAGGAGAGTTAGTTAGATAGTGGGTTGTAATAGAATATTTTGGCAAACAATTAGCTATATTGTAACCGAGTATGTTCAAATGGAGAGTTGTAATAAGTTTGAATCTCCCTGGAAAATAAATGTATTTTCTTCTATTTTACACTTGGAAGCTGGGTACAGTACAGTATGTAGGCATTACACTGTCTTATTATGAACATATAAATATGACCTGGGAGAAGCTCTGGGATCCGAAATAGAATAAGAATTCATCCATGGGGAATATCAGAAGTAATGATTGCTAAAAATGACTTATTGATTTCATTAAAAAAATAGGGCATTTTAGAGAGGAAAAACATTTGTGAATAATAAATAAAAGTCTGTGCTTGTGCATATTTTCTTTTAAATACCTTCCCTTTACAGACAATGTTATAAAAAGCAGTTTTGTCTGTCTTCATCTTGTTCTTGAAATTTTATGGACTGATTGCTTGCTAAGTTCATTTCTGCCTTGTAAAAAAGAATGAAATCTAATATATTTTATCAACTTATGCTTTGTTTAGTTTTGTTCAAGCTTTTACTGCAGACTTTCCTCCGAGCTTCTGTTTTGAAATTTAAAACAAAGGAGAAAAAATGAGACACTTTTTTTGTTTACTACTTACATTACAAGGCAGATGCTGACAGAGTCATAATCATGTTTACTCGCATTTATTATAACAGGACTGAGATAATATTTTACACAGTAGAATCCAGCATCAATTTTTAAGTTGATCACCATATACAAACCTTAATTTTTGTTTTCTTCTACTTTGCATAATCTAGGCTCCAGAATAAAAAAATATAAACACCCAGAAAACAGATTCCAGAAATTTTTCTAAGTCCTCTTACAATAGCAATACAAATGGAATAAATACATTTTAAAAACCCTTAAGATATTAATATAAATAGACTTTTTTTTGTAATTTACACTGTTAAATTGGTATGGTGTACAGGTAGTCCTCAACTTACATCCACAATTGAACCCAAAATTTCTGTTGTTAAGTAAGATAGTTGTTGTGTGAGTTTTCCCCCATTTTACGACCTTTCTTGCCACAGTTGTTAATTAAATCCCTGCAGTTGTTAAATTAGTAACACACTTGTTACGTGAATCTGGCTTTCCCATTGACTTTGCTTGTCAGAAGGTCACAAGGTGATCACATGACCTCCAGACACTGCAACTGTCATAAATATGAACCAGCTGCCAAGCATACACATTTTGATCACATGACCGACCATGGGACTGCTGCAATGGTGGTAAGTATGAAAAGCAGTCATAAAATACTTTTTTCAGTGCTATTGTAACTTCAGATGGTTACTAAATGAATAGTTGTAATGGCTAAACTTCAAAGCTTTATGCTTACTGACATTTTAGAGAGACTTACCCGATTTCAGTTTTGAAAGAGTAAATCAGTTTAACTGTAGGCTAGTTTTTACAAAATTTGGAATTGAGAGAAGCTGTGGTTTTGCAAATTAAATGACTGGCTACATTAGGGGTTTCAAACTTGCGGCCTACGGGCCAGCAGCGTCACACGCTGGCCAAGCCCACGCCCAGTTTAGCGAAGAGGAAAAAAATAATGATATGTCATGTGATGCCGTGACAATGCGAGTTTGACACCCCTGGTCTACATGGAATATTGGCTCTGGTAACAGTAGCAAATTGAACTGCAAGGAGCATGTGTAGAATAAAGATGGAAATGTGAGGAATCTACTTTTGGAAACAAGTATTGAATTTCTTCTTCCTGGCATAAAAATACCTGTCCCTCTCTCCTACCAGTCCTTGTAATGGGCTGCATTAATTTCCTTCTGGCACACTGAAATATTAGTTGGCTAGTCAGGTTCTTGCTAGGAATCATGGCTGACTGATTAGTAGGCCAAACTCAACCTGATCGGAGGGGGCATGGGCAATTAGCCCTTTGCTAGGAATCTGCCTGAGATGTGGAGTCCTTTCTGTTTCATTTGCCTTCACACATCTGTTTCAACATACAGCACAGCCTTGGCCTTCAGTAGAAATGTCTGTTTTTGCTTCTGATAGGACATTTGGCTCATGAGTACAAGTGACCTCTGTAGATTTTGACAGTGTGTGCTTTTTGAATTCAGTTTCTTGTTTTGATACTCTTACCATCTTTTTAATCTGTCCCACTTCCCTATAGGTAGATGTGAGGGTGTCTATGTCGTATGTGTGAGAAAGAGAGAGATTACTTTCCATTTTCTTTACCTCATTAAGAAGAATCACATTTTCCTGCATTTAATAGAATATTAATATTAAAATGATATTTACATATTACATCATAAGAGATGTAAACTTGTTTGGCTTGATGGGATGGAGTCTTAATGAAGTATAATGGTTGCTGTGGCAGAATGGCTTTATAAGGGGAAACTTTTAATTACTTCTAATTAATGCCTTTCATATTTTGGCTTACCTCTTACTGTCGGCACATATTTTTCTTATATCTGGCTTCCAACTCACATTTTCTCTCTCTCTCAGTTCTCTAAACATACATTCAGACTGCATTTATATCGTTTTATGTTCCTTTCTCCGTTACTGAATTGCTCTGCAGTCTTTGCAACTGTTCCTGTGGTTTTCCACAGTCCTTTTTTGGTTTTCCATATCCTCACCCCACTTCCTCAAAGATCCACATCAGCAGAACCATCTTCTTTTTCTGCATTTTAGTAAGTCATCTTACAATTCCAAATATAGCTGTTGTAATTAAACACCTTTCTATGCAATGCTTTGCCATTAATTTTCTCAATTTTCCTTTGTGGATGTGCATGCTTCCTAGCTGCCTAGCTTTTGGAGACTTTGGCTCCTCTGCAACATTATACTTCTGAGGACACACCATGTTCTTCTGGATTGGAAACAACTACTGTAGCTGGCAGAAGCTTAACTTGTGGGATGTGGCAATGAAAATTGCAGTAAGTATTCTACAAAGGGTGACTACTGTCAGTTGTTACATGTTTATCAGCTTCATTCAGTAACCATCAGCAAAAGCCATATAATTGATGCAGCAGGAAATGCAAAGCCAGGAAAACATAAGAGATGAAGGATGAATAAGGCAAATAATCAATATGGAATTAACAGTGGGGATGAGACAGGGAGAAGGACCAGTAAGGGAAGAATGGGTTGCAGGGTGATATTGGGATTCTTAGGTAAGGAGAACTGATGCTGAACTCATGGCTACAGTGGAGACAAGTCTAGAATATCTTTCATTCTACCTTCCTTGAGTCAGAACAAGAACAACAAACGATTGAGGTTCTGGCCAAAATACAAATTGCATAGTAGTGATTATTTGAGTTAAGCTATACAGCTATAAAGGAGAAATATCAAAATCTATTTGTGGCATGTACAATGTTATATCACCTTTCTCTGCCCTATTATAAGAGTCAAAAGAACAATTTGAGCAAGTTGGTGTAGTGTGGTCAAGGTGCTGGTCTTGTTAGGAGACTGAATTCTAGTTCCATTTTAGGCATACAAACCAGCTGGGTGACTTTGGGCCAGTCATACTCAGCCCAACCCACTTCACAGGATGATAGTTGTGGGGGGAATAGGAAGGGGAAGGAGTATGTATATTCACTGTCTTGAGTTACTTATACAATAATAAACATGGGATAAAAGTCTAAAAAAAATAATATACAAGATCGAAGAAGCCAGGAACATTTTAGGGCAGGGGTGTCAAACTGGCGGCCCGTGGGCCGGAGGTGTCACATGCAGGCCACGCCCACCCCAGCTCCACGAATGGGAAAAATGTGAAAGGTCACTTGCCAGCAATGTGGAGTGGCAAGTTTGGCACCTGTGTTCTAGGGGGAAGTTACTGTGCTTTATTTTGTAGTTCACAATAACTGTATGGTAGTGATGACGTATATGGTAAGTTGTAAGTAACTCGGAGGAAATAGTAGGTGATTTTTAAAGATTTATTTATAAAATCCACTGTAGGCAGAACATTTTTGTGAAAGCAATAATTATTAAAAGCATCTCTGAAAAATAGATTCTAATCTAATTAACACAGAGAAACTATTCCACATGCTAAGCAATTTATAGTGATTTACAGGAGCTTGCCTATGTCATATTACCTATATGCCATGTAGATCCTTAACCACAGTTCGTGGTTTCCTATGGTAGTATGTATTATAAGAATTGGAAACCAGATAAAACAAATCAAAATTCAAAACTTCCATGACAAAATCATCTAAAAATGTTCGATTTTCAAGTAGCAATCATTTATCTATAATTATTTATTAAACTTCTGTGCTGTCCATCTCGCCAAAGCGATTCATGGTGTGCTCAAGGGAGGCTTGCAGATGAGATTAGGTTATTACAACCTATCATGCTTACAACCTAACATTTAATAAAAGCATGATTTACATTCTGTTCGGTATGAGATGTCTGTGTTTTGTTTCTGTGGAGCTCTGACAAAACTGAAAGATATAATTTATTTCTTGAACATTTTTATGTATTTGAAAGATTTATATGGATGCCCATGTCATATAAAATAACCGGGTGGCTAACAACAAGTACTGTAGACAGATAACAAAGTGCAAAACATTAAAACCCTGTTATATCACCAAGTGATAGCTATAACAGTCCCATTGCAAAACCACAAATGCTGGGCTCACTTCCCCCTCCTGACCCAGCACTTCAGACAAGAACCAGGCCTTAAGGGCCATCTGGAAGACAAGGAGAGTAAGAACCATCTATGCCTCCTGGAGGAAGCTGTTCTACAGGGTAAGCACAGCTTTGGAAGAGACTTGCTTCCTGGATCTCATCAGATAACAATAGGCCAACCTACTGGGACAGATAGATGTTTTCAGGGGAAAGGCCCTGCAGATAACTTGGCCCCGTGCCAGATCAGGCTTTAATATGAAATAACCAATATCTTGAATTGCACCCAGAAAAAAATGGGAATAAGAACATGAATGTCCTCTTAAATACCATGAAGATTGGGGCCCGATTAGCTTCATAAGAAAAACAGTCCTAAAGGAAGGGAGGGATCCAAACAGAAAATGGTCAGTTCTGAGTTTTGTCCTCTAGACTTTCTGTTAGATAGGAGCTCTCAACATGGCTTCTCTGTGTGCTTATATTGAGTGGGCAGATTCTACTTGAAGTAGGCTTGGCAATAATCAAGTTCCAGGCATTCAAGGCTCTGTGGGTAATCAGCAGCACTTTCAACTCTTCCTAGAAAAATGATGACCAGCGCATCACTTGTAATAAAAGCAACATGGTTGTAACAGATTTGACCTCTAATAAATGGGTAGCCATTTTTATACCAGTTTTTCCAAGGTAGCCCCAGGTGGATCACATATATTGCTTGATAAATTATCACAGTTACTGTCTATAAGCTGAAAGGGCACAATGACCCCAGCCTCTCTCAGTTAATGTCTTGAGTTAGACATTAACCTGTTTTTCTCCATGCCAGATTTTGTAGGCTTCCAGGCACTGAGGCAAGATTTGTTCTGTGTCTCCCAATTGGCTCATGTTGAAGATACCCAACTGAGTATGATATGCTTATTGATGTTGCTGCTGACTAATGACTTTTTGAAGATGTTAAACGAAATATACTGTAGGTAATCCTTGACTTAGGACCACAATTGGGACCAGAATTCTGGTTGTAAGTTGTGCAGTTGTAACTTGAAGCTCCCATATGATGACCTGATTTTATCTATATTTTTGAAGTCATTAAGCAAATCACCACAGTCTTAATTGAATCCACGGACATTAAATGAACACTATGGCCATAAATGCAAACCCAGTCTTCTGAAAGGGGGGATTTTTGCCAGAAACTGGCAAAAAAGTCACATATGATAGTCACATATTGCCACCAGTCATGAAGACAAGTTGAGTGCCAAATGCCTGAAATGCAGCCATGCCTGGGCGGGCTGGGGTGGGGTTGGCATTACATTTTAGAAAGGCCAGAAACACTGATAAAGCACTTGTTCTGGGCCTACCTTGTAATTTTGAACTGTTGTTAAGCCAGAGTTCCCCCAACTTTTGGCTTTGTTGACCGGAGAGGATTCTGCACGCACATTTGGCAAGCGTATGTGTGCTGGTCAATTTGCAGGAGCAGCAGGCACATGCAGCCGTTGCTGCTCACACAAGTGGAATGTGGGTGTGGCTCACATTCTCAGATCCAAGCAAGCTCATGGGCTACTAGTGGGCTGTGGCCCAGAGGTCGGAGACCCCTGCATTAAGCAACTGGTTGTAACGAGCTCTAGGACTACCTGTATTGTAATAACCCATAATAACCAAGGAGAATTGGTTCCTTAGAAAAAGAGTGGAAACAAATGGTGCTCACTATCCCTTCTAACCCCCGAGAATCTATTGGAATGTAATGATCGAGGTTATCAAAAGCTGCTAATGGATCCAGCAGGACAGAGAGGTCATGCTTCTCCCCTCCATGTTCTGTCCTGGGGCATTCATGAGAGGGAACAGTATGATTTCTTTGTCCTGCCCAGGCATGAACCAAAATTGAAACAGATACCATTACAATAATTCATCTTCTTTTGAACCCTTTGTAGGTGAAACCCTACTCTCTTCATAGTATTGTTTCTTTAAAAAAGGAGACTGAAGACTGGCAGTTGATAACAAAATGGGAGTGTTTTGCATTGTCATCTTCAGGAATGCTTTTTCCCCCTTTTAAGGTAATTTACAGACCTGACATTTCCAGGTTGTCTCTCACTCAAGTACAAATCAACTCTGATCCTACTTAGCTTGTTTTGAAATTGGCCAAAGACAGTTTGGTACTTGTAATGGATCCTCAAGCAAGTGGCTTAATTATGGGCATATAGTCATTTTACATTCTTCAAGATGAACATTAGCATATATGCACAGTTTTCAAACAGATTTAATTCCTTGGTTTGGTTTAGTGGTGGGATTCAAAATTTTTTACTACCGGTTCTGTGGGTGTGGCGTGAGTTGGTGGGCATGGATTGGTGGGCATGGCAGGGAAGGATACTGCAAAATCCCCATTACCTCCTCACTCCTGAGGGAAGGATATTGCAAAATCTCCATTTCCACCCCACTCCAGGGCAAGGATACTGTAAAATCTCCATTTCCATCCCACTCAAGGGAAGGATACTGTAAAATCTCCATTTCCACCCCACTCAAGGAAAGGATACTGTGAAATCTCCATATCCACCCCACTCCAGGGCAAGGATACCCATTCCCTCCTCACCCCACTAACTTGCTTTCCAGCTCCATTCTACTGTGCAGGGCAACAGAAGAAGACCCAACCGATCAGCTGGGATGCCGATCAGCTGGGACTTGGGAGGGAGCAAATAGATGGGGGCGGAGCCAACCAGAGGTGGTATTTGTAGTTCTCTGAACTAGCAACATTTCTGCTACCAGTTTGTTAGAACCAGTCAGAACTGGCTGAATACCATTTCTGGTTTGGTTTGGTCTAGTAGTCCAAGCATATTACATCTCATTTCTGCTTTAGCTGATGAAATAGGACAATAAAAGATGTGTGTTCAATATTTCTGAGAAAGTCCTCGAGATGCTCTGAGGGTAATGAGACAGCTGGACATTGGATCATGATTCAGCCTGCAGCCTACCTTCCAATTATATCACAGGATCTACTACTAGGGTTTCTCTGGGGCATTTCCCATTTTTGCCTATTATCTTCCCTCATGCTTCTGAACATGATCAGCGAAGCATGCTAATTTTCTAGCAGAAGTGTTGTCATAATTAGGCAGCTTGTTGGAGAGTTTATGGTACTTAACCAGATGTGAAAAGGCTGGTCCCTTGGTCCTGACTTGCTCATAGGGGCTTCTGCCAGCTGCCTTGTCACTGATGTTAAGGCTGCTCTGTGTGGCCTGCCAAGCCTGTTTCTTCACTATCTACTTCTGGGTTTTTATGCTAAACATCCTTTTGTAACCTGCAAAAGGGCTAGGGCAGGGCCTTTGTGATTAAACTAGTTTAGGACATATGTCTTAGTGGCAAATACCTGCAGCAGAAATGTAGATGTATGTTATGAATGGAGTATTTATCTGCCAGGTTTGGCTGAGGTTCATTAGGAGTATTGTCTTTTTAGGATAATGTTCATAGTTAGAATGATGACATCTAGTAAATGTAATTATCATGATGTGGCTTGATTGTATGAGATCCTTATTACAGAGCAGTTATTGTTTAGAAGTTGAATGTTGTTTTGGCAAACAGAGGCAGCTATCTCTGTGACAATATGAACTGACCACAGGAAAGGACTAGTTGTACAAAAAGTAAGAGGAGAATTTATTTGGGAATCATGTATGGCTGCATACAAATCTACCCAAAAATGTTCTGTTAAGATGCAGTGTTACATTGCAATCTCAGTTTTTATACATTTTATTCCAACAGTGAGTTTTTATACCTTTTCTTCCAACAAACTAATTATGGCACAGATTCTGTAAATATGCCCAAATATCTAAGTATTATTTGTCCCTAAACAGCCAAAAATGTTAGGATGTTTACTCATAAGTTGTTATGAATATTCTGTTTCCCCTAAACATGCCCATTCTAAGATAGTTTAAGAATGACAATATATAATGAATTTCTTCCAATTCTGTACCTTTGTTAATTATACACTAGGATGAAATGCTGAGATTTCAATATTTGTGTCTGAAACGACTCTTGTAAGAATGTAGATAGGAAAAGGAGAAAAATACCACATTGCATCAAGATTAAAATGGTCCCTTTGAGCCCCACATGTATTTACTGATGTAGAAAAGTTGCTACTTTTCAAATGCCAACACATTATCCATAGTGTTAATTCAGTTATTCAGAATAACAGCAGTTATTCTGTTTTGTTTTCTGTTTGTGTGTAAATGTTACGGTGAAAGACCGAAATCTGGTGAATGTCGACATTCACTGGTGAAAGACCGAATATTTCATTACATTGTTTTACATTCGGACCTTCACCGGTGAATGTCGACATTCACATAGTCGCTTGGTGTATGTCCGAAAATACCCTTATCCTCTCGACATCCTTACCCTAATCCCCTTACCCTAATACCTCGGCTCCTCGCTTCCTTTTAAGCGTCTTCTATTCGCGGAGTTTTTTTTTTTAAACCTGCGATCCTTAAGAAGACGCTTAAAAGGAAGCGAGGAGCCGAGGTATTAGGGTAAGGGGATAGGGTAAGGGTGTCGAGAGGATAAGGGTAATCCTCTCGACACCCTTACCCTAATCCCTTTACCCTAATCCCCTTACCCTAATACCTCGGCTCCTCGCTTCCTTTTAAGCGTCTTCTTAAGGATCGCAGGTTTAAAAAAAAAAACTCCGCGAATAGAAGACGCTTAAAAGGAAGCGAGGAGCCGAGGTATTAGGGTAAGGGGATTAGGGTAAGGGTGTCGAGAGGATAAGGGTATTTTCGGACATACACCAAGCGACTATGTGAATGTCGACATTCACCGGTGAAGGTCCGAATGTAAAACAATGTAATGAAATATTCGGTCTTTCACCGGTGAATGTCGACATTCACCAGATTTCGGACTTTCACAGTAACATAAACATGCTTGTCCTGCCTACCACATACACTAGATAGAAAAGAAAGATTATTCCTTGTTGATCATTTATATGGATCCACAGTCAGGTGTACTAAACAAGGGGTATCCCTAAGTGTAGCATTTCTTACTTGTAAGAATAATGATAGCCATTCACTTATATTGAAGGAAAAGAAAAGGCATTTCATCATAAACACAGTTGGTTTGGCAATTCAATCCAATTTATCATTTACATGCTACCCGTGCATAGAACCTGGAATATGAAGAGGTTTTTGTTTAATAATGTCCTAGACTGAAAGTCATTTTTTATTTCATCATTTATCTCATTATTTCAGTCATCAATCAAAACTCTATTAAGGGTTACCAGAGATAAAACAACATATGCATTTTAATCTTGATCAGATAAGCCAACTTTAAATTCCTTCCTTTTACTTCTAAAAATCTTGCTCTTTAGTCCCTTGAAATAAAGTCATACAACTTGGTTTCTTTTCATTTTTCTTGTCCCTTCTTACTGAATTCTTCAAAACTTTACAAAGCTTCTTTTATAAACCCAAATTTAGGAAAGTTATTCAAGTCACTCTCTTGGTTTGCTATTTGTATAATCAAGTACTCCCTTGCTTTCATTTGTACAGTATAACTTTTTTTATGTCATTTGTTAAAAAAAAAAGTCATGTCAGTTGATAAAATACTTTGCTTTGTTTTGTAATTGTGAATTGCGTTTGAGTGCCCTTCTCCATTAATTACAATATAATATTTAGTTCCATCTAGTTCCCTCTAGTGTCCAGTTTTTAAAGTATTATGTTAAGTATTGTCATATTATATTGCCGCGCAGAATCTCGCCACTGCTCCACACCGTGGAAAACAGGCACGTGCGCACAGCTCGGCAAATTAAAGCCTGGGAGACTTGTTGTCACTCGCCTTTGCAGAAGCTTCCCTCCGAAGCGTTCCGAGGGAGGGCTGTAAACTTCCCTCCGAAGTCTTGGGATGTTCTGAGGAGCCCCCCAAGGCAAAACGCCGCTGCCAGGTAGTTAAAAGTACGTCTCTGATTCGTCTCTGTCAGTCTCTCTCTGATTCCCTCTCTCTCTCCCTCTCTCTGTTCCTCTGTCTGTCTGTCTCACTCACACACACACACACACACACTTTTAGCAATTTTATTGTTATCTACCTGTATTTTTATTTTTGAAATTTACCGTGAGCTGCTGCATTTCCCAGCCTCGGCTTATACTCGAGTCAATAACTTTTTCCAGTTTTTTGGGGTAAAATTAGGGGTCTCAGCTTATACTCGAGTCGGCTTATACTCAAGTATATACGGTATGTATTTCAGTCTGTTTAGCTTTGTGGAAATATCCTACATTAGAGAGTGAACTAGCAGGGGAGGAATTTGCTGTACAGGTAGAGGCTTCCTATGAATCCTCCCAGATCTGAATTGCATCATAGCTTATATGAATGAAACACACTCTTTTCTAACAAATAAAGGCAAATATAAATGTCCCAAGATAATGTTGCAGGATCCAATCTGGGTTGGTCACTAGTGACCAATCCAGATTGGATCCTGCAGCACTCTTTTTATTGATACTTACTTTTTCCTTCATCTACTCTCTCATGGAATTTTAATCATATATAATTAGAGCAACATGCCAAATTAAGGCTTTCGTATGTTCTGGAATGAGATAGAAATTCATAACATAATTATTCCAGATCTCCGGCCTTTTATTTCTGATAGACAGTATTATTGAATGACTGTTGAACATTTCCACAAGTATTTCCTCCAAAGAACATATTGATATCATTGTCAAGACATTGCACCCCCACTTTGTAGCCTTTATTAATTAAAGAGGACCAGTTTGATGTAGTAAGTAAGACACCAAGCTAGAAACGAAGAGATCCTTAAATTTTGTTTCCATGCACAAAAGCCAGCTGGATGACCTCGAGCCTGTCATTATCTCTCTGCCCTTTCACTTTTTATTTCTAGTTTTTTCTTTTTTTTAGTGTGTATTGGATTTTATTATTGTAATTAAAACCCTTAATAAAATTATACAGGGGGGAAAGGATACTACTTTCAGCTGCATAAGTTTATGCCTAATTACAGACTGTTTTACAGGGAGGTGAAAAAAGATGGGTTTTAAGAATGATTTGACAAACAATAGATGCCATTATATAGGATTATAAGCATATCATTTGTGCTTTAACTTTTCACTGTTTTCCTTTATTTCCAGTTTATTTCCTCTTGTGCAAATTAGGCCAGTTGTCTCTAAAGAATTTCCGTCTGTCAACCAACTAGACGAAAACTTGGGAAACATTACGTATGATATAAAATTAATAACTTTGGGAATTTATATATTAGTTATCAATTTAATTCGATACCCTCCTGATTACAGAAGTCACTTAAGGAAGATACTTTTTTGAAATCTGTTGCACAATTGAAGTTATAATATATTTTCCTTCCAGCACAGTGTGATTAGGCTCGGTGAGGTTGGTTTTTCAAAACTAGTTTTGATTAGGTTAAATCCAAAATTTTTACTGAGAGGAAAAGAGTAAAAAACCCAACTTTTTTTAGTTTGATAGTCATCTAACCAAACCAAAGCATTTTTGGTATTCTCTTGCACTGATTGCCTTCTTTCTCTTGACACTCTTCTTCCAATCTATTGCCCTCACTCAGGCCTAAGGTGTTTCCTAAGCTTTTTGACAGGGACTCTCTTTAATAACACTCAAACTTCTAAGACTCTGTATAGCTAAGGACATTTTGGAAATAAGACAGTGGGGGCTTCTTTCTCTTTTTCAGTCTTGATTTTAAGAATTTTATTTTTTTAATCCTAGTGGCAAGACTATCAAATGAAGTTAAGAGGGTTTAATATTCAATAGTTCCCCTGCATTTTGGAAATTAAAGCTATGTACAGTATTATGCACGGTTTTATTCAAAATATCCTTGGAAGTTTTTACCATTTCTTTAGGTTTACTTTGCTGATTGTTTAACTCTCTTCAGAAGTCCAGCAAATTTAACTGTCTGTCTACACATATGTCCCTCCCTCCCTCCCTCCCTCCCTTCCTCTGTATGTATGTATGTATGTATGTATGTATGTATGTATGTATGTATGTATATGTATATGTATGTATTTGTGTTACAACCCCTGGTATGCCCAAATATGGGAGGGACCTCTCTACTCCCCCTTTCTGTCCTTCGGCTCATTACAGAGGACCATCCAGGCAGAAAACCATATTTTTATTTTTAATATTGCCTTTTTATATTTGTGTTGTATTTGTGCTGATAAATAAATAAAGGGAAACTAGTATAGATCTATTTCAAGCTATTTAGCTCTCATCAGCTAGCCATAACCTATAATAGATCTATACTAGTCTCCCTTTATTTATTTATTAGCACAAATGCAACACACACACACACACATAAGTGTGTGTATGTATGTATATGTATATGTATATGTATATGTATGTATGTATGTATGTATGTATGTATGTATCCCAAAGATAAATAGATACATAGTGGGTAGGTAGGCAGGCGAGTTCATCAGTGACACCCAGTGTTACACTTGTTGGAAGACATATCCATCTGGTTCAGTTCCAAGCTGGAAGAAAGACACTGGAAACATGGAGGCTGATTGGAAAGATGGTTTAATGATGAACAGAATCACCAAGCATGTGTGATTCTGGGTAGCTGACCACATGGAGTTCAGAGTGAAGGGCTTTTATATTTTCTCTTGGGCTTTGCACTTGAACTTCCTGTTCCTGTGCAAGGACATGTATTATATTGGCTGTTCTCAGATTCCTATGGGGTCATGTTTGTCTGAGCTCCCAGGCTTGGTTGAAGTTTGCTGGGTGATGCAATGTCCTTAGGAGATTGTGCAATGCAGTGAGCTCTGTGTCTTCTGCTAAATGGTCCTTTTATGTTCTGAAGGGTCATGTCTTAATCCCATTACCCTGATGCTGACGGTTTTTTGTCTTGTAGATAGGCTGGCCCAGTCCTGCTGGGGCTGTTAACAAAGGTGGTGACTGCTTTCCAAGAGCATGTTTCCCCTTTAGGGAAATATAATATTCTGCCTTTTTTAATATTTCCCAAAATATTTCATTCTTCTAGGGGTGGGGTGGGTGCTAACCTTGTACACACTGAATGAAAGAGAATTAAGATCATATCAATATAAAATACATATCCAACACAATTCTGCTTCTCATTTTTTTCCTATTTCCTTCCCTATCGTATTTTGGGATGAGGATTATCTTAAATTCAGAATCATCCTTAGGAAGTTTTCTGAATAAAATGAAGTTAGACCATGTTAAAAAAGAGTAAAAGCAGGTGGCAGATGTGGTTAGGAGGACCCATGCATTTTTGGATGGTATACCAGTTGTAGCATTCCTGGCCCGGGAGGCTCTGCTCACAGTAACCTGTGCACTTGTAACCTCTCAATTGGACTATTGCAATGCACTGTATATGGGCCTGCCTTTGAAGAATATTTTGAGGTTCATCTGATATATAGTAAATGGTATTGGATATGCAGTATATGTAATAATGGTACTGGTACTGCATTGGTAGTACCTATGTGTTTCCAGGTACAATTCAAGATTCTGGTTGCTACCTTTAAAGCCCTACATGGCTTTGGGATGAGTTAACTAAGAGACTGTTTTATCTCAGCAATTTCTACGTATCCAATTTGGTCCAGCAGATTGGGTATGTTGCAGGTCCTGTTAGCCAAGGAATGTCATCTTGCAGGGACCAGGAGACATGCCTTCTCTACTGTAGGTCCTGCCCCTTGGAATATCATTCCTTCAGAGATTAGGTAGGCCTCAACCCTATCGTCCTATTGTAAGTCATTAAAAACTTATGCCTATGTACCCAGACCAAACAAGAAGAGAGATGGCATTCACAGCCAGATTTTGCTGAAATGACTGACAAAATTAATATTAAGCTAACTGTTGGAATGGATGCAAAATAAAATCTTCATTGAAAATCTAGGCTCATTTAGTGGTATGCAGAAAATAAAGAGGCACAGTTCAGAACGTAGGTAGTTCATAAGAGTACCCTGTTTCCCTGGATAATAAGCCTTCTCCAAAAATATTGCAACACAGCAGCAGCCATGAGGTGACCACGCTCGCCACCTCCTGCACCTCAAAAATAATAAGACCTCCCCAAAAATAAGGCTAAGTGCTTATTTCGGTCGTCAAAAGAAAATAAGACCCTATCTTATTTTTGGGAAACACGATAGTAGTTTTTCTAAAGCAGTATTATGGAAAGCTTAAGAGCACGTCTATGTTTTTGTTCCCCAAATCCTCCGAAGCAGTTCTAAGACAACTACCAATCACCTTCACCTCTGACAGCCTTGAAATGCTAACAATATTCAGAAAACATAATAAACCAACCTTCTTCCTCCTTTAATTAGTAGGAGAATGGAAAGAAAGTTGTTTCAGGCCTTACCTTACAGTTTTTATGGATTGTATCATAAAAAATCCCCTCATACCATTCAATGGCAAAAGAATGGACTCCCATCCCAATCCTTGTTGCTTGATTAGAAGCTGTGTTAAGAAAGATCATTTGTAAACATCTAAGCTGTCAAGGCACCATTGATCTTTATTCAAAAGCCTACAAAGGTGAAATGATATAATGGTGGGAAGAAAAATCCAGAAGTGGTAGGTAGAATGAAGAGGTCCCATTGTTGGCTGCCCACAAGTTGTGCAGAACCACAGTGTTACAAAGAAAATACCAGTTTCATTCCAATTTCAAATAAACTGCATCAGAGCCAGAAAGCAAACATATTTCATTTTCAGATCATCATGCGATTATGTTAGGAACTAATTCCAGACTAGGACAAACATCTAATATAGAATGTACCTTGTATGTCAAAATATTTGGGTTAATTTCAAATGTGGGTCACCTTTGATCTGTGATTTTTGGACCCTTAATATTTATTTAAAATTATTTAAAGGGCAACTTGCAAGTATGATTCTAGAAGGCTAATAAAATTTAAAATATCAGTGTAAAATAATTATAGATAATGCAATGAAAACCAAAACAAACATACAGAAAATAACAACAAAGGAGATAAATCAGTCAACACATAATGGGTTCACCTCACTTCTCCCATACTCAAGAAAACTCCCAAGTCTTAAAGACATCCCGAAATGCCAGCAGGGTTGAGATTTACCTAAGCTTAGGGGGTGTTGTGTTCCATAGGGCAGGGCTGTCACAGAAATGTCATTAATGCAAGATGACATTCTTTCATCAATGGAAATCTGCTTCTGTTGGATCTGATGTGAAGGAGATAAGTAGTCTCTCAGATAACCCACACTCATATCATGAGGACTTTAAAGATTAATTGCAAGTTGAATCTCAACTGAAATATTGAAAGCCATTGCAGGTTGTGGAGGAAAGGTGAAACGTGGACATACTGAGATACACAAACAGACACATGTACATGAGGGCATGTACCACAGTCCAGATCCTGTAACATATCTCCTGGGAATCCTTAGCTTGGAGGCACATGGTTCTGAAACCAAGATGGCTGAGCTCACAGCCTTCAGCCCTTATAAGACTTGCTTTGTAAGAACTTTAGGACTTGCCTTTCTAGAAGCTATTCTGTGCAAATGGTATATGTGAGATGTTCCTGTTTCCTTTATTTAATGGCTTGATCTGATAGTTTTGAACATAGGAACTTTTAATGAATAATATATTTCTTACTATTTCCTGATTTTGGTGTGCAAGCACATTTCATTTCTATCTAAAGGAACTTTTAAGGGCTGATAGGAATTGATTCTACCAGGTAGGTTGCAGTCTTACCTAAGTTTATTGATGTATTCATAGTTCTATTAGCATTTTAGCGTTTTTATAGTTCTGGTGATAAACAGATTAATAACGGTGCCCTCTGGGCATAGCTGCCATTTACATTTAGTTGTTAATCAGATTCTCATAAAGAAAAGTATCTTTAGATGACATCATGTGATAGAATGGTGCCAAAATAGTTGTACACTCTGCAGGCAAAGACCAGGAGAAACAGCTAGACACAGTGCAACAACATGGTCTAAAGAAAGGGTTGGAAAGGATCATACTTTGCCAGTTATAAGTTACGTCTACTAGCTTGGGCTCTGCTAGCAGCTATAAAGATTCAAATCATAAAGTTTTACAATGGAATGGTTTCTGTAAAGCATTATTACAAAGTGGGAAATGTGCCTTAATTCTTATGACATATGAGGTTGTCTGCTTCATTTTTGGTTTCAGCACTGTTTAGTAAGTTCATTGGGTGATATCAGGTTTTTTTTTGTTTCTCTTCCTCTCTATTCACCAAGTTCCATTAAGGGTATAGTAAAGTATCCAGTCCCAGTACTGATTTGCTAGAGCCAGCCTTCTGCAGTCTCATTTCCTCCAAAGGTGTTGGAATATACTGTAGGTCCTAGAATTCCCAACCAAATTTTTGACTATTCTCTGTAAGGTTATATTTTATTTCAATAATACAATGCTGCTATGAAGTGCCAGAGTACCTGCCTGATACTCATTAAAGAAGCCTGACTTTTTCAGGAGCCTGAAAAAAATGTAGCTGTTCAAATGTGTTGATTCATTAAAGCTAATGTAGCCCTTAAAGCAGCTGGGCTTTTTTCAGAAACCTGACAAAAGTTGGACTACTTTAATGAATAGTAGAAAGGTGCTGTGCTAGTGTGAGATCTGATGCCCTACTGTCTAGATATTTTTGAAGTATGCACAGTCGTAATGTTCAGCAGCCAATACTCAAGAGTTACTTTCAGTTGGAAAATTAAAACGTGACAGCACATATTATAGATGATAAAACTATGCTGGAATAAAACGTGAGTGGGTATGAATGGAAGCTAGGAGTAGATTGTAGATCTACCTTATTCCATGTTGTGGTACACTTATGTTTGAATATTTAGATTCAGTTTTGTCTGAGTTATATTCTTATAGTGCTGCTGGTTCCTACATTGCAAAATAAAAAGACAGTATCTTCCACATTTAATAAATATACTTTAACAAGAATCAAACTCTTTTCATCTTTGACAGATTGCCAGATTATAAAGCAGGTTGAAAAAATTTGGGATGATTCTGTTTGGCTATTTTATTTTTTCAAAATGATACAGTATTCAATACAAAACAATCTCACCTTGAACTGTTTAGTGCTTTCATATATGAACCAGTTATTTGAATAGAGGTGTTTATTTATCTTTATTTTATGAAGTTTTCATTTTCTTCACAGGAACACAAACAAAAATAAAATGAAAAGGGGATTACGTCAGCAATAAACTTCACAAATGTAAACCCAACCTATGTATGCAAACGAGAGAAAAAACACAGATGAATTCAAAATGATGTGAAAGTGAATACCTTAAATCCTATGCAACATGTAATATAAAATAGATGAGCTAGACCGAGATACGTCTTGGTTATTCAGTCGCTAAGTTGTTTCCAACTCTTCATGATCCCATGGACCATAGCATGCCTACTCCCCTGTCCTCCCCCATCTGGAAATTGTCCAAATTCATGTATGTTGAGTTGATGCTATTTAGCCATCTCATCCTTTGTCATCCCCTTCTCCTTTTGCTTTCAATCTTCCCCAACACTAGGGTCTTTTCCAATGAGTCTTCTCATTAGATGGCTAAAGTACGGGTAGTCCTCAACTTACAACAATTCATTTAGTGACCATTCAAAGTTTCAGTGGCACTGAAAAAAGTGACTAATGATCCTTGTTCACACTCATGACCTTTGTATCAGCCCCATGATCACATTTAACAACTGTGTTACTAACTTATCAACTGCAGTGATTCACTTAACAACTGTGGCAAGAAAGATTGTAAAATGGGGTAAAACTCACTTAAAAAACATCTCACTTAACAACAGAAATGTTGAGCTTAATTGTGGTCATAAGTTGAGGACTATCTGTATTTGAGCTTCAGCTTCAGTATCTGTCCTTTCAAAGAATAGCCAGAGTTAATTTCCTTTAGAATTTAGTGATTTGAACTCCTTGCAGTTAAAGAGACTCTCAAAAGAGTTTTCTCCAACAACAAAGGTCTAAAGCAGGGGTGTCCAAACTTGGGAACTTTAAGACTTATGGACTTCAACTCCCAGAATTCCCCAGCCAGCTATGCCCACAAGTCTTAAAGTTCCCAAGTTTGGACACCCCTGGTCTAAAGCATTAATTCTTTAACCCTCAGCCTTCTTTATGGTCCAACTTTAACAGCCATACGTGACCAGTAGTCCTTGACTTAAGACCATAATTGAACCCAACATTTCTGTTGCTAAGGTAAACATTAAGTGAATTTTGGCCCAATTTTTTGACTTTTCTTGCCACAGTTGTTAAGTGAATCACTGCAGTTGTTAAGTTAGTAATACAATTGTTAAGTGAACTGACAGAAGATCACAAAATGTGATCACATGACCGTAGAAAATTGCAACTGTCATAAATATGAACCAATTGTTAAGCATCTGAATTTTGACCATGGGAATGCTGCAATGGTTGTAAGAGTGAAAAACTTTGAGAAATCACATTTTTCAGTGCCATTGTAACTTTGAAAGGTCACTAAATGAACTGTTGTAAGTTGAGGACTATCTGTACTACTAGGAAACCTATAGTTTTGATTATATCAGTGGGTCTCAACCTTCCTAATACCGCGGCCCTTTATACAGTTCCTCATGTTGTGGTGACCCCCCACCATAAAATTATTTTATGTTTTCTGTATTTTTTAAAAAATAGGTGTTTTCCGATGGAGTTAGATGACCCCTGTGAAAGGGTCGTTCGACCCCCAAGGGGGTCCCGACCCACAGGTTGAGAACCACTGGATTATATGGACTTTTGTTGGCAAGGTTTTGTCTCTGCTTTTTAATAGTGTATATATTTTAATTGTGGTTTAATGTATCTAACAAATGGGCATAGTCTGAATTGAAGTGGTCTTTAGTCAAGCTCACTGCCATTTCTGTTTTCCAATGGGAGGGGTAGCCTATACAATATTCATCTAGCATCCTCCATATTGAACTGGTTAAGAAATTAGGCTGCTCAACCTCTGCAATAAATTTCTCCCTCTCTCTCCGTGCTTGTTTGTAGCTGTCATAGCAGCACCTTCGTTGTGTTTTAATTCCAATCTCTAATCTCTGTGGTTCTGTGATAAATTAATGTAATGATAGAGGCCTCAGTTATGAGGTTTGCCCTGCTTCCTTGTAATCTGAACGACAGGTTTAGGGCCTGCTTTATTTAAGATGCAAGGGTAATTACATGGGAGTTCGCATATGCAGGCAGAGAGATATGATTCATTCTCATCGCGACAGCCATGACACAGCTGTTTGTCGGATAAAATAGAGGAGCCGTGTTGTTACAAAATGTTCTCCTTATTATACCTCATTAAAAACAAGACTGCGATAAGTCAAGGCTGGCGAGGATTAAAATGTATTGCCCCCTGTAAAAACTGATAGGGAAGATGGGGCTCACCCAAGAAGTATTGGTCATTTATTTATTTCTGAGGCTTCTTTTACTCCCCACCCCTTCAGAACTCTGCATTGAATCTTCTACCTAAATTCACTGAAAATAAATTTTATCTTTTGCCCTCCACTAGATTGATTTTACATCTTCACTAAGTACTACTTTGTGCCTTTTTTCTATGTTAACAGACAACACAAACAGTAACTAGAAGCAATTAGCAAAGTCTTTGGGCAAGAACAAAAGAAAAGGTTTGTTCTTTTCAATGCAATACAAGTTGCTACTGTTCACACTTATCAAGAACAAGAAGCAACTAGGAAAGTGAAGATCATTATGAGGTCTAAATCTTTCGAAAGCAGGTTTAAAGAGAAAAAAAGAGCTGCTTTCAGCCAAGAGAAAATAACCTGTCAAGTCTCCCCCTATCCAGCTTCCTTTCTAGGTTTTTTTATTTTATTTTTAATAGCCTTAAGTTTAAAGTGCTATGGGCTTTCTTTTTGTTCTTTCTTCTGAAAGAAAACAAAACAATTGAAACTATAAAAAAAGCAGTGTGAAAAAAGTGAGTTGGGAGAAAGGTCTTTCTGAACAGGTTTGCTGGCACAGCTGCAGAAATCCTGCATCTGCAAGAGAGTCTGGATGTTGGTTTTCAAAGGAGAACCTTGGCATGTATGTGATTCATTTTTCTTCAAATACCCACTTTAAAGTATTGTGCTCTGCTAGGGTTTTGAATTAATTATTAATTTCTTTGTCAGTTTTCTGGCCAGAAGGTTTTAAGTCTTGGGTTTTATTGAGAGTAAAATTGAATAGGCAGGGATGGAAATCCTCTTCCTCCTCCTCTTTTAACATTGCTCAAAAATCCCCCACCAAAATGGGGTGGAATTCATACTCTCCAGCCAAGTTCACACATCATTCTTTTAAAAAAAAGCTTGCTTAATGAATGCTGATGCACTGGATTTTTTTATTTTATTTTATGCGCTCCAGTTGGCACACTCCATTTTAACTAAGATTTGAGGCTTCTGTTGCCTGAACCCAAAATGGCTGCCATTTGAAGTCTGCACAGACTAAGCTTTGAGCGTTTAAACTTGGGTATCATAAGAGTACAAGGTCTATTAAGTGAAGTTGAGGTCTGTGGTTATTGTTTTAATTAGCCAGAACATTTGGTATATAGTTCATTGTAACTATGATATGTTTATGCAAATCTTCTGGAAAATACCCAAGTGACTGTTTTGCGTGACATATTTACATGATTAGAGTTAGAGAAATAAATTTTTTGAGATCACATAATACCTTGAACTATAAATTAATCACAGAGGTTGAGTTTGCTAAATCTGTTTATTAAGCAGGTTAACCAATTTGTGAACCCAGACAGTCCTTGATAATGTTTAGTAAAGACTTTCTCTACTTCTGTCTCCTTGCTTATTCCTAATTGACCAGCACATTGTGAGATTTAAAAAAATGGGGGTGTGAAAGACAATTACATGAAGTTCTTTCCCTTGACTATATCACTTAAGGTGGATGCTTCATTATTTGTGAGATGGTTTAAAAGAATATAGGAAGAACCCTACTGGATCCTACCAAAGGCATTGATTGATTGAGTCAGTTTATATAGGCATCCATATCACAATAGCAATTCTGGGAGATTAGAACATTTAAAAACAATACAGAAGTAAAGCATATATAAGAACTGAGCATCTGAGAATGGTTTTGTAATTCAGCATCTTGTTCACCATAATCATCAATTTCAACATGTCTCTTTAAGCTGGACTTTGTTCTCAGCAACTAGTCATAGTGTTTCTGACCATATGAAGCCAATTTCTTCATATGTAATGAATCTATTTTTATTGTACTTTTGTACAATATGATATGTGTACTTTTGTACATGTATCATTCAAATCAGGACTATGACTTGGATTAATATCATATTCACCTGGATTAACATTTTAATTTACTAAATAGCCAGTAGTGTTCTGGAAAAATATGTGAAATAGGAGCATGAACAAAATTAAGATTCTACTATGGAAGCACTTCTCCTCCTCCTGCTTTGCTTCTTATAAGAATATACAGGGACATTATTTTGAAAACAATAAGGCTGGAGGATTAGATTTATCCTATGTTGAATGCACTTGTTCTAACCTAAATTGAGCCAAAATGGCTTTTTCCTTGATTTTTTTTGGTTTGTATATTTAGGGTTTACTTAGACAGTTCTAGCCAATGGAAAGGCTTTTTAGATACTGAGTGAAAATAAAATATAGTCCTTGACTTGTAACCAGTAGTTTAGTGATTGTTCAAAGTTACAGTAGACCCTCCCCAAAAGGTACATTGGATCCAGTTCTGAAGTTATGATGTCCCCCCACAATCATGCAACTGCATTTCAGGCGCTTTCCAACTGGCTAATGTTTGTAGCATCCCATAGTTATGTGACTGTGGTATGCTATGAACTTTATAACATTTTTGGTGAAAACCAGCATTTACTTCTGGTTTTCAGCAAAAATTCACCATACAAACTATAGGTTAATGACTGCAACATTTGCTTTACACCTCAAAAAAGATGTAAAATTAGATTCATCAGATGATGATGCACTTGTGACTTACAATTGCAATTAGCAGACGCCACATGATTGTACACTATTGGTTTTAATTGATTTTACACAATATATTAAGAATAAATCCTTAGGTTAATTGGCATGATATGTTTTTCTCTTCCCTCAATGATTATTCAACTAAGTTAATAGTGAATGAATCTGAAATCATGGGTAAAATGTAGTATGCACAATTCACCCACCCAAAGTTAAAATTGGCTTGTATACTTTTATTATAGAAGGTCACACAATGACAGCTATTATCATTACACACACACACACACACACACACACTGCAAATAGCTAAATTCATAAATAATTCTAAGCCAGAATTTTTAGCCAGGATTTGTTAACCTCAAACCAAAAATAAATAAAGTATATTAGGATAATGAACCAATGAGTAAATTCTGTTGCGAACTCCCACAATTGCTTTCAGTAGGTACCAAATAATAAACAACATACCATATTTTTCAGAGTATAAGACACACCTTTTCCCCCCAAAAAGAGGGTAAATATTTGGGTGTGTCTTATACACCAATTGTAGCCCCACATACCCCCACCAGAGGCCAAAAATGGGAGGCATGGAGGCAGCAATGGTCTTTGGAAATCTGGAAATCTGGTCTGGAGCAGATGAGTGGGAGTATTCTGGCAGTCCCCTCCACCTGCCAATCAGCTGTGCTGAATCAGGTTGCAATAAGTGCTGAAGCTGACCTGGCTGGTCAGAGTTTGCAGCAGCAATCACCTTCAGAAAGCACAGTAACTGATTCCGCAGCATTCAAAATAATAATAATATACAATACATTATTAAAAGCAGGTTTTCCAAGGTAGCAGTAAATACAAGCAAAAAACAAGCAGTTTCACTTTCAGTTCTCAGCTAAGCCAGGCTCCTTCCTGTCTCCTTGTTGCTCACACAGAAAATTTCACACTAATTGTAATCTATTTTCTTTGTTTTGGGCCTAGCAAAATATGCGAACACAAGTGAGCCTTACAAGCAAATAATCATGGCAACTCAAAATAGAATGCTAAATGTTGTTACATTATGTTTATAGATCCTGAAATTTATGTAACTTACTGAATTGATAAAGAGTTAGGGAGACAAGCTATATTAACTGGCCACTAATGTAATTGTCTTGTATATGTGTGCATGCAAGAGAGAGAACACAATCTCCCTAATGGCTGATTTCAGAATAAGGGACCGAGGTCAACTGCCATAGTCACCAAATGGTGTTTGCTTTGAATGCCTCAAGAAGCAGGTGAGTAAATCTTGTGGCTGGCTTTGTTACTGCAAAGCTTCTTTGTATTACGTACAAAAGTCTTTCCACTCTTTTGTTTTTGGCATGGTGTGTGTGTTCCCCAACTTTTGTAGCTCTTGGATCCCAAGCACTATTGAAAATAGGGAGGGCCCTGGGAACAATAGGGCTTGCTTGGGATGGATTTTCCTATTAGTGCAGTTGCTGTCCTTGGAGGGTGGGTTATACAAGTCAAGGAGGCTTTGTGTGGCTGGTTTTATGCACTTAGTTTTGAAGTCAGAAAGGGGTTGTGGAATTTCTGAATGTTGATCAGGTTGAGATTTTTAAGAATTTAAGAAGTTATAGAGAGGGGAAAGAAGGTTAACTTAAAGCAATGCTATTTTTCATGAAACATTTTGTAGCTTTTTAGCAATATTTGGACATTTAAGGTTCAAAGCAGGTTCAGAGCAAAGTGTTTCCCCAAGGCTTGGGGAAGATTGGGAGTGGAAGTGAGCAGTTGTAGTTAATTGCCAATTTTAATAGGTGTTTATGATCACATGAAACTATTCAATGCAAAATAACAGAATATCCTTCTTAGTCAAAAGGAGCACTTCACCATCCTCTCCTATTGATGACAAATTTGACTAGTGAAATTAATGAAATCACCAAAACCTACTTGCTTTCCTTTGCATAGAATTCAAATAGACCACATCATATACCATTGTTCAGGGCGTGTTATAGTATGATAGCAAGTTTCCTTTTATTTCCTACAGTTGGCATCTTGGTGTTGTTATGAATGTGCCTGGCTCTACTATTGTGTATTTAGATGTGTATGTAAGCATGATCAAGTACATTCTTACATTTTTATGCAAAAGAGCACTTCCAGTGCAAATAGACATACCAAATAATGTTTTATTTGCACTTGTTGAATTTGAGTCATTTGGTATGGCAGTGATCTGATTTATTCATTGCACTAAACCATGGTTATTTAATACAATGCAACAAGCTACAAACCACGAGCAAACCACTTAAGTTAGCAGATAGAATGAACTAGCCTTAAAATCCTGCCCTCATAAGCTTCATTTGGCAGAAAAGATAACTTCCTGTTAGCATGCTCCCATGCCAAATAGCATCTTATACGAAGCAATAATATGGAGAAATAAAGGGATGAGTAGGCATAGAGGACTGAGCTTGAAAGAGAGATGTACATCCTTTTCTATGGCCTAGATCTGTTGCAATGTTTGTGGACATAGTTAAAATTGTGTTTAACATAGAATAAAAAAACAAAGTACTTGGGGCTACCCTTGAAAAGTATCCAGAAGCTTCAACTGGTGCAGAATGCCTCTGCTTCACGAACTGCACTGGGTTCCGATTTGCTTTCAGATCCAATTCAAAGTGTGGGATATTACCTATAAAGCCCAACATGGCATAGGGCCAAGTTATCTATAGCACCAGCTTCACTCCATCACATCAGCCCGCCCCATTCATTCAGGCAGGAAAGGCATGCTACAGACCTTGTCAGTCGGGATTCAGAATAGCAACTTTGGAGGTCTTCTAATCCAATCCCTTGCTCAAGCAGGAAACCTTATACCATTTCAGATAAGGGTTGTCCTATCTATTCTTAAAAGCCTCCAGTTTTAGAACACCCACAACTTCTGGAGGCAAATCAGCAGGGTCAAGGAAAGGGACTTTTCGGCTTTGTGGAACATCTTGCTCCCAGAGGTGAGGAAAAAAACCCAATATTCTGGCTTTCTACAAAAGGATCAAAACCTGGCTGTGTAGCCTTTCATGGGGATCTAGGAGCCCACACAACCATGAGACTGGTTGGCCCTATGAGAACCCTCCTCACCTGTATTAACAACAGTCTCCCTGCCTTGGATCTCTTCATCTCTTGCAATTTCATACTGTTGTTTTATATATTTTTAAACTTTTAATCTTACATTATTCAGTTTTAATTTTTTATTGTATTGATTACATTGTAAACTGCTCAGGGCCCATCTGTGAGGGAGGTGGGTGGCTACCCTGTTTCCCTGAAAATAAGACCTCCCCGGATAATAAGCCCAATCGGGCGTTTTAGCACATGCACTAAAATAAGCCTTCCCCCCCAAAATAAGCCCTCCCCGAAAATATTACAACACAGCAGCAGCCATGAGGTGACCATGCTCGCTGCCTCCTAAACCTCAAAAATAATAAGACCTCCCTGAAAATAAGGCCAAGCGCTTATTTGGGGGGGGGGTCAAAAGAAAATAAGACCCTGTCTTATTTTCGGGGAAACACTGTAATAAATTTGATGAATAAATCTGTTTAATATCTGAAATTAGAAATCAGATATGAAGGCTATTGCAACTATCAAAGTTTATTTCTCTTGACTATCAAACTCTTAGATTTAAGAAATACTATCAACCTTATTGTTTTTCAAATCTCTGATTATTCTCCTCTACAAAAAAAAATGATTTATCATAATATAGACTTCCTGAGTGTATTCTGATAAGAGGGCTGCCAGCACTCTTAGCTCTTTTTCCTGCTACTGGTCGGTTCCCATGTGACTTTTCCGAAGTTTTCTTGCCTTCAGGGCCACCATCCAGTTCTTCTGGAACCAGTACATACAGATTGTCCTCATATCTCAATGGTGCAATCCATGGCTGTGTGACAAATGTCAGAGCTTGCACTGCATAATAGATTCATCTGTTTCCCTTTCCATCTGCAATCTGCTCGTCTTACTTATATGGCTTTCCTAAGTCATTTTCATATTGACCATTTTGTGGATGTGTGTGCGTATGTTTTAAATGGGCCCTCCAGAACATCATTTTACATTAATTTTTAAAATTTATTTTTTGTCCACTTGGCTTCAGAGCCCCTTTAAGCAGCTGCAACCAGACAGCATTGCTGCACAGTGCAGGGCTGGGCTTCTCCCTATGGTATACAAAGCCCATGCTACTTTTCTTAGTCTCATCTCAGAGGCTGTGTGCAGATGGCCTGGTCTTTCATTGTGTCTGTGCTTGACTTTTACTATTCAGCTGCCTGAGAAGTTAGTTTCCTTTGTTTTGCATACAGTTTTTTAAAGTGCGAACAGTTTCCAAGAGATCCTTTTGCTATAACTCCTTGCAATTGTTTGCACTTTCAATAGGATCAGCTTTGTTCCTTGACCACTCGATTTGTGCTCAAACGAATGCTTTTTTCTGCTATAGATCAAGTCCTCTTTTGCACACTGATACACAACTGCCATATGGGGCTGAGATTGCATCGTGGATCTTAAAGGTTTGGTGCAAACATACTGAGGTAATGGAAGTGTTCGCACAACATGTTAATCCATGGTTAACTGAATTAACTCAGTTGACTGCATTCCCACGAAACATTGAACTAAGTTGCATTTGGTGAATTGGGTGGCCAAAATAAATCACTAGGATAAATAACCTAACCACATGGTCTGAGTTCATATAATACACTGAGTACAAACAGTCATTCTCATTGTAGAAATCTAGCCTTAATATTAATTGTATGGATGTAGCTTAGCATATGGTAGAAACTTCATTGTGTTTTGTTCAGTAAACAAAAGCTAAACAGGCTTAAGAATTAACACGATGTGTGAACCTGTTTGAGTTTAAAGTATCCAGTGTACCCACTTTGAGTACACAAACTCCCATCAGTTGTGCTAGGGGCTACATTCCCCCAAAGCCTCATATAGAGTGAATGCTAAATCAGTGGAAAAAAAGGGATTATGGGGCATGGTGTCAAACTTTTTAACCCCAGTGCATTGAGAAATGTGCTCATATATGTTTAGAGCCTTATTCTTATACATTCTTTTCTTTGTCTCATTTTTAATAGACATTGAAAGCATTTTTCCATTTTTTTTCTACAGATGGATTTTTAATACGCATGGTTATCATGGCAGGCAAGGAGATGGAATGCATCACAGCACTATGAATTTCATTAGCATACTTTGTTATATTGCATACAATACATTTGCCCAGGTTAAAAGCTTGTTCTAGCACTGTTGATCCTTCATCAGCTTCAGTGCAATAAAGGTAGTCCTTGACTTACAACAGTTCCTTTAGTGACAAGTTACAAAGTTCATTTGTTCAAAGTTACAAAGGCACTGATAAAATGGCTTATGACCATTTTGCATACTTATGACCTTTATAGCATTCCCATGGTCCATGATCAAATTTCAGAGGCTTGACAACTGATTCATATTTATGACGGTTGCATTGTCCTGGAGTCATGTGATCACCTTTTGCAACCTTCTGACAAGCAAAATTCGCTTAACAACCATGTCACTAATTTAACTGCAGTGATTCACTGAACAACTGTGGCAAGAAAGGTTGTAAAATGGGGCCAAATTCACTTAACAAATGTCTCACTTAGCAACAGAAAATTTGGGTTCAATTGTCATACATTGAGAACTTACCTGTAGGTAGTATGATTCCCTGCTTCTAGAGTTAGAAAGATTGTTTTCCTTTTCAGCCAGGGAACAGGACAAGATGTGGATGAGTATTTTGAGCCCATAATAATAGTAGTAGCCATTGTAGATATGGAAATACCATAGGTGTGAGACAGTCAGCATAAAAGGTACCACTGTGTAACGCAATGATAAATTTTGTGAGCAGAAATTGGTTTTGGTGAGAAGTTTTGTCATGTTTCCAATCCTTTGGCACAAGTTGATTATACTTGCACAAATAATAGATACATTTTGTATAAAACAAATTTTGGATGAACATGATCATTCATATAATTTGCATAAACTGAGAGAAAGCTGTATATTGCACATGCCCAAGAACTTTCAGGTAGTTCCTGCTTTTGGGCTATAAATTTATCTGAGTTTGCACAACATGCTAGGCTAAATTGTGATTAGTGGATATGTGGCTTAGCATATTATTTAAATCCAGGCAGTTGTGTTATTTCACTAAATCATGATTAAATAAACAAGGTTTCTGTTGTATGAAAATAGTCTTCTTCACAAGCTCCCAGATAACTTATTTGGAGGAATAAACTGCTGACTAGATTTAGTCTAAACCAGTCTGATCGGTCTACATGTGTCTACTAGTTACACATCAGTCTAATTTAATGAATAAGTGATAATTAGCTGAATTCACAAACCATAAAAACCCAACAATGGTGGTTTACAAACCACCAAGGACAAAATCATGCAATATGAGAAACCAGAACCAAACCATCTACATTATTTGTGACTATAACTGCTGTCTGTGTTGTACCTTTAGTATAACACTAAAAATACACAATATGAGGGGTATTTTTAAAATGCTATTCAGATTTGCACTTAAATGTGGTTATTAAACATTTCAATAATTTTAACACAAAGATCAATCAGAGCAAATGGAAAGGCTTTTTTTTAAAAAAAAAAGCAGAGAAATTATCCTCACAAATTTGTGGGCAGTGAAAATATTTTACAGAAAATATATTTGTCACTGTGACTTTGCCACAGTGGAAATAATAAGATAAGAATAAGAACAACTTTTGAGTTAACTAGTCATGGTCAATATATAGTGGAGAAGAGTTTGGACCTCATCTTATGATTAGTGCAACTGTTGCTACTTCCCTAGGGTCAACTTTCAATAAGTCTTCATCTGCTCTGAAGAAGTCTGGGAATTTCAAGCCTAATTTTTGTGGATTTTAGGAGCACTATGGCTCCATATGAAGGGATGTGGTAGCTTAGTGGCTAAGACACTGAGCATGTCGATCAAAAAGGTCGGCAGTTCGATGGTTCGAATCCCTAGCGCCACATAACAGAGTGGGGCTCCCGTTACTTGTCCCAGCTTCTGCCAACCTAGCAGGTCGAAAGCATATAAAAATGCAAGTAGAAAAAATAGGAACCACCTTTGGTGGGAAGGTAACAGCGTTCCATGTGCCTTCAGCAGTTAGTCATGCTGGCCACATGACCACAGAGACGACTTCGGATAGCGCTGGCTCTTTAGCTTTGAAACGGAAATGAGCACCTAGAGTAGGGAACAACTAGCACATGTGCAAGGGGAAACTTTACCTTTACCTACAGCTCCATATGTAATATCAATAACAGTAATTTATAGGGTCCAGAATAACAGGTTGGTCTAACATGCAATGATATTTTCTTTGACTCATCTCTAAGCATTTGAATGGTGGAATATCTAATACTGTTTTCAAAACAGGAACCTTTTTTCCTATTTAAATGAACTGCTTCCTTTTTCGTTCCACAATTAAAAAAATTAAGATAAAATTAATGAATATACTCCCTTTTTGGTCAAGGCTTATATTATATAAGCCTATATTATATGCCAGCATATAGATGGATTCAGTAGAACTCAGTGAAGGGTAGGTTTTGTAATGCTAGCTTTTTTAAATCTTGAAACTATAGTACAATTTTAATTTTAGCAAAATTGACAGAAGGGCCGTTCTTGCCATTCTTATGAGACCTACTTATTTTGTAATTAAGTAGGCATTTGGGCTTGCTGTAGGTCTCTCCTATGCCTTTAAAAGATCAGAACAGGCTTAAGTTATTTTTTTTTAGTAGTATGGAAACTCCTGAGTTGTTGGGTTAAGTTGGAGCTGTATTCTACTTTGGGTCCGTCCCCCCCCCCCCATTGATGCCCAGTTTAATTATCTGTGCTTTCAATCTAACGTGATTCTTGCATGTTAGATTGCTGCTCTTCAACTCAAGACTCAAGTTACTTTCCTCCTACAACACAGGTTAATCCAGTGCTAATGGATACTCTTGCACACCCTGCATGCCTTGCTCTGTTGCTGGCAGCTTTTTTCATTATTTATTTAATGTCTTGTACCGTAAATAATGGTGACTTTATGGTTATTAGGAACGGGTTAAGGTACATGCGGGCAGCACCAGGCAGCCTTCAAAAGGAACAGCCCCGGCATAAAATGTTGCGATAATTGCTTTACTGCTGAGTGCTTGGTCTTTATTTTGTGTCCGATTTGTCTCTTAAGCCAGCGTAACGTTCTCCCCACTGCAGGAGAATGCCGAGAGCAAATTGAAGGTCTGAGCGTGAACAATGCAACATGGTACACTGCTGGGTTTTTCTTTTCTCTTTCTTCATTCCTCCCCCTGGACCACCCGAGTCCCCTTCCCCTTTCAGCTTTCAGCTCCTTTGCAATTATCACACCTCCCCAACCTTTCCATATTGTCTGAACTTAAGAGCTACTAGTGTCTCATCCAGCCCAGTGTTCAATCCTCAGGAGCGATAATCAATACTGGATGCCTGAAGTGCATCCAAAAAGTGTTGTTAAATAATCCATGTACTATAATTTAGTCTTAACTTTGTAGCTATGTAAGTTTAAGAGCGAATTGTCCATGAAGCCCATTCCATCCACATTAGACACGTGGCTGTAGCTATCATATTTTCTATGCAAAGAGGAGAGAAGATACACTCTAGATGAAGTTGTGCAACCGTGGGACCACATGCAGCATTTTGAATTGCTTTTTTTTTGAGGGGGGGGGGCTACAGCATGGCAGAATTCCCACAGTTTGGTATAGAAAATACAATAAAAATATTTTATCCAGTATATATAATGCAGACCCGCCTGTTTTGCAATAGTGCTTTACTGAATCCATGGCTACATGCTTTAAAAAAAAATTAGACGGTCCGTTGGAATGATGTCTAGCCTTGCCCTAGGTGAGAGATGTAAATAATGAAGCTAAATGATAGTGCTTGTTTTAAAAGAAGTCAAATTAATAAAAAAAATCCAGGGAACATGTGACTTACTAAAGAACGCTATGTTACAGCTACCAGTATTGACCAAAGTTACAAGTTATTAATTTTCTTTAGAATGTGGCAAGTGACCTAATGACCATATTGAGCATTTTTATAATAGTTGAATGCTGACCAGTGAGCAGGGCTTCATCGTACTTGTCTTGAACTCAAGTGAGTTGAATTTGCTGCTGTTATTTTCCTGTTTTGAGGCTAGCACTACAGTTTTTATGTGTTTCTCACTTCAGAGTGGCAGGAACTTGTTCCATCAAGTTTTAGCAGCCACCATTAGAAAGGCCTCGTAAGGGGTGCAAAAAGTGGGCGGGGAGACTTATATAGGATGGAGCTGCAAGTTGTCTGTCCCTCTGAACTAGAACCTAATAAGACTCTTAAAGTAGGTTTCATATCTTTGTTTGGAAGAATAGCGCCATGGAGATTTCCCATTTTTGAACATCATAATGAATTTTCAAATGTGTAAGCCATCTTGTTTCTTTTCTGCTTGAACTGAAATATCTCTGCATGTCTTGGATTTTTTTCATATATGCAAAGTATTGCTGCAAGAAAAGACATCTTCACAATGTCAGGTTAGTCAAAAGAGTGAAATTTATATTGCTTGGTTATGGGCTTAATAAGCAGTTTTGCTGACTTAAGTCTATTGCTTTCTTTGTTTACATATTTCATTTTAAAAAAATTATCTGTAGCGTACTGTAAACACTAACCTGCATGTTTTTAGCATCCCTTGTTAAATCTTGATAATAGAATTAAGAATCTCTAGAAATGGCCAATAGTTTTTATCATGCAAATTCACTATCTCGCTTCTGGCTTTGCTTTTCCAAATTATCTATATACTGTTTTTTCTGAAACACTGTGGAAACCTCTGTTGTAGAAAGAGGAATTGTATTTGAGAAATGCCATCATTTTCCATTTTTGCAACATGCACAACATTTAGCAACTTAACAGGACTTCCAGAGTTCCAAACTTTGTGCCAGGTCAAAAATTATGCATCTGGTACATTTGCCCTCTTTAAAAACCCAACAGAGTATGAGGAACAAAACAAATGAGGCCGAGATCATATAGGACTTTTGCTAGTCCTACTTAACAAGAGCAAGTAGACTAAGAAGCGCATCCAATACTACTTTAATGGTACACAAATGGCAAAAATTGGTAGACTGGATTTTCTCTTACACCACATACCCCAGGCAGTTCCTCCAACGTTTCCAATGGTTGGGGGCCTTCTTAATCAGGCTGGCTAGAAGAGGATGAGGAGGAAAGCTGACTAAATGAACCAATAATTAATGTACAGTGTATTGTTTTATAACTGTGGCATAAACTTAAGCTAAGTTTAAGTTTGTGGAAAATTCAATTCTTTTACCTTACTAAGGTACAAAATTTCCAAAAACATTGATGAAGGCAGTTAGCAAAGCAGATGGAAGACTTCTCTCTTGAGATCATAACTACTTTAGTGAGAGTATATCACCCATTTTAACTGCTAAGTCTGTAGCTTGTAATCTTGGCAAAAAGCATAATGGAATTTAAAATCAGATCCTGAAATAAACTGGTTTCATCCACAAAATGGAACTGCTACTTATAAATAAAAGGGCATGAGTGGGGAAGTATCAATGAGTTTTGCCAGGAAAGATGTACAGTTGGATATAGAATGGCATTAATATTTTTTAAAATAGGTGAATCAATGGAACGATGCAGTTAAAAAAGATGTTTCCCTTGACTAGAAAATATGGGTACTAAGAAAGGGAAAGAAGTAGGAGAGTGGAAAGCGAAGGGGAGAGTCTATACTCCATATAGCACAAAGATTGTGATGGCCTGAAAAAACACTGGCTTTAAAATAAATAAATAAAGGAAAGAAGCTTTCCAACTCCATTATGGGCCTGTAAACGGCCACCAAAGTCAGCAGCAAAATGGCTAGCGCTGCAGCCTCTTCAGCTTAATGTGTCCTGTTTTCTGACCCCGAAACATTCTCTTTATGAAAGGATCAAGTTGGGACCATTGTCCCAGCGCCTTGAAAAGAGCGCCACAGAATGTGCTTTTGTGTTAAGTTGCCTTTCCTCTCCCTTTTCTGAGCTACTGCCTGCTGTGTTTCCCCCCTGAAAAAGGAGACTAGGCAGAAAAGGTGGGGGGGGGGGGGAGAAAGGCTGGGATGGACAGTGATACAGACAGAGGCTGTCTTGATGAACCATCTGTGCTGGGGTGTAGTCCAGTGGAGCTGAAAAATTAAACAGCATTTTCAATTAACTTTGTGTCCTGCTTTCTCTAGTGCCTTTTCTCTTCACTGCCTGCCCCCCCTTTTCCTGTTTTGTTTGGAATATTCAATTTTAACCCTGTGAAAGCTGTTGATTGAATGAGAAGATGTTTATTTTTAGAACAGATCCACCAAGAGCAACCCATGAATAGCTAGGTTGCATCAGGTGATTCTAATCTTTTAATTCTAACCTGTCCTTTTGTACTGAAGTATTGTTCGCTCTCTAGAAAGCTGAAATGGGTATCCCTCAGGGTTATGTTTGCACTGTGTATAAATGTCTACGTCACATTATAAAGTGACATTACTTGCAAACCTATTATTTTTACTAAGTTCCCACTGTATTTGCTGTAACTGTGAGTAATTAATATGATTCTCTCACTAGCCTGCATGTGTATATAAACACATATATTTGTCTCCCATTTATGAACGTTGTATTAGGAAGTGAACTTACATACTTCAAGGCAGCCCAAATGACCCCTGCTAGTTCTTTCTCAGTGAAATAGCACAAATGAGAAGTCCATTAGAATTAGGTGAGATGGATCGTGAGGGTTAATTTGCTTCCTATTATTGGGGTGTGAATAGCTAAGGATTAAGTATCAATTGCCCCTGAGTGGCTGTGTTCACACTTCAACTAATGAGCTGCCGTGCAGCCCATCTCACATGAAGAAGTGATAGGTTGCAGTGCCAGCATCAGGGCACAGCTAATTGTCTTGCGCCCAGTTCTGGGACTGTTACTAGATGAATCTGAATCTACAACAGCTATTGGTGCTATTAAATTCATCTCCCTCTACCTGTTACAGAAAAAAAGAAGTATGACTATTCTATTCTCATTAGTGTGGTACTGGCCATATTTCAGGGCTTTAACTGTGCTCCAGAGAAGCTTGTATGCCCACGGTTTAGGATTTCTTTCCAAAGGCAGAAAATCAGTACATTTCTGTTCAGCCCCACATTTATACAATATATTGTAAGTTATTATGTGTTTCTCCAGGATATGAATTAGGATGGGATGAGGCCTCTCTGCATGAAGAATTCTATACGTTTGTAGTAGAATGTTGGTTCGACCTGAATGTCCACCTTTCTTTTTTTGTTTCTATTCATGACTTTATACTTAGTTTTTATTCTATGTGCCACACAAAGTTGGATAACCTTAGAAATGTGGAAAATAAATAGCAAATTAACAAACATATCCTTCTTGCAAAAACACAGTAACAGCTATATGAATGTTAAATACCAGGATCAGAATCTCTTCTTATAAACTGTTTCACACATTGTATCCGGGTTATTCTTTTTGAATTTCCTGATATTGTATAACATGTATTTTGTCAAAATGGTTATTTTAATTCTTAGAAGATTCCTGAGTGGCTGCGGTAAGTTTCAAATTCATCCATTATGCTTGAGAATAGCAGATGAATTCTTCATCCTTGCAAGCACAGCTATCTAAGTTTAGCACATCATTTCACCTCGTTGTGGTTCTCATTTCCTGGGCTTTGTTAGAACCCTTGTCAGCTGAAAGTCTATCCTCTCAGCACTTGCCCCCTTTCCCAGGTCTTTAATAAGTGTATTAAGGAGTATGGCGTTCAGGGATTCACCACAGTTAATCTTCTGCCAGGCCCCAGAGTGGCCGTTCATTCCCACTACCAGATCCTCCTTTTCTTAGACACTTCTTGACCCGTGACAATACTTTGCCTCCCACACCACATTAGCTTCGTTTCCTTAGTAGCCTTCTCCTCAAAGGCTTTTGAAAACTCCATATAAATTATGTTAGTGGTTCTCTTCCTCTATCTGCTGCTTGGCTGACAGACTAGTAGAATGACACAAGACAAAGACTGAGTCGATTGTCTTTTGCAGATGTTGTGCTGGTTTTGTTAATATCCTAATTGGGATTGTCATCAGGATTTACAGTTCTTTAATTCCCTCCTCCAGGTTATCTGCCTCTCAAAAAAGTGCAGCAGCTCCTGGTTCCCAGGATTCACTTGCCTTATTTTTAAATATAAATTCAAAATTGCATATTTTGGGCATTACACTAGATTTTAAGGAATGGCATGTAATGTATGTTAGCTGATCAAGGTTTGTAATCTTTACAAGAGTAACTCTTTTTAAATGAGGCTCTATATTAATTGAAAAATATTTGTAATTAAGTTTTCTTTTGATGCTAAGACCTTTCACAAAATTGCAGTGGAAATCACTGATGCTGTATCACTAATAACATACATCATTGCATCCATATTATTCTCACACCTATGTTCTTTATTTATATAGTCTCTTATTCTATCTGACCAAAACTTGCTATGATTTAATTGTGAATAAACATGATTAGTTTCTCATTGGATAGTTTTGTTATTGATTACATCACATAATATGGCATGCCAACCCAACCTGATGCCTTTGAGGTAAATTCCCATTGGCTATGCTGATGGGGAGGCCAGAAGCTTAATACAAGAATTAACATACTTTTTGGAAACACCGGAGTATAAGACGCACCTAGATTTCAAAGATAGTTTTGGACCGCCGCACGTCCGGTTTTTGCCCTCCCTGGCCCCCAGGAGCACTCTGCAGGCCTCCCAAACCCTCTGTGCATCCTGTTTTTGGCCTCTCAAACCCCCCACATGTCCCGTTTTTGCCCGCCCCAGCTCCCAGGAGCCCTCTGCAGGCCTCCCATACCCTCTGCATGTCCAGGTTTTGCCCTCCCGGGCCCCCAGGAGCACTTTGCAGGCCTCCCAAACCTTCTGCGCATCCCATTTTCACAACAAATGGCCCATTTTTGGCCTCCGGAACCCCCCACATGTTCCATTTTTGCCCTCCCCAGCCCCCAGGAGCAGTCTGCAGGCCTCTCAAACCATTCATGCATCCCGTTTTCATGCGCGTGGGGGGGGGGTGTTCAAGAGGGCCATATTTGGTCTATAGGAGGCACAGACATTTCCATCTACTTTTTTGGGGGTGAAAAGTGTGTTTTATAATCCGAAAAATACGGTATTTACTATTCTAAGTAACAGGATCTTCAGCATATTCTTTTGTTTCTCCTACAACACCCCTCTTCTAGTTGCTATTATAAAGCCTTGGTTTTTTAAAAACATCATCCAAGTGTAAGAAAAAGCAAACCTGATTCTGACTGAAATACTTTCAATATTACCAGTTTTTACACTAAATGCCACAAAATAATTTATATTTACAAAGTCCTACTATACTGCATAGCAATGGTCATGTGGTACATCGAGTCAAATTACTGTAAGGTTTTTTTAAAAAAAGAACTCACTATTGTAATAATGACAGAATTCAGTTCTACCAAAAGCAGCCCCAGATTAATCCCAAAATGTTCCAGGGAATGAGAAGCAGCAAAACAAGCTATTTTCTAAGCTAGAGAATTTCTAACCTTCTAAGCTAGGGCAGAAGGTACACTTTTTGTTTTATTTGTCCCAAGCTAATGAAACGTTGGAAATCAAGGGATTTAGGTTCTGTGTCTGTGGTGAGCAATATAACTTATTGAAAACAGGAGATCAAAAATGAGCTGGACCTGGCTGAGAGATGAGAGACAAAATATTTCCAGTGTATCTTTATGGAAGAGGCAGATGGGCAACAGCACAGAATGCTACTGACTACTACATCAAAAGCCATCCTCCTTCCTGATTACATAAACCTGAATGAAAATATGCACTGGCATAAATACAGCCTCTGCTCTCAGTACACACAGACTGCAATACGGTGCAGCATGAGGAGAGAGCAGAAGTATAACATGTTATCTCATAACACAGAAGGAAATCTAGATGTGGTTCCTGCTAGTAAAAGGCTGGGAAAAAATTCCAGAAGCCATACCCAGTGTGCTGTCCCTACCTTGTTTTTTGTTGGAAGTTTTTTTTTAAAGTCACCTCCTTTGGGTTAAGAGAAAGAATGTTCTTACTCCAGCTCAAATCAGAAGCTTTGATCTGACATAGATGAAGGTTTGGATTAATCTGATAGTTCAGAAGGAACCTTGTCCCTAAACTCTCATTCTTCTGCCTGTAATATTAAGCCTGCAGTGTTCTCCAGGAATACAGAAGGTCTTGTCTTATCTGCCTCATGAAAGAATTGACTCCTGTTTAAGACAGAAGAATGCCTCATGCTTCCCTATAAAGGAATCTGTAGATTGAGTTCCCTGATTTGCTGTTCATTTTTTTCCCAAAGAAAAGCAGAAGGCTGTTTCTTCACAGATCTGGGACCTTCCGCAGATCTTCAATTACAAACTGAAAAACAGAGGAGAGAGATTGGTTTGAAAAGGGAAGTGTCATGAGGGAGAACAAAGTAGGAGTCTGCAGAGAAGCTAGGTTGGTGTGCTAACCCCTTGGCCAGAGTGCCTGGTTGAATCACAGCCTCACAATAGATCAGGCTACAGTTCCTATGGAACTAGCACAGCAAAGACAGGGAGTTGAAGGGATGTGGGGAAGGAAAGTCTTCCCTGAATTGCTTAAAGACATTCTTGATTTGATTTAAACAAAAACAAAATACTGGCAGGGTGGGTGGCTGGCGGGAAGGGACCTCCCCTCCCTTCCCCCTCTTGCACCCGGGTGGGGAGCTTTCATTCTGCTGGGTCAGCCCTTCGTCAGCAGGAGCCAATGTGTCCGTCAGACCCTGGCTTCTTTTCTCTCCCTGAAAGGGTGGGCGAGACCTCTCCATTCAAAGCAGTGGTGGTTCTGGGAGGTCCCATTCCTCTCTGGGTGTTGGGGCGGGGTGGAGAGACAAACAACAGTGGCACTGATGCACAGAGATGGAGCCCGTTCCCTTCAGTGAGAGATCAGCTACTGGCTTTTCCAGCCCAGCCATGAAGCACATTATTCTCTGTCCCCCACACTTAGTGAATATTTACCACCATGCTGCCTCAAGCATCAAATTAAAGATAGCTTCAGAAGAAGAATCCATTTTGGGTCTTTGTCCCTTGTGCCTGACAGGGGTTCTCCTGTGTTCCTAATACACTCATTTCCCCCCTGTTAGTTCAGTTCTATAGCAACATTCTCAAGTATTTTTATCTGAACTTTATCAACCACAAAAATCCTCTTCCTCTCTTGTCAGGAGATTACAATTCAGTGTACTGTTAAGGGGAGTACATTCTTCATTTTAGGTGAATAGAACACATTTTTAAGAAGTGTGCACCTGAATAGCTGGGATTGGAATTGGCTCTCTGTTAAGTATATACTCCATAGCAGATCTGGTTTTATTGCACTGTGAACTGTTTCTTCAGACATAGTGAGCAGCCTGCAGGACAGTTTCGTGCAATCCCAAAACCTGTCTTATCAGCCTTGACAACAACTTGTATGTGTATTGTTAATATTTTTATTGTTTTGGGGCAGTTACAACATAAAGATGAGAACAGAAGATATATTTAGAAAAAAAATCAGAAATTAAATAAGATACAGCAACACATGAACAGGTGTAGAAAGTAATGCAAATCAGTTTTTAAACAAGAAATGAATCCTTCATAACAGGAAATCATACTGTCCAGTCTTTTTGAGGCATTGAGAAATAGCCAGTTCCAAAGTGATCGGTGTACACATTTCATGAAATTAGCTTTTGGTATTGGGAATATAAGTATCTTTCATACAACAATCCTTTTTGTGTAGAATCTACGCATAGAATCTGCTACTGAAATATGGAGAGCCAGCAGAAAATGAATATTACTTTATCATGATTTTTATTGGTAAACAAAACAAAGTGCCATATGAGAGGCTTAACACTTTTAAAAACAAAAGCTATTCTGACTCTTAACTTAACTCTCTCCCCAAACCCAGCTCACTCATTCGTATCATTAAATCACTGTCCTATTCATGCCAAGCATTGTTTGCCAGAAATATAAATAAAGACATAATTGTTGCTTCTGACTGCTCAAAACTATGTAACAAGCTTTCCCAGTACAATCTAAGTTGGCAGCTTCATGACAGAAAAGATGACAAAATGCCTTCTTAATCTTATTAATTATCTTGCCACCCAGTCTTTTGGATATTGGTGATACACTTAATCTTGTCCAGAGTCCAAACTGGGACATAGTGAAAAAGCAGCATGGCATAGGTGTTTTTGTAACAGACCAGCGAAACATGGGAATAAAGCAAGCAAAAACTCTTGGACATCTATGGAAAATCTTTCATCTTCTTGTTTGATAGACATTACAGTAATCCCAATGGTTTGATATCATATTGACTAATTTGATGTTAGCCAGGAGCCTAGAATTTGCTGTGGATTGAAAATTGCTTTATATTATACTATACCTAGTATTAGTATAAAGCATGAATAAGTAACTTTCAGTTTCTGAGGAATTTTATATTGTCATATTTCATAGAGATATTGTTTATAATTTCATAAAAGCAGAAATATATTAGCTATATTAGCTAAATATTACCTCTTAATAGCACCTTAATTTGGGGTAGAGTCAGGCATGTCTGAATGGTACTGAGCGTTCGCTACCGGATGCCCTTCCTGATGACTACGTGGAGTTCTCAGCAAGCTACAATGATGTAGCAAAATTCAGAGTTCCCCTCCCTCTTAATCAACCAGTGTTTCCAACAAGCATGGATAAACAAACCAAACTTTAATCTGATAGTTAAGAAGTGATAGCAAGCCTTGTTGGAAATGGATTTTTGCAGGTGAGGCATCATAATAAAAAATGTCTTTTATTGCTATATATTTCATTGTACTTTCAAGAGCACCTAGAAAAAAATGGAAAGAGTTGTACTCATCCAATAAGAGGAATGGAATACAGAAGTATAAAATATATGCCCCATTCTTTTATATCTGATGTTGGGATTATCGTAGAAATACATTAGCTAGGACTGTGAGGTGATTAATTCTAAAATAAATGATAAACTCTGAGATTGTAATCTATAGGACACCATTCTTTAAGAAGAGATCAGGCCAAAACAAAATTCATTATGATGGAAGATATTGCGCTATTTGTTTCCTTGTTTATAATCATGGCTCTTACAAGCAAACCAAGTGATTTACCCATTGGCAGATCTGTCAAATGAAATGCTGTGATATGTCATAGAACAGATTCCATAGACTTATCATAATTCAATTTCATGATCTGCAGAAAAAGGGGGCAAAAGATATTTTAGAGAAAAGTCAGCACAGAGTTTGCTAAATAGATTCTCCTGCTTTCTACCAGGATTGTATAAAGGGAGATATTTGGTGTCCAGTTTAATAGAGATTAGCAAAATCTCAATTCTAAGATTATAAGTAAAGCAAGTTTAGTATATCTGGCAATTTCATAGTTAAAAAAAATTATGCATTGCTTTCCCTCTTTCTCCCTCTTCATTCTCCCCCTGCTTTTCAGAGTTGACAGGGGCAAAATAAAGGCACTTTAAAAAAAAAACAATTTTGTTTCTTCTGGGAGTGATGGAGCGAAAGTGAACAAAGATTATAGCTTTGTGTGCTGGAGACCTTCGTAATGGGGGGAGCGGCAGTGACATAATGGCAACCTAATGGCAGTAATTGCCCCTGGTTTTGACAGGACCTATATCACAGCTCAAGGCAAAAAGAGATGTTTAAAGTAAAAATTTACACAAAATTACACGGTTTGGGCGTGTGTGAAAATGGCTGTTTTTACCACTTTGTGTTGGGAAAATTTCTTTTACCCTCTCTTTTTCTGTGGGGATATTTTCTGGGACCATATTTGTTGTCCCTGTTTTCTACCTATTACTTAATCTACACCAGCTATTGATTCTCCTCTGAATTGCATGAATTGTTGCTGCTGGCGCTTCATGGATCTGAAAAGGCAGCACCTGTGGAGTCTTTCTCAGAGGATGCTACATGAGCCACAAACTGATTTTTCTGAGCCTAATCTAAAGAGCAGAAGTTGACTTTTGAAATGGAGAAATACTAACTTGAGGAGCTTTTGAGTAGTTCTGCTGGTGAACTCTATGAAAAGGCTAAGTGTCCTTAAAGATGCATTTCAGGGTCTTCCCACATAAGCATGTTGGTATGTATTCCAAATAGATTTATGACACCTTGGACTCAGGCCAGTTACATGCTGATTGTACTATTGATTCTGTAAAGAAAACCCTTTTTGATTCTTGAATTTTGTTTCGGAAAACATTCAGTTCTATTTACTCTTGTAAAGGAGGATTGTAGTGCACGCAGATTTTAGATGTTCTTCATTTGATTGCAATGTCTGAGAAGACCTTTTTTTCTCAGTGTGAACATGCATATGAATACTTTTCTTTTATAATTGTAAAACTCTATGTATGCATGTGTTTGTGTGTGTTGAAATCACTATAATATACCACAATAATCCCAATTAATCTAAATTGCGGTAAGCCACCCAGAATTGCTTTAGAACGAGATGGGTGGCAAATAAATCTAATAAATAAATGAAGAAACAAAACAAACGAAGCTGAAAGAAGGGGTTGGATCCTTAGATGATGAACTTATGGTGAGCTTCACATTTTACTTAAGAATCAAAAATCTCATATGCTGTTATCCAAACTCTGTAGAGTTTGACATACCTGGGCTTGATCACAGTTCAAAATCCCATCCTTGACTGAAGAGAAATTGGAAATACAGGCATTCTGTTTTATATTCAAAGTTCCATTCTAGAGCCAGCTTGAGAGTAGTTCATTTTGGATCGTCACTTGAAAAGATGCTGAATAATCATATATGCAAGTGTGTTATCCTAGCTAGCTATCCTAGCTCAAAGGTTTGCAAGACAAGTAAGAGATACTAAGTAAAAAGAAACATCTGTTCAAAACCAAACACAGCCTTCCTGCTAAATGGCCTAGAACGCTCTTCCTAGTGGGGTCCAAGGTGGGAAAGTGAACCAGTGTTGGAAATGTTTTGTCTGGAGGAACTGACATGGGGGAGGTATGCCTACAGTAAGGGTCTCCCCCATATCCTGAGAGTGGTCACATCTGGGGAAGTCGTCTGGTCTAAGTTGATTGTTCCCTCAGCTCGCTTGGCTTTAATGACTCGTGGTACCGCAAGAAGTGGCGATATAATGGCCATTCCATGCTTGGCAAAAGAAAGGAGGCGAAGGCAGGCTTGCTTAGATTGCCTTACTCCCATTGGGGAACTGGCACTTCAGGGATCATATTGCCTTCAGCTTTGGAACTTGAATAAACTTGCCTCCAAAAGAGATATGAAGATTGTAATTTGTTTTTAAAAATGCTTGTTTATAGTGCAATGTATGAGACACAAAGGCATAGCTTGCATCAGACCTACTTTTTTTTTTGCATTGTAACTATTCTTGTTAAATGAAATTCAGTGGTGAAAAGAGTAAGGTTCTACACTTAGGCAAGAAAAATGAAATGCACAGGTACAGTATAGGTGGTACCTTGCTCAATAGTAGTAACTGTGAGAGGGATCTTGGAGTCCTAGTGGACAACCATTTAAATATGAGCCAGCAGTGTGCAGCAGCTGCCAAAAAAGCCAACACAGTTGTAGGCTATATAAACAGAAGGAAAGAATCAAGATCACGTGAAGTGTTAATACCACTTTATAATGCCTTGGTAAGACCACACTGCTGCATTCAGTTTTGGTCGCCACGATGTAGAAAAGATGTGGAGACTCTAGAAAGAGTGCAGAGAAGAGCAACAAAGAGGATTAGGGGACTGGAGGCCAAAACATATGAAGAACGGTTGCAGGAACTGGGTATGTCTAGTTTAATGGAAAGAAGGACTAGGGGAGACATGATAGCAGTGTTCCAATATCTCAGGGGTTGCCACAAAGAAGAGGGAGTCAAACTATTCTCCAAACTATTCTGAGGGTAGAACAAGTAGCAATGGGTGGAAATTAATCAAGGAGAGAAGCAACTTACAACTGAGGAAAAATTTCCTGACAGTTAGAACAATTAATCAGTGGAACATGTTGCCTCCAGAAGTTGTGAATGCCCCAACACTGGAAGTCTTTAAGAAGATGTTGGATAGCCATTTGTCTGAAATGGTATAGGGTTTCCTGCCTAGGCAGAGGGTTGGACTAGAAGACCTCCAAGGTCCCTTCCAACTCTGCTATTTTGTTGTATTGTATTATTGTTTGAAGTATTGTGCATAAGAATTATGATATTATTATTATGGTTCATAATTATCTGATGTCTTCATAAGGTGAATGATTAGATCATCCTGAATATATTCCACTGCCCTGTTTCAATAGACTAGGATAGGGCACCACTTTAGGGGCAGTTAAAATGCCTTCCAGTGGCATTGGAGCTCTTTGACTATAGTTTCATGGCAACAACGTTTGTATTTTCACAATCATGGAATTAAAGATCTTATCAGACTGAGATCTCCACTTTCATCTAAGCATGGATTTGGTGATCCATTACATTTTCTTTAACAGGAGCACCTTGCTCATATGTAGTTGTGATTCATTTGGGATTAGACCATAACTCAGAACTACTGATTGAACATTCATGGAATAGATTGATAGTTTATCAATTGTTTAGTCTTATGATCATAATAACAAAAGAAAAGCAAAAGCAAATACAGGATCTAATTCCAAGGTAAAATAAATAAAAGAGATCACAATAATAAAATAGATATGTGGTAAATACAAAGAATCAATATTCAGATAAACATGTCACCATCACAGTTTACCCCAATCTGTTTGATAATGAGTTCTTAGCTCAACTGCCTTAATTGCAGATAATCCTTGAGATATGACCATAATGGAACCTGCCTATTACGGTTGTATTGCAAAATGTCCTCAGTTAATGATACCACACCCAGCTGTCCTTGATGCAACCATTAAACAAATGTAAGGGTCATTAAACGGAGCTCAGGGTGCCCTGGGTAGGGGATGCCCAGGGTCACTTACCCTGGGTTTCCTAAGGTTACCCCAACCCCTGAAGCATCTCATGCTCTGTTTCTCATCCCTCAGAGTCCCCACAGTCCTTCATCCTCCTTCCCACCCAGCAAGCAAGGGGAGATCAGACTATCTGGAGTTTTCAAACTCCAGCCAGCTAGGGGAGATCAGACCATTTGGAGTTTGCAAGCTTCAGCTGATACATGCCCACTACAGCTGGCCTGGTCTTCTTTGGGTAGATGTGGCTGCAGGTACCGAAGGGGTGGGGTAGGAGAGTGAATGCTGCAGCATCCCTGCAGTTGGTCATAAGGGTGGATGACTGCAGGGGTGGTGCAGCTGTTGTAACTTTGAAACTAGTTAATGGGTAGCTTTGGGGAAGTCTGTCTTTGAACTTTGAATAGAAATATATATATCTATGTATTTGAACGGTCACTCAGCAATTGATCATAGGTTGAGGACTGCATGTATAAACATAGCAGTTCTGCTTATGGTGTATATACATTAGAGCCCAGTAACAAAATAATCTGTGATTCAGATCTCAGTGGGGTGTTCTTTCAAGTACAGATGTTAGGTATCTAAGCTTCATGGAATCTGTGACTCTGAATTTCTAGAAAGAGTATTCAAATTCAGCTGCACTTATGTCACAGAAAACAAACATGAAAATAAATCACTGGTCATGAAGAATTTTGAATATCAAAATCCCAAAATAGTTGAGGAAAACCATATCAGACAATTTTATTAAACTTTTTCTTGGTTGAATGTTTGAATGTTATCTTGATTTGATGAGGATGAATGGTAAGGATTAGAGATATTTACTAAATGGTTTACTATATATCCATGGTCAAACTCTATTATAGCAATGCCTACTTTATTTCTAATGAAGTTACACCTACCGGTATCTTTATTTGCTAAGTACTGATTTGTGTTACCTCTTTTCAGTAGGCCTTAACTATTCTTTTTGATGCAAAGTGCTTTTCCTCCTATTACAGCCTTTGACACAATCAACAAATTCATTTTATATGTATTAAAACATCTATTTCTCATCTTCACATTTGAGAAACTACAAAGGAGATTTGTTTTAAAAAATGAGGCTTTTTGACAGCATAAATATATGAATGATAATATAAATCAGCAGCAAATCTGCACATGAATAATACATAAAAATCAAACAGTCAAACCCACAAAAAGGCAGGATTAATTAAATGTGATGAAATAAACTTTATGATATCAAAACAGTAACCACTTCTGAGAGATCTCATGTTGAGAGTACCACCTTTAAAAAGACCCTGGTAACTTAATTACTATAAATCCAGCACCACAAAATCAGGAAGTGGAAGCAGTGTTTATGGGATTGAAGAGGGCACCGAGTGTTGCCTAGTCCCAAGTTTTGTCTTTGTGCATTCAGAAAAATACATGAATATATGGCGCTTCCTAAGTTATGATTTGAGAAGGAGGCGTGGCCAAGGGTGGGAGCCTGAAGGTCCCATTCTGGGTAGTGGCTGGGTAGTCCCTATTTCTCTGTATGTAGAAAATGCAGATTATGACAAGGAAATGGACTTGCTTTCCATAGGCATCATATGCCAGCTAAGCCTTATTGCATCTGATTCTTTTCTGTAAAAAGATGGAGGATTCAGGAGTTGATTCCTAAGTATTCAGAAGTATTTAAATAATAGCATCCTCCTGAACTTTGAGTGGCATTTGCATTCAAGTGATACAGTCTTAATTTTCTTGTGTCATAGAAGTAACATTAGTGGTGTCAAGTAACTGAAAACCAGTTTGGCCATTGTATTTTAGGTTTGTTTTTGTGCCAAATAGTTCTCTTTGGTCAATCTTTCCTAATAAAACATTTACCCCCTATGGAGGATGAACAGAAGAGAAATCTGACAGAAGGATATTGTCTTAAAAAGATTTATTCATCCATCCATCATACCACTATCCTGGCAGATTAGAATGTATTCTACAAACCAAAAGCATTAAATAAGTATAATTGACATATCAACAAGTAAATGATAATACAGTAATAAAGTCACAAGCTTTCTGCTGTTCCTCCTTTGGCAATATTCATAGAAGTTGAAACCTCTAATAGCTCGTTGTTAATTATCTAATGAACATCATAGGGAAAGACACTGTGCTCTGGAGACAAAACTATTACAAAGTGAAAAGGATGGAAGCATAACTGAAAACTGTGGACCTCCCTCCCCCCCCCCCCCCAGCTCATCTGTATGGTTCTTGCCAACCCTGTTCAAGATGTATGGACAATATGGTTAGGTTCCATCTGAGGGAGACTGTCTTGGAGATACCTTGGTGCCAAGCAATGTATAGTTTTGCGGATCAAATTGGCACTTTGAATTTTCAAGTCAGAAGTCTGAGTAGAGCCGTCATGTAGATCTAGCACAGGAAAACCAATTTAAAGGTAAACACTATACTCATAGAAGAGCTGGAGGTGGATTCAGGAAAACCAGGAAGACAGTGGGTAGAGACCATAGGAAAAGAAGTAATATAAGTGTCCATGAGTCCATCAGAGATGTGTCAAGACAAAACCGATGAGACTCTTTAGTTGCAGGGGAAAGGCTACTCAGTTTCCTAGAGAATGCCATGACAAAGTAATAGTAAGTGTAACTTAGAAGCTCAGAAGATGGAACTACCAACTTGAGTCAAGTCAGGATTATTTTTACAATTTACCATGAAGACTACAATCATGCAACCAAGTTAAGCAGAAGCTTGCTTTTTGGGGCGGTCTGTATAGCTATAATCCCTAAAAGAGTTTAGCTTCTTGTTTACATTTTACACTTACTATTTTACTCACTGCTTATTGTTTCTTTGTGACCTTTGGATTAAGGTTATCCCTTGTATCATTGCTTTAAAGATTTTGGTCAGTGTTAATAGGATCTGGGAGTTAAGCATCCAGATGGAAGGAAAATTGGAAAGTGGCACTTCCTTGCCCTTTCACTGTTGGAGATTGACCGAAGCATCAGTGGGAAACTGGGAAGTTCCCTAGCGAGGGGCTCATAAAGCTGCAGGTGTGGGGATGTTATTTAGTCTGCCGCCTTGGAATGTGATGACTTCTTTTATTTTTGAAAAGTGGCCTACGGTAATTAGTCCATTATGACTCTCTTACCCCGAGCAGGGTAGCGGGGGCAGCCCACCCTCAGATACTTCTGATTTTCACATCCTGAATTTTATGGACCCAGATTATTGAGGGCATGGCATTATGTTAGTAGTGGAGGGTGTGCTGAGGGAGGAAAATGCAGAGAGATCCCTCTCAATCGGTCAGCATTACTATGACAACTGAATGCTATTTGAACAGTATGCAATTTGATCGAGTTGAGAAAGTTTCTAAAGGTGTGAGCACAAAGTGAGTTGTAGTTTTGCTTGAACTGTCCCTGCCGTTTGCCCATTTTATTGCACGCTTATCGCCTCTTTCCCTCCCGCTTTTGAAATTGATTTCCTTTCCTTTCTTTTCTCTATTCAGCGCCTAAATGCTGAATGTTCGATATTTCATTTGAGGCTTGCTAATCGCATTACTGCCCTTGACGTTTTACAGATATCATATTATGGGCCCAAATTTGGCAAATTATTAGTCCTGTAATGTATAGCTTGTCAAAAGGTATTTAAGACACTAAGAGCCCAGGGCTTATCAGGGTAAGCAGAGTATGCTTGTTGAGCTTTTGAAATGCAGAGACCCTTATAAAGCACACTGGGTGATTCTCTCTCTTTTTAGCATATAAAAAAGCTTTAGCATGAAAGAAAGAAAACAAGGAAGAAAATGTCATCCATCTATCAGGGTTTTACAGGGTTGATAGTAAGGGAAATGGTTTTCTGTGGGTTTTGATGGAAACACAAGGAAGCTTTAAAAAGATTTCACTGGATGTCTAGGAACAAGGAACAACATTTGTATTGAAGGCTATAACAATCATTTTATTATTGTCCTGCAGGGGAAAAATACTAGGCGGCCATCAACCTGCATTGTGCTCTTAGTTAAGAAGGGGTGAGATTAGTTTGATTAGTTTTGTTGGGTCTCCTTTGCTATGGTTTGTATTATCTCCTCCTGGAAACCTCAGGCCATGATTGATAAGTTTTTCAGAAACATTGACTCCTGAGAAAACTCGAACTGGAAATCTTGTTTGACGGTTGAATTTGGTTTCATTTTCGTAATACCCTGGGGACATATAGTTGAAACCATTCTGATACACATAGAATGTGAGGCTGAATAATCTTTGTTGGTTTAAAGCATCTGTTTTAGACAGGTCCCCTTTCTTGATTTAATGAATTTATGTGATAAGGTCTGCTTACTAAGATGCTGTGGCTTTAACATGATAATGTCTATTTACTAAGGTGCTGTGGCTTTAACTTGCCAGTGGGCCCCTAGGAATAAAACATCTTTGATTTTAAGCCAGATTGAACAGAGCTAACTTGGCTACTGGCCAGTCCAGAGGGTAAAGGTTTCAAAGTAAGAAGAACCAACATTGCTAAGTGATGGGTACTTTTATTTTTCTAACTAAAAGAAGACTAACACAGACAACTTCTATGTAAACTGTATCCCTCAACAGTTTAGGAAAATAGTTTCTAGAAATACTTGAATGTTAAAAGATTGGGACATTCTCTCTCATACATATTTCACTTGCTCCATTTAACTCAAGGGTAGAGAATGAGGTAGATGAGCCAGGATCACCCTTTGCACTCACCATTGTGATGCTAACAAGCTGTAGAGTTCGTAAACATTTCCCCCCTCTCTTTGTAGCTTTACTGAGGAGGGGGCAATTCACTCCCTGCTGGCAGTAGAATGGATATCATGGCCCTTATTATGGAGTTAGACAGGCAGAGCCCAACCGCAGAGAGCTGTCAGTCCCACTTCTTAGTGACAAAAACAAGCCATAAATAAGCAAATGCTTCACAGGAAGGGAAGGGTGGGGATGCGTGCATGTAGGGAGGAGAAGAAGGGAGTGGAATCTATTTGTTTGATAATATTTTTTTCTCCCAAGAATCTGTGTGCATATAACCTGAAAATAGTTACGTCTATGGTATTTATTATTTGCTTATACAGTCACCAGGAGCTGTGTCACCTAAATATATCCTATTTTTCCTTTGAGATCTTGGGGAAATGTATATTGGCCAGTCACACCCTCTTGACCTGATCTACCTCACAGGGTTATTATGGTGAGAATAACATTAAAGATATCTGAGCTTTAGTAGGGATCTGAACCTGCATCTCTCCTGTACAAGTCCAACACCTTAGACAGTACACTTCACAATTGTATCCATTTGAAATGTTTCTGTAATTCCAAAAATTATGTATATGAATTATGAATATTTGACGAAGTTTAACTATACATTTTTTGCTTTCAATGGAAATCAGTTTAGTGCCACTAAACATGTGTACTACAGATGCCCGGAAAACTGCAATTATGCTATTTTGAAAGAAATCTATATTTTTATAAATCTTTTGTGTATCAGATGTGCATGTGTGAGGTACTATAATCACATAAATATATGTATCTTTGTATTTGTTTGTGTGCAGCTATAGTATATCCATATATGCACAATTGAGAATACAGGTAAACTTCACTGACTAACTGCATTGTTCAGTAAACATTTGAGGTTGCAATAGTGTAAAAAGAAGCAGGTTGGTGACCAATCTTTGCATTTACAACCAGAGCAGCATCCCCACAGTCACATGATCGCCATTTAAGCACTTGGCAACTTGCACATATATACAGTCGATGCCGTGTCCAGGGTCATGTGATCACTGTTTGTGTGCTTCCCAACCAGCTTTTAACAAGTAGAGTTAACCGTGAATGTGGAAGTAAAATTGCAACCTGTAGTTACATGATGTTTCATTTAATGACTTGCTTAATGGCTGAATGGAAAGTAATGTCAATAAGTCCATCATGGTCATGTGATTTTCTGCTTAGCATCTGTGGTACTAACTCTGTGGTGATAGAGTTGTTAGTTCCAGTTGTGGATGCTCAGTGAAGACTACCTGTATACGGTAAATACTATTTAGCAGCAACTGTAAAAGGTTGCAGAAGTTTGCCATCTGAACAAATATTAAAATAGTGGGAGCTGTGTAACATTGGAATTTGCAGATCAACTTTTATAAGTTGAGGGCACAGAAATTTCCTTCAATGATACGCCTAAGAATAAAACTTCCCTTCAAAGAGTTTTATAAGTCCCTATTCTGATTTGTAGCTAGACAGCATGCAGTGCTGTCTAGCTGCAAAACAGATGGCAAATCTAGACAGCATACTAAAAAGCAGAGACATCACCCTACCAAAAATGCATATAGTCAAGGATATGGTTTTCCCAGTTGCAATGTATAGCTGTGAACGTTGAACCACAAGGAAGGCTGAGCACCAAAGAATTGAGGCCTTTGAACTATGGTGCTGGAGAAGACTCCAGCGAGTCCCTTGGACTGCAAGGTGATCAAACCGGTCAATCCTAGAGGAGATCAACCCTGACTGCTCTTTAGAAGGCCAGATCCTGAAGATGAAACTCAAATACTTTGACCACCTAATGAGAAGGAAGGACTCACTGGAGAAGAGCCTAATGTTGGGAAAGATTGAGGGCAAAAGAAGGAGGAGACAACAGAGAATGAGGTGGCTGAATGGAGTCACTGAAGCAGTAGGTGTGAGTTTAAATGGACTCCAGAGGATGGTAGAGCACAGGAAGGCCCGGAAGAACATTGTCCATGGGGTCACGAAGGGTCGGACACAACTTCCGACTAACAACAACATTATTCTGATTTGCACTGTTCACATGTTATTCATAGTTGTTATATGTCAGCTGATACATACCATTCTTTGAAAGAAGATAAAACAATACCATTACCTAGGTAGATATAGAAGTAGTGGCAAAACAAGTTACTAGAAGCCATTTGGATATTTGTACTTAACATAGTCACTTTGTTACCCATTAGAAGGCTTCTGATTTCTTATCTTCTCTCCAAAGTACCTGCTGTAACATACAGTCCCTGCTTTGAAAATATTGGGATTGAACTTTATTACAAAAAACTTTATTTATTATCTCAGAATAAATTCTTGAATCTTGAATAAGTTCTTGAATCTTACACTCAGAACTTCTTATTTCAGTGTGATCTGCACAGAAAAGAGTCATACTGCTTGATTTGCCCACGGTAAAGAACAAAATTGGGTGGGGTTTGCTTGATAGAGATAGAAATTTTACAGTATTGGCAGTTGTACGCCACAATATTCTTGATGGTTGTAGGGAAAAAAACATTTCAAGTTATGAATTGAAGTTTTGACATATTGTCCTATCTGTGCTGCAGAAATTCAGAACATTGCTACTGTAGATGACAGCAAAGGGATACAGAAATTGCTAGCTTTTTTGTTGACATCTAATGGTTGTCTGAATCTTCTATTATCCTCAGGTCTAATAGAACAGTGAAACATTACTATTAATTAAACTGTTAATGAAACTGTTGCACTTTCATCAATATGTGGAACTTCCATTTGAGTCATATTAGAAGAAGAAAGTGATCAAGGGAACCTATGATCCAAGTATTTAATCAGTTATAAATCAAAAAGGTTACTGAGAAAAAGTTACTGGTTGTATTTCACACTTCATGTAAAAGTTTTCTTTCTTAGTTTATATTAGATCTGTGCTGTTCCAAAGAGAATATGAATGAAATAGAATATGTTAAATGATTAATCATGAACAAATCTACATCGATAACATCTGGAGGATTGCAGTTGAGAAAAGGTGCTATGTGCTCGAAAAGCATGCAGTGACTTCTTTAATTTTGACACTAAGAGAGGAATGTACCTTAGATATTTTATGGCACCTCCTGACCTCACTGTTGTTATTATTAGCATTCTTAAACTTATGAAGCATCTTTAGTGACTTTCAAAATATAAGTATATTAAAAAGAAACAATTTTACTGTGTAAATTTGCTTTTCTCTCTGGAGCCAGAAGAAAACTTATTATTCAAGTTGTAGTATAGAAGTTATAACTGTGGTTCTTCAGATATTGAAATCTAGTATGTGTCAATCTTATTATGACCAAGGAGGAGAGATGAGAGGTGTGGAAATTCAGGAATATTCGGGGGAAAACATCCATTTCTGTTTGAAGCCTTTATGATTATTTTTTTACTACAATCTGGATGTTAGAATTGTACAAACTTAGGATCCATTGTGTCATGTTATTTGCTTTTGAAGCTGTTGGTCTCAGCTGTCACTAAATGAGAATTAAGGTAGGAATTTTCTACAGCAGTGGTCCCCAACCCTTTTGACACCAGAGGTCAGTTTTTCCACGGACTAGGGGGGGGTGATAGAGGAGCCGCACACAACCTAGATCCCTCACAACATGTGCAGTTTACAATAGGGTTTGTGGTTCTATGAGAATCTAATGCCTGATTATGTGACGTGGAGTTTGAGGAGGTGCTCACTGGGGAGCAGTTGCAAATACAGAAGAAGCTTTGCTCGCTCGCCTGCTGCTCACCTTCAGCTGCGCAGCTCAGTTCCTAACAAACCACTGGCCAGAGGTTGTGGACCCCTGGTCTACAGGACCTTTATTTCCTTGACATCTGAAGTACGTTTGAAATAAAAGTCTGTCAAGTAAAAACCCTTTTGTGTAAAGAAGTATAGCAGACAATAGGGCTGAAATCTGATCTTTCCTAATTCCATGGCTTTTTTTTTTGTCTTAATGTATCTTTTCATTCAGGGCCTCTATTTCTCACTTATAATGAACTCCATTCCCCCACCCTATTTACATATTCCCCACAAGGGAATTCTTTCCATGTAAGGGTTTTATATAGCATCCACCAGCATTGAATCCAAATGGATTAATTAATTCATGTCTATAAAAAGCTTGTTAAGTGCTATAGCGATGATTATATTTTGGAGTGCTGATGTTTTGTAGCCTCTGGATTCAGCATTAAAACTAGTGCTCAGTTTTAAAACAAGGCATAGTTTGAAACAAAAGAAAACACCTTTGCTCCAGAGTCCAGACTGTTAGGCATCCCAAATAGGGCCCAAAGTAGGAAGGGCTTCAAACTTTGTTGCTCTGTAGACGCTGAAGTTTTGCTCCTTTTCTTGCTCTTTTTTTGTTTTGTTTGGGCTGGAGTGGTTGTGCTCCTCTCTTCTCCCAGCAGCTGCTCAGGATGCAATATTTTCCCCTCACGCACTCTCTCCCTTATGAAATGGCGCGTTGGTAAGTGCTACTTAAGAAAACACATGTTCTCCCCCTTGAAAGCAGCTCCCCCCCTACCAACACCTTTCTTTATTCGACCCAAACCTCACCGAAGGGAATTTGCAACAACTGTGGTGATAAATCCGCCTGCAGATAATTGGCAAGAAAACAACACTTGTGCAGTATATAACGTTTTATGGTTGTTTCATGTACTTTATTATAATACTAATGAGCAGTTATATATCAGGAGCTAACTGCATGCCGGATTAGCTTGTTAGCATGATATGAAATGGCAGAGCAAATAGTCTGGGCCTCTCGTCTGCCTGCATGCTCTTCCTTCCACCCCTGCTTGCATTCCCATTTGCACTGAGTAATTAGTATGCAAATTACAGCCCAGGACCACACAAGTTCTAGTATATTACAAGGGCTTTATTATACTCTTGTGAGTGGATGATGGAAATGGCCCATGGCAGTGTTTATCTCACTACCTCTCTCTCTCTCTCATATATGCAATAGCCAAGAATAAACACAGATTGTTCGGTCCCCATCACATTATGGCTCCCTAAAGATCCTACCAGCTTGGCTTTGCCTCAGTAGTGGGATCCTGTGCCATATCAATGATGATCATGGTGATAGCGGTAGCTCAGATGATGATGGTGTCAAGGTATTGAATGTTATTATGTGAGTTGCCTTGCTACTGTCTTCAGAATAGTAGTACCTAGGAAAATTGAGGCACAATTCTTCTGATTGAACAATATTTTTTCCAGTCTCGCTTGTTCTTTTTTAAACTAGCCTTTCCCAACATGGGAAAATGTTAAACTGCAACTACCATCATGGTTACGAGTTCTGGTAGGTCAAATTCATTGGGATTGCACATTGGGAATTTACTCTCTAATATATTTTATGGCATCAAGGATTTCTAGACCATAGAAATTTTACTTCCTCACAGTTAGCATTATCATTTTTCTGTGTGGCACACAAAGGATTTCAAAAACTTTGGCTTGTCATCTATGCCAGAAGTGCTATCTGGTTTGTGAAACCTATCTTGCCAATCTTAGGAAGGTTTCTAAAGAGTTCCAATTTCAGATGGCCTACAACTCTGGCATTGAATAAAGACAAATGGAATGGAAAAACCTGTTGGGTAAAGGATGATGAAATAAGAGAAAATCTTAGAAATAGTGGCTTGTTGGGAAAAATCGATAAAATTGATATTTTCCCCTTAATACACTGAAAGGTTCTTGAAAGTATTGAAACATTTCATTTTATGTTTTAGAAAGATATGACTATTTTTGATAGTGAAATCCAAAATCCTAAACAGCTGTAAAGATTTTACCTTATCTAGAGAAACCATTCTGTCACAGACATACCGAATAATATTCTTACATGGAACAGTTTTTGAGCTATACAAACCTTTTGCATTTCAATGCCCTACTATTGTCTAGAGGTTTTCCAGCATTTTATTGTACTGCTCTGGCATATTATATCACCCAAAATAGTTCCTTTTGCTTCCTAAACAGGCTTCTCTTTGCCTTATTACTTTAAAAGTTACACACCGTGTTTTCCCGAAAATAAGACAGGGTCATATTTTCTTTTGACCCCCTGAAATAAGCCCTTGGACTTATTTTCATGGAAGTCTTATCATTTTTGAGGTGCAAGAGGCAGAGAGTGTGATCACCTCATGGCTGCTGCTGTGTTGCAATATTTTCAGGGAGGGCTTATTTTTGGGGAGGACTTAGTTTAGCGCATGCGCTCAAAAGCCCAATTGGGCTTATTATGTGGGGAGGTCTTATTTTGGGGGAAATAGAGTATTGAACTCCAGCCAATTCGTTTTTAGAAAGGGAGCACAAATTCATTATCACTTCCAAAGGTTGTGTTTAAACCAGATGCATGGTGTTGGAAAAGAAATCTTTGTATGAAGGTGGGAATTGTGATTTGATGCACTTTCTCTTATTGCAGTTAGATTTTCCACTTCCATGTGTTATCCAACAAGACACCACGCTGTAGAAAGATAACAACATTATCCTTCTAAAGAACGAATAACAATAGTCATACTTTGTCCCTTGGCTTTGTTACATTCCTTTAAATGGGTTTTGAAAGTCTTAGAAACCCACTGAAGAGCAAGCTAGAGAGCCACAAGTCCTCACAAATCCTGATTGCATTAATACTCAGCATAAAGTACATGCAGGGAAGGGGAAGAATCTGTATAGCCAGCAGTTTTTGCAAAGCACTGAAGTACACCACACATCACCCCCTGACAGGCCCTGATGTTAGCTCCCAGAATGGATCACAGGAGACTCATTAGAAAAAACAAATATTATTACACACTGCAGTGATTTATGGGGAAAAATGAAAAATTTCATGTTGTTGCATCCTCACTTTCCTATGTCTTCATGCAGGGAAATTATTTATTATGGCACTAGGCCTTTAGTGAGAAACAGGGAAGCTGTTGCTACCACAAACTGCCTGGCTTTTGGGTTTAATAAAGCACGTTCAGTTTCCAACCCCTTGCCCCTGTTATTGTTTTCCCAGTTACCATTAAACATACCTTAAGGCCTTTTTTACAAGCCCTAAAACTGATAGGATGTAGCAAACACTAGAATAACCTCTTAGACAAGCTGTGCTTCCCTTCCAAAGAACATTGCTACAGTCTAATTTCTGTATTCTTTTCAGAATATAGCTTGTACCCAAAGCTGTGATTTTAAATCCTTTCAGATATATAAGTTCATTACTTCCTTCTGGTTTTTAAAATACTTATGGGAATTTTATGCTCATACTCTCAAAATGCCAGTATGATTTGATCTACAGTAACATTAATGATCCTTACTGATAGAACAACATAAAATTACTCTGTAGTCCTCAAATCATTTTAAGCATATTTCTTATCCTAAAAATAGGCCTGATGCTTGATGATGAAAATCTTTTTATTATGACCATCATATTTACTGTAATCATTCAGCAAAGTCAGGATGCTTATTGAAAAATTAAATTATCTCTGCTTGTGGCTTACACTCTGTAGACATATCCGAGCTTCTCTGACAGGAAAATACTTCAGAAGAGGTAAGACTAAAAATATAAAAAGTTGATTCCGTTTGCCTCTTTTTTATATGAAATTGAGTATTTGCTTTCTCTATGATTGAGGCCAAAAGGCTTGAATCTGCGATAATTTAATAGAAGCCGGTTCACAGAAATAAAGTATATTGGGATTGTTTGCATCTTCCATGAAGTCTGTCCAAAAGGTGAGTGACTTTTCTTGAAAAATACAACCTGGGACAAATGAGTTGCAGCTATTCCTCAAGAATGAAAGATGGAATACTGGGCTGAAGTTGTGGAGAGAATCCCTGCTCTGTTAAGGTTATTCTCCCTCCTCCAAATGTTTCAGATGCTCAATCCTGCATTGTATAGGAAAGATTTCATATCTTCTCAAATAAGTTTGAGCAAGTATGGGAAGGGGAGAACAAGGGGTCAGGAAATTATTCATGTAAGAACTGTTTTCTATTTACTAATTTTAAGAACAAGGCTTATTATATGCCTGTGCTTTAGGCCAAGGGGTCCCCAGCCTATGGGCCATGGCCCACTACTGAGCTGCAACCTAATCACCACTGGGCCATGTGAATGGCTGGCTGGTGCATCTTCATGGCGCCATTCGTACGAGTGTCATCACGGGCAATCATGGCCCGACTCACGCGAGTGTCATTGCGGACCAGTCATGGCCCCACTCACTTGAGCGTTGTCGTGGGTGCAGCCCCACTTAGTGAATGTTGCTGCAAACATCATGGGCAATCTCACGCAAGCACCTGCCTAACCCTCCACAAAATCATCCCTCCCACACTGCAGGCCGCCAATTCAGAAAGATTGAGGAACTTTGCTTTAGGCAGTGAGTGGCAAGGTAAAACTTTCTGTTATGGAGGCATTTAGTAGATTTTTACAAAATTATTTGTTATTTTTCTGAATTCTGCCTAAAAATGATCGCTCTAGAATAAATGGCAATATGCTAGTCATAGCATATTGGAATTGGAAGGGGCATCTAAGTTATTAAATCCAACTTCTTGTTCAATGCAGCAATCCAAATTAAAGCCTCCTAGACAGATCACTGTCTGGCCTTTGTTTGGGCATATCCAATGAAAAGGAAAGTCACATCTTCTTTGGGTGACTGATTACACTACTGAATTCCTATTATTGCTAGGAACTTTTAAAAATCATTTAATTGGAATCTTCCTTTTTGTAACTTTCATTGTTTTGTGTACTGCACTCTGGAACAAGAGATAACAGATTTTAATCTTCTATGTGACATTCTTTCAGCTTTTGGAAGAGTGGTATTGTATCTCGCTTTATCTTAAGGAACTAGTCTGAAACATCCTCATTCCTTTAATCACTCTTATATCTTTTAGATTCTAGTCATCTTTGTTGCCCTTTCTAATATCCAGAACTAGGTGTATGCACGTGGCTTCCAAACTATTGAGTCATGTCATGCTATTTTCATCCAAAGATTTATTTGAATTGGTCAGTCCAAATCTTTGAGTGAAATGCAGTATATTTCTATCCTGAAGCACTCTCACAGACAAATTGCAATATATTAATTAATTAAATTGTAATGCATAGGAATCATTGCATTTATAATGCTTGGCTGGTTAGTTTAAACCAGGGGTGTCCAAACTTGGGAACTTTAAGACTTATGGACTCAACTCCCAGAAGTCCCCAGCCAGCATGGGTGGTCAAGTCTTAAAGTTCCCAAGTTTGGACACCCCAGTTTAAACTATTCTCGAGTCAAAAAGTTCACTATCCGGACAACTGAAGTCTTTTGCTCCATGATTGTACCAAAGGTGCTTTTTTCCAAAAGGCAGTCAGACTTTCTTGACAAATGAAGGCAAATATACATGTCCCAGGATAATGTTTCAGGATTCAATCCGAGTCGGTGACGTAGAAGCTTCCTGAGGATGGACTCCAGCACATTTCCGAAAGCTTGAAAGACTAAACCTCTCCTGCGCGAGCTGCACTGGCTCCCTGTGGTCTATCGAGTGCGTTTCAAGGTTTTGATTACGATCTTTAAAGCGCTCCATGGCTCAGGACCTAGTTACCTGCGGGATCGTATTCTGCCCCATACATCCCTACGACCCATCCGCTCGCACAGAGAGGGACTTCTCCAGGTGCCGTCTACCAGACAGTGCCATGGGGCGGCGCCTAGGAGCAGAGCCTTCTCTGTGGCGGGCCCAGCCCTGTGGAATGACCTCCCCCCGGATATTAGGACTACTACTGACCTCCGCTCCTTCCGTGTCAAGCTCAAGACCCACCTTTTCCAAATAGCTGGCCTGGCTCGACCATAACTTAGTAACGCTCCTGATGGGTTTTTAATTTGGTAATTTTATTAGGGGATTTTAAATTGTGTTTTTTAACTGTCTTTCACTTAAGTCCATCCTCCTCCATGCACATATGTATATGTCTCTGTTTTTGTATATATGTTTGTCTTATGTGTATTTTTATCTGCTTGATTGTACGCCGCCCCGAGTCCTTCGGGAGAGGGGTGCGGCTAATCAAATAAAATTATTATTATTATTATTATTATTATTAAATCTCTGGTCTCAGTGACCAACTTAGTTTGGATCCTGGGACTTTTTTGTTTTTCCTCCCAATTTATTTATTTCATGTGGCATACATTTCTCAGGGAGATCTACACTTTACAGAGTAGTCCTGTCTGACAGCCTGATTGTTATTTTGTTTGGTTTCGCAACTGCGTGCATATTCGCTGTATGGCACCGGAGTGGTGGGAGCAATCTATCTTGTACTATCTGGTTAGTGGAGTTTGTTTTGATGACATCTTCTAGGGCCTCTTCCACTGATCTTGCCTCATGTCCAGCACCGGCTCCTAGTCACCTCATACAGCTAGCCTTTACGACCAAAGTGATACCCATTTACTTACTTGCAATAATGCTTTTGAACTGCTAGGTGGGCAGAGCAGGAGCTAGAGGCAAATGACGGAAGCTTATTCGTGCTATGGTGCTACTTGGGGTCTAACCACCAGAGTGTCAACCATTTCTGGTTAGCAGATCCAATGTCCTTAAATGCTGCACCACCACGCCTCCCAGTTTTTTTCTTCAGAAATGTTTTGCTTCTCATCCAAGAAGTTTCTTCTGTTTCTTCTGAAGAAGTTTGATGATGTTACCTAATTTGGGTAATGAAAGGCATGCAAGAAAACAACCAAATTCAGAGACCACCAAGGACTCTTCACATTTCCTTCTCTAATATGTTCTCTCATACCTGTATCCTTGCAGAGTACTTGATATTTCTTTCTAGAAATATTTTTGTATTCATTCTGTTGAGGTTCCTGTCCTACATAAAGTACAAAGAATGGGAACTTGAAGAAATTTACTATTCCATTTGTCTGCTGGTGTGGATAGTGGATCTTGGCTGCTTCTATAATTCATTATTATTCTTTTTATGTAGTTTGCAGTATTTATTTTAGTGTCTTTGTAAAGCATCTCGGATAGTTAGACGGTGTGTGTGTGTTAAAAAGTAGAAATAGCTAGGTAAGTAGTTTTGTCAGGAGGATTATTTATTTTTTACTTATTAAGTTTAAATTGCTGCCCATCTTGCAGATGACTCTGAGCAGAATACACAATTAAAGCAAAAATAAACAATATAATTCATCTGTTAAACAGTTAAAAAATTAAAACTGTAATAGCAAAATACAGGGAAGAATGCAATCAAACAAATATCTCAAGGCATTTCATAATTGCTAAGTTGAATGGCTATTTAACCTTTATGGAGTTAGCAGAAAATGCTATGACCGATAACAGAAATAAAAGCTAAGCGAAGTAGGTTTAATCTGAGGTTTATGTGCGTATGTGCGTGCAAGTGTGTGTGTGTGAATTGTGGTTGTGAGAAATGCAGTGGATTGCTCCCATATTTTAAGGTTCATAAAGACACTTCAATTTTGTCTCTATTTATCAAGCAATACACTATATTTACGACAGTGATTAACAGCTCATTAGCTTTCTTTCTTCAGGAACAGTGTCTTTTGAATGAAATCTTCTTGTCCGAAGGCTAATTGTAGGCATCAGTTAATAAAATGGAGTCTGATTTATTTCATAAATAAATTCACAAACTATCATAATCCTAACATATGCAGTCTTTCCTCTCTGCCAACCTCCTCTTGATGTTTAGTTTTGAATATACATGTACAATATAAATGTACAATGTAGTTTTCATAAATTATTATTAAATTATTAATATAGCTGTTTGAAGGCAATAGTATGTACTTTTGACAGCGTTCAAACTTTATCAGATTACCACCTTACATTTTTTAGAAGCTAAACAAAGAAAATCTCTATAAATATTTCATAATCAGATTCTTTTGTAGTGCATGACAAGAACATTTCCACCCCCTTTCACCATTCCGTGCAGAACTGATAGATTCCCCGCTCCCCCACAAATTTTGTATTGCAGCTTAAGGCTATGCTATTTTGTTTCACACATTGCAAAACCTGAAATACTGATTTTGTATAATTCAAATATCGACAAATATCTGCTCACATTGATTTTCTATTTTTAACTTTTGAAAGAATTTGGAGAACTTCCGAAGTGAATGGTAAAAGTTATGATGAGAAGGCTATATTTAGAATTTGCATCGTCCTGTTAAAAAGTTATGAAGCAGATAAAAGGGGAATTCTGTTGCATTTCTCATACCCTGAGTTTTCCGTGATTGTGTTCATTGTCAAAATAGTGGGAAAGTATTTTATCATTTTTTAATTATAATTTTCTTGTGCTGCTTTTTTTTTTTAAACACAAAGCTTATTTTTGCCCTGGGTGCCTTTGCATGAGCATGTGTAACCTCTGTGTGTGTGTGTGTGTGTGTGTGTGTGTGTGCGCGCACGCATTCGCTCTGGATTCATTTATTCTTCTTAGATTGTTTCTCTCCTGTGCATTGCATAGTGGCAACAGCACCCCTGAAATAACATCGATAATCATAGTTTAATTTATAATAAATCTTGAGCTGTGGTTGATTGATTAGAGTAACTAATACTTGCTCCACTATCATTTATTTCTCCCAGGTTCCAGGGCCCTGTTGCTAAGGATTCCTAGAGCTGTAGTGACGTGCCAAGCTTCCCCCCATCTCTTTGGGTGGCTAGGCTATTCCCCCCTCTTCTTCTTGTTTTGGCTGGCTCTTCCTTTGCTAAGCACCCTTGCATTGATGCAGTAAGCTTTCCGGAGCAATGGTTATCAGTTGGCCTTTTAGTCTTTGTACCAAAACCCAAGTGCTCTCTTTCTTGGCTTTTCTGTTCTCCTCCCATGATGTGCAATTGTCTTTCAGTGGAGCTCCCAGCAAAGGAAGGGTTAATGCCGAGTGACACCTGCAGCTTGGTGGGTACTGTTGACATGACAAGGAGGGGAGATTCTGGGAGGAGGGTGGCAGAGGGAGGGAGAGTTGTTGGTGGCTTTATTATAAAGAGCTCAGCGGGCCCTGAACTCCCATTGTCTAAGTAGCAAATAAATAAATAGGAGAAAGCAAGTCTTCCCTGTGGTTCCACTGCAGGAGGTTAACAGCTGGGCATGACATGACAAATTGAACACTTTTCGGTAGAGATGGATCCTATCGGCTCCAAGCAGCAAAGGACAAGGAGGGAGTAAAGAAGAAGGGGCTTCACTAAGCGCTTGTTTAACTTTGAAAGGGATTTTCCTTTCTCATTGCAAAGCCCGGGATAATTCTTCTATTATAAAGTTTACTTCCTAAAGTAGCCTTTCTAATATCTGTCTGGACCACACAGACCCTTTCGGGAATGAAAAGATAGTTTCCTGTAAGCAAGAAGCACTATAAATGGTTATGGTGTGTTTCTTGTGATCTGCTTGTTTTCTAGGGAATGAAGGAGCTAGGATCCATACTTGGAGACCTTATGTGTGAAGAGGTCATTTTTCAACATGGGAGGAAACATTGGGTAAAAGGTGATGCTCGCATTGCGTTGCTATTTTGAAGGACAAGAATTGAGTGCTCTAATTGCAGATTAAAACTTTCAAGGTTTGTTGGAAACTTTGATTGATCTACAATATTGGTGATTAATGTTCTTTAAAAACATATCACTTCCATGTAGTAAACTGTAGGCCTGTTGATGGTCCTTTCCAAACAATTTAAAGTCTAGTTTTCAACCTCAGTAGGTAGAGCGTTGGTCCTTACCTGAACGCTTCTTTTATGTGGCAAAGGTGGGAGGGGCTACAGCAGGGTTTGTTACAGCCTGATTGGTCCAAAGACTGAGGGATTTTTCTTAAGTATCCTCCTTCCTTCCTGGCTCCCAGTTTCCAAAGTCGAATGGAAAAAAGCTGATAGCAATATGTAAGGAAACAACGCCAAATACATTGCAACCATACCCCGACCACCCCGACCCTAAGCCATACTCCAGGGTGGGAAAGTAGCCCCTCCCACCTTCACCACATAAAAGAAGCATTCAGGTAAGGACCAACACTCTTTTTCCTGTGGCTCCGGTGGGAGGGGCTACAGCAGGGACATACCCAAGCTAAGTCCCAGGGGCATCTGATGGAACGGCATCCTTGTCCTCAGAAAAGCCTAAGTCTGGATGAGTGTGCTCCCCCAAGATGGAACCCTCACTAACCACTGAGGGGGAAGGAGGTCTAGGAATATCGTGACCTCTGGAGGAAGAGGGGGACCTATGCCTGGTAGCAGTGACGTGCAGTCAGGTGAGGCAAGTGAGGCACAGCCTCACCACTCTCATCATGAAAAAAAAAGTAAAAGGAAAAAGCTGAGCTAGTTGCTGCCTCACCGTGGATGACTCTGCTTAACCTCACTGGTGCTCTCCCTCCCCAAGTGTAGTGACTTCCTCCCCAGGCCCCCATTCATTTCTCTCTCTCACACACACAGCTGGATAAAACTATATAAGAATCTAGCCCAGCTTCACTGATTACAAGTTTGAAAAGGCAACGTGGCTCCGCCTGCAATCAAACTACACTTGGGGAGGGAGAGCACAAGCGAGCACTGAGGAGACCACAGGAGGAGGCAGGAAGCCAGGCAAAGAGCCACACACTTTCCCCCAGCCTCTTTCTTTTGGAAGGCTCGGCTCCCCTCCGGCTTCTCTGCCTCTCCTCTCACCCCAGCCTGCCAGCAGGAGGTGGTGGGTGGGCTTTATTGTGTTCCAGGCATTTCCCACCCAGACAGCAGGCTGCATTTGCAATTGTGGAGGTGTTTGGGAAAGGCAGCAGGGGCAGCTTCTCCAAGGCACCTGAGGACAGAACAAGAAGCAATGGGTGGAAACTAATCAAGGAGAGAAGCAACTTAGTACTGAGGAGAAATTTCCTGACAGTTAGAACAATTGATCAGTGGAACAGAAGTTGCCTCCAGAAGTTGTGAATGTCCCAACACTGGAAGTCTTTAAGAAGATGTTGGATAGCCATTTGTCTGGAACGGTATAGGGTTTCCTGCCTAGGCAGGGGGTTGGACTAGAAGACCTCCAAGGTCCCTTCCAACTCTTGTATTGTATTGTATTGTATTGTATTGTATTGTATTGTATTGTATTGAATGGGGGGGGGGATGGCAGAGGAGCTGCTTTCAAGCCACTGGAAAAGATATCCAATCCAACTTTTGTTTGTGTGGGGGTTTGTTTGAGAGTGAGTGAGAGAGGGAAGGGGTAGGAGAGGTAGTCCAATCCAACTTGTGTGTGTGTGTGTGTGTGTGTGTGTGTGTGTGTGTGTTTGTGTGTGTTTGAGAGAGGGGGAGGAAGGGAGACAGGGAGGAAGGAGGGGAAGGAGAAGAAAAAGAAAAAGAAAGAAGGAGCAAAGGAGAAAAACAAATGCTGTCGCTTTAAATTGGAACTGAGCACGCATGGCTGTGGAATTCTGGGAGTTGAAGTCCACAAGTCTAAAAATATTTGAAACTCAGCACTGTGTCAGTGCCTCACCATTCATAAACCTCACCGCACGTCACTGCCTGGTAGATGCCGGTGGCCCAGATCTCCCTTGGGGGGATCGGTCCCTTTGTGCTAAGCCTGATGAAATGCCTCTGTAGATAGCTGCGGAAATTGTCTGTTAATTGATCTAGGTCTTCTAAATCCTCTTCGGATGGGCCTTGGGGTGGGGCGAGTTGGGCTGGTGGGAAAAAGTCCCTAGAGCCCCATTCTCCCGGATCCTCCACCCTGTCCCTGTATGATCTGGGAGAAATGGGGGAGAAGGAGAGGTCACCCCCCTTCTGGTTCTGGCAAGAGATATAGAAGGAGAGGAAGGGCTGAATCCCCTGGGGGAAGAGCCTGAAGCTTGAGAGCGGGAAGCCAGAGGAGACCTGGATCTGTTGGGTGATTCAGGCCTAGAAGCCAGGGGCAATTTTTCTGCCCTGGCCACCTGTTTTTCCAGAGCTTTCTGTCGTCTAGGCTCATCTCTGGTAGCAGCTCTGGAGGGGCGTTGCTCTGCTGCAGGCCTGTGGGCTGCTGTTCTGGGCCTGAGCCTGCCTTGGGTCTCCTCCACCCCCTCTCCTTGGGCCTGCTGATCTGGAACTGTAGAGGCCATGCCTCACTCACGTGACCTGCTGTGGTGCCTGCCGGTCTGAATCCTTGGCCTCGCTGCAGCAGCTTTACGAGGTCTGGTGCGCCTCTGCTTAATGTGTTGTTGCCAGCCATTGAGGAAGAAACATGGTGAGAGGCCGCCACCGACGAGGTTGCACCAAAATGGCCGCCGCTCCTCGTGGGTGAAGGTTCAGGCGATCTAGATAATGACGGCTCTGAGGGATTAGCCTCGCAATGAGCCGAGTACAACGCTCCTTCTGTGCCCCGCTGCACTTGCTTCCGATCCTTCCTTCACGTTAATCAGCCGTGGCAGCTCTTTGAAACCACGGCTGAGATCAGCCCGATAGCTGCGTCGCGGCAGGTCTTTGAAGCCCGCGTCTGGAGATCGAGCAGATAGCGTGCTCCGGCAGGCTTTAAATTGCGGCAGGGCTCGTAAAAGGCGCAAAGCCTCGTTGCCTTGCTGTTTTAATGTTACAGCCCCCACAGTGCTCCGGAGGAGCCAACGGCTCTCAGGGAACTCCTCGGAGCTCTGGGAAACAAAGCCCTTTGCTCCCTTAATTAATTTAATTTAATTGTATGCAATAAATTTAGAATTTCCAATTAAATCAAATTATTTCAAATTAATTCGAATCTGTTCAATAGTCAATAAGGTACCTCACAGGAGCCAGCTAATTGCTTGGACCAAAGACTGAGGGAACTGGGAGCCAGGAGGGAAGGAGGATACTTAAGAAAAATCCCTCAGTCTTTGGACCAATCAGACTGTAACAAACCCTGCTGTAGCCCCTCCCACCAGAGCCACAGGAAAATAAACATCTTCTACAATACTTCAATATGAACCTTTCAGAGTATTTCAGAGTATGGAAGCCATATTTAGAGGCCCTTTTCTGCATTCTTTGAAAAACAATCACACAATGATGGTGGGTCACTTTTGAGTCATTTTAAATAACAGAATGACTGGCAACAAGTCACTGTCCTTGTCTCACCAGAAGCTAAAATCTTTTAAATTTGCCTGTCTGTTACCCTGTTTTCCCAAAAATAAGACCTCCCCAGATAATAAGCCCAATGGGGCTTTTGGCGCATGCGCTAAAATAAGCCCTCTCCCGAAAATAAGACCTCCCTGAAAATATTGCAACACAGCAGCAGTCATGAGGTGACCACGCTCGCCACCTTCTGCACCTCAAAAATAATAAGACCTCCCCCCAAATAAGGCCAAGCGCTTATTTCAGGGATCCAAAGAAAATAAGGCCCTGTCTTATTTTTGGGGAAACATGGTAATTTTATGTCTGTGTTTACTGGTGGTTGCTCCTGATTCCTTCTTTATATTCTGTTCCTCTTTTTAATCTGATAATATAATATTGTCCAGAGTATTGCAATCGATCTAAAAGGCATAATAATACTGAATTGTGTAAATAAACAAAATGAATCATTCTTCTCTCCCATGCTCATTTTCCCTCAGTAGTGATTGTAATTTTGTTTTGTTCTTTTCTACCTAATCACGCTAAACCAATTTCGTTGTATTTAAGTACAATGACAATAAAGATTATACTTATACTTATAAACTCTGGGGAGCTTGTCCTGACTTCCCAGAAGGGCACAGTAGAAGCGAAAAAGGGATGTCAGGTTGCTGAGTGCCAGAGCAGGGAAAGAGAGCTAAGGTTACCATGGATTAGAAGGCTTTTAGCACTGACTCTGAGCTGGACAAGCATGAATTTTACAAAGCTTCAAGCATTTCCTGTTCTCTAAGTATGTTGCTGAAAGCAAATGAAAAGCTTTAGGGTGATTATATCCTCAGAAAGAGATAAGAGATACAGGTACAGAACAAGATCACTCTTTTTGACCAGGTGTGATGCTTAATGACGCCTTCCCTAGGTATGTTTTTATACGTATCTGAATGTAAGGGGCTGCTTTATTTATCACAGCTTCAGGCTTCTAATCTAAATAGCTTCAAGTATATGCTGCAAACTGAAAAGCAAATGGATATTCTTAGGCATATCTGTTTTGACAGATGGAATTAGTTAAGGGTATGTATCTGTCACCTTCTCCTCAGGAACAGCTCCAGATATGGAAGGTAGTTCTCAACTTACAACCATTAATTTAGTTACAATGGCACTGAAAAAAGTGACTCATGGCTGTTTTTCACACTTACGAACGTTGCCGTATCCCCGTGGTCACGTGATTAAAATTTGGATGCTTGGCAACTGGTTCATATTTATGATGGTTGCTGTGTCTCGGAGTCATGTTTTGCGATCTTCTGGCAAGCAGAGTCAACGGGGAAGCCAGATTCACTTTATAACTGTGTTACTAACTTAACAACTGCAGCGATTCACATAACAACTGTGGTCACAAAGGGTGGTCGTAAAATGGGGCAAAGCTCACTTAACCACTGCTTCACTTAGCAACAGAAATTTTGGACTCAATTGTGGTTGTTAGTCGAGGACTACCTCAGGGGTGGGTTCCTACCGGCTGAACAACAGGTTCGCTTTGTTTGTGCGCACGCAGGTTAGCAAACATTGAACTTCCACATTGCAAACAAGGAAAGGAGCAAGGAAAACAATTCAATCTGCCACCACTGATCAGCTGGGCTTTGGAAGCAGAAATAAAGGTCAGTATAACCTAGGGGTGGGCGGGTAGGCCCACTTTCACGGAAACAGAGAACCAGTTCGCTCTAGGCTTGTAGTGAGAGCTAACGGTTCGACTAAACCAGTCCGAACCGATAGAAACCCACCACTGGACTACCTGTATTTGGTCTCCTTCTTCCTCAGTTTCATTTTTTAAAATCTGTGATCACCAAGCCTAAGGCAATCTTTTGATGTAGGCTGCAGATGACAGGGAGATGATGCAAAATGATTGTAGTGATTCCCCCCCCCCCCGGTAATTTTTTTTTGGGTGGGGGTAGTTGTAGATATTTGAGTGAGCTTTTAGTTTCATAAATTACAGTAAACCTCTTTTATAGCTTAAAGTGTGCTTTCTACCTCAGAACGGCAAGAAATCAGATAATTAATTTTTGATAATTTTGGTCAGAAATGGTTTGGTTCTCGATTACAGAAGAATGGTTTCAAAGCTAGAAGTTGTCTAGCTAGTTGTCACTGTCTACATGTTTCATGGGATAATGTCTCCTAAGGCTAAAGATACGTTCTGAACTTAAGAATTAGTGCTGCCCTTTGCCTTGTTGTATTGTAATTAATCTTCAGGAGGGCCTGGCTATAAATTATTTTAAAATCCCTGCACTAGTTTTTATAAGATCTTGCCCAATAACATCCCACCCTCTGGCAGAAAATAAATTCTCATATTAAATGAAATAGAATTTCCATGAAACGCAAGGAACTTTTTAGTCATAATTCTTTGAATAAAGTGTTAAGGAAGTGTTCACAGCATGGCTTCTAGAATTTTTCCCAATCCCTTTACTGGCGCATGGAGAGAGGGGAGGAGGGCTAATCAGGATAGATACATAGCCTTGGTTGGGCTACTGTAAAATGCTTTGTGTAGGGCTGCCATTGAGATCATCCAGAAATTACAACTGATGAAGAATTAGGTAGCACCCATAGTGTTTGGTGCCTTTCAGTTTGCCCATGTCGCACTGTTGCCTGAGCTGTATTAGATCCCAGTTTTCAAGGTACAATTCAAGGTGCTGATTATCTTTAAGAGCTCTAAAGATAATACATGGACATGATGGCGAATCTATGGCATGCGTGCCAGAGGTGGCACACAGAGCACTCTCTGTGGGCATGTGTGCTGTCACCAGCTACTCGTCTGGTTTTAAAAACAGGCCATTTGGGGGCCTTTTGGGGGCTGTTTGTCGAACTGTTTTCAGACTGTTTTTCAGGCCCCAAAATGGCCTGAAATACAGCCTGAAAATGGCCCGAAAAACGCTCCCAAAATTGCCAAAAAACAGGCATGTGCACACCGGCCAGCTGGTCTTCAGGTTTCCAGCACTCCAGCGTGCAGACATGCATGCACATGCCAGCGCATTCCGGTTTGGGCACTCGGTGCCAAAAAGGTTCACCATCACTGTGATAATACATGTCCAGAAATAATCTGGCCAGGGGGCAGTTTATTTCTGGGACTACTTCTACCTGATGATATTTGTTTATCCCACCCTGGGCACACTCGAGCTCTAATCTCTGAAATATTGCTATCTAACGGGCCTAGTAAACATACCTTTTATGTGGCGGCTGTTACTCTGTGACACATTCTCTGCCTGGCAAGTGGGCCATTCACCATCTTTTAAGACCTCTAGAAGGCCATAAAGACCTGGTTGTTCCTCCAGATTCTGGGGCAGAGTGATGGGAGTCTATGAATGGTTGCAGGGGCCATTCCAAGATGATGATTTAGGTGTCATACTTTATATTTTGTTTTTATGAGTTTTATGGTTTGGGGGTTGTTTTTTTTTAAAGAAAGTTTTATTGGTTTTTAGAAAAAATATCAAGGAAAAGGGATGGTGGAACAAGTTACAAATTTTGGCAGTTACAATATGTAGGAAGTGTTCCTTCCCCCCGTACTCATAGTTTTCATTTGTACATAGATTAGTTTAATACTACATAATAATATTTTGTCAGCATATAAACTTTTGTCTTCAAATATTTTCAATCAATTTATGTCAGGCAGATTTTCTTACTCATTTTTGTGATCTGAGTTTTCTTGGTATTGCCCCTTCTCCCCCCGCCAGCAGAGCTCCGGCCCCTCCCGTGTCCTGTAAATCTGGTATAGGATCATCAGGTTTATCTAGGAGTTCTTTCTTTTTTTCCATAAAGGCCTGGGCCTCTATGGTTGTGTTAATTCTAACTCTTGTGTCCTCCCAGAATATTAGCATGCCCTCAGGCATCAGCCATCGAAACCAGATCCCTTTCTGGTATAACTTCTTCGCTAATTGCGAATAGTTTTTTCTTTTCTCTCTCACTTTCTTAGGGATCTGTTTCAGGATGGTTATTTCTCTATCCTGGTATTTTAAAACTTGCCCCCTTTGTGCACTCAGAATCTCATCTCTTGTAGTCTTTCTGAGAAATTTAATATGCACCTCCCTTGGAACATTGTGTGTTCTAGCGTATGCAGAATTTACTCTATAAACCAGATCCAAGTCCCACCCCATCTGTTGTTTTTCCTTTTGAATGTATTCAGCCAGTATGTTTGTCATGATGTCCCTTAAATCTTCATCATGAGCCTCTACCACATTTTGAAACCTAAGGAAAAAGGACATTCTTTCAAATTCTATTTTTATCTGGTGGTTCTCAAGCTCTTGGTTCCCCTTCCGCACCCCCCCTATCTCCCCCCTCATCTCAGCCATCCCCTCTTCCAAAAGATCCAGTCTCTGTGAATTTTTATTCGTCTTGTCTTGGTTCTCTTTAAGCTGCTGATTCATCTCCTTGAATTGAATTTTTAAATCCTCCTGTCCCTTTAAAATATGTTGAAACATCTGCTGAAAGTCCACCTCAGAGGGTTTAGGCTGGAGTAGGGAACTTAGAGTCTGTTGTCCGCTGGGGCTGGACGCTGATGATGTCGGGGCGGAGACAGCAAAGCCCAGCTTCCCCGGGGGTGGTCTTTTAGGTGGCATTATGATGAGCAGAAAGAGTCCAAAGTCAATACAGAACGGAAACAATTAGAGAGAAAAACAGCCAAGAGAGGTTAGGAGGCAAGGAGTCCAAGCAGAGGGGAACTTTTTCTGGTTTAAACTTCTGGCAATAAAGTAATAAAATCCTTTGTTCCAAGCGGAGTCCAAACAACAAGAGATTTATCTGAGTGACACGGAGACAAAGAAAATGCCCGAGGCACTTATGGGTGGAGTCAGGTTTCAATGTCTATAAAGACGACGGAAGTGTGCCATCTTGCCCTGCCAGCTTCGGGATCAGAAGGCATAACGAAAAGTTTTCAAAAGTTTCAAAGTTTTCAGATCATCACCTCATTAGCAACGTTACACTCCAACATCCGTCCTTATTATGAGCGTAAACTCATTAGTTGGCTCTCTCCCTCCCACCTCCTCTAGGGCAGAGAGCAAAATCTTTTGAAGCCCCTCCGAGGCGTCCTGTGCCCCCCCAGATAGTGGGGAGCCCACAAGAAGAGCGTGGGGTGAGCAGAGCCTGCCCGTCGTGATCAGCAGCCGGAAACGGAAGTCATGGTTTTGGGGTTTTTATTGCTGTGCTGTAAGATGGGCAGCCATGCAATGTTAGAAATAAATAAGTTGTCTCTGTCTATGTGTGTACATTAATGGCTCAGTTAGAGCAGATCCCTGTATGTTTGTTTGTGTGTCTGTGTATGTGTGTCTAATAAAGATGAGTATGTATATGTTGCATCTTTGTTTTTCTTGTGCAGGGTGGTTATGTGTGCTGCATGTGCTTTTTTATTGTATGAATAGGAAGGAGGAGGACTGAGAATGGAGCAGACAGCAGTATTCCAAGGCATTGACTACCTGCCTTACTCATACTGATGCATTCAGGATTTTTTTCTTTTTTATCTGTAGCCCTTAATCCAATCCATTTTTTAAATTTGCTTTTTTCCTGCCACATCAAATTTGATCCCTTTTTGGAACATTACTCCTATTGAAGGACAAACTGACAGAATCATAATCTATTTCTAACATTTCAATAAGTTGGAAAGAATGACAAACTACGAAGAGCATGGCTTCTGGAATTCTTTCCAGTTCCTTAATAGCAGCTGCGCCTATCTAGGTTAAATGGCCTTGAGGAAGACTTTTGTTGTTGTTGTTCTCTATATCCTTTGATCAGATCCTGTACATTTTCAAACTCACTCTTATATTTTGCCAGCTTGTTCCCATACAACAAATTTGGCCTTATTCTATTTTGCATCGAAAGAGTTACCTTGCTGTTGATCAACAGAGTTTGCCCCCCTCCCCCTACACATACTTTTAAATAATTTATTTTCAACATTACTTTGTGTTGGGCATAATACTAGAAATGCATTTCAGTCTTGAGAACATATTAGAGCAGCATATAAAAAGTTGTGGGGCTGCTACTTAACCATTACTGTACATCAGCCTTTTACAAATGGATGTGCTAGATTTCAGTTTATTAAATTCCTAGTCAGGAATACCTTTGTTTTTTTTCTGAATCAAACCAATGTAAGGGAATATAGCAACTGTGCATCACAGTGCCCAATAATTTTAAAGAATTTTATTGATTTTTAAAAATTTATGGGAAAGGGTAAGTGGATATACAAAAAAATTTGGCAACTCCATCGTGCTAGAGGTAGAAATCTCTCCAATTCTCACAACTTTTACAGAAAAGAAAAAACAAAAGATAAAAGATAAGCAGAAACAGCATCTTATTATACATTGTATCAACCATGTGTTCAATCATCTCTTTTGCCAGTTTCTAATGTATCAACAATTACAATGATATTCCAAATATATTTATTTTTGTGACCTGAGTCTTTCCAATATTGTTCCCTTCCCCCTGTCCCCAGGTGGAGCAGCGGCCCCTCCCTCCTTCATGTCTTGTATATTGTCACCTTTTTCACTACCTCTTATATTTTCGTCCTCTAGAAGGGCACTATCTTTTTTAATGAAGGCCTTTGCCTCTACAACTGTATTAATTCTAATTCTGTTTCCCTCCCAGAAGATCAACATTCCTTCTGGCAATAACCATCTAAACCAAACTCCTTTATTATATAATTTTTTGATAAGGAGGAATACTTCCTCCTCTTATCTCTTATTTTTTCGGAATTTGTTTAAGAATGGCAATTTCTTTATCTTTATATTTTAGTGGTCCCCCCCTTTGGGCTCCCAAAACCTCATCCCTCGTGGTCTTCCTAAGAAATTTAACATGTACTTCCCTTGGAACATTATGTGTTCTGGCATGTGCTGAGTTAATCCTGTAAACCAGATCCATATCCCACCACAAATGTTCTTTATCTCTCTTAATATATTCTGCTAAGATTGTACTCATGATATCCTTAAGATCTTCATCTTCTGTCTCCAGTAGGTTCTGGAATCTGAGAAAGAAGGACATTCTTTCAAGTTCTATCTTTACCATAAAATTTTCCAATTCTATATTCCCCTTCTGGACTGCCTTAACCTCCTCCCCCAGCCCGGCCGCACCCTCCTCCAGCACACCAATTCTTTGTTTATTTTCTATTGTTTGCTGCTGTACAGCTTTGAGCTGTTCTCTAAAATCTGCCACCTCTTTTTTCAACTCAATTTGTCGCTGCCTAAGAGCCTGGAACATTTGTATAACAGATAAGTCTTTTGAACTCTCTCCAGTCCCTTCTTGTTGGGAGAATGATGAAATTTTTGTCTGTTGAGTCGTAGGGCTGGATGTAGAAGATGTAGGTGCTGAAACTGCCTTGCCTGAAGGTGGTTTTCTGGGCCCCATTTGTCTGAGTTCAGAGATGACTGTAAATCTTTTGCAAAAGAAATGGCGTCTGTGAAGCGTGCAGCCGAGCGAGTCCGAGAAGACAGGCAAATCCAAAAGTGAAAGTTAATCCTCAGTCACAGTTCCAAGCCAAGAAGTCACAAGAAAAAAAAAATCAAATAATCCAAATCCAGAAAGATCACATAACAGGGGAAGCTCCAGGAGTCCTTTAGGAGGGAATAGTAATATAAAGCCAGACTTTCTTCAAAGGTAGTTTCAAAAGGCAGACTTCATTTATAAGTGCGAAGAAGAAGACGGAAGCAGGCCATTTTAGTTCCCCCTTTCACAGGGAACCAGGGAGCAGAACATCAAAAATTTTCATAAAGTTTTTAAAACAACTTAGCAATCGCCTCTTGCAATTGTAATATAAATGTTTTCACATAGTTAGTACAAGTGATTAATTCAACTTTTTTCTCTCTCTCTCCATTCCGAGATTGAGAGATAGTCCAAATGCCGCTTTGCCTGAGAGGGGTGAAAAAAAAAACCCTCCAATCTTCCAACTTCAAATAGATTGAATCCACAATTAAAAGGGGTTAAGGAGATTGGAGCCAACTTCTCACTTCCAGCACTTCAGCCGCTGGTTCTAATTAGTTACTTCCTTCCGGAATCCATTCAGCGAAGGTGCTGCTATGCACCCCCCCACGCTCCCCGGCTCCTAAGGCGAAGCTGTAAACCCCCCCATGGCTGCCGCCGATCCGGGGGTTCCAGCAAGCTGCCCTACGGCAGGTGGTCCCTCCAAGACCGCCTGTGCTCCTAAAAGGAGCCCACCGGAGAAGCGAGAAGCGGACCAATGTCCATCGCCTTCGGAAACCGGAAGTGATCTTAGTGCCCAATAATTTTGAAGCTGGAAAGCACTGTGCAATAGAAGACTGTCACACATGTTCCTAAGGCAAAAGAAGAAACTGCCCAGAAAGTGAAAAACTTAGTTGTCTTGGAACTGTGGCTGATAGATGTTGTAGGAGGAAGGGGATGGAAAACCAAGTATGACAGTCAGTGGAACATGCAGTCAATGATAGATGATTATAATCCTAAACAGGAATACTTTCACAGATCCTATTTGCAAATTCCTGATTCTCAGTGCCCATAACGCAGTCTCTTCTTCTTATTGGATGAACTGAATAGAAGGATTTCAGTTGTTTTGCTGGGAACTCTCTATTAATGATTATTTATTACATCAGAGGTTTTAATTTCTATATTAAGTCCACTGGAAGGATTAAGAGCTTGAACTAGAGGTGGGTTGTTCCCGGTTTGGCCTGGATTGGGTGAACTGGTAGTAGCGGTGGTGGGAGGCTCCACCCACCCATCCGGATGCTTCTGCGCATGCGTGCGCCCGAACTAGTAGTAATAAAATTAGCAACCCACCACTGACTTGAACTATGGAACTACTCCTTCTGTTGGATCCAGGATTGGTTCTATCTTCCAAAAAGGAATTATCGGCATGCATGAAAGATTTATATCTTCACTAGGATATCTACATTTAAAGCACAGGATCCATTTTGTGTTTCATATCTCTACTCTTTACTCATGAACATGATGGTGAGGCCACAGCCTGATTGAATTTGGAAGCCTTTGTTTACAGACATCTGGCTGGACAAGAGGCTATTTATTGAATTTTCCATGAAATGTTGCTCCCTTAATGCTATAAAGAGCAGGCTGTCCACATCAACAGGGAGCTTGTGTTAAGAGATCAGGTTACTCTAAGATGCATTGTGTTCCTGGCTCAACTGTGTCTTCTTGCTCAAATAAGTGTAAGTGCACATATATTGTTAGGTTAGATGAAGAGATGCTATTGCAGTCAGAAATTGTTCCTTGCCCATGGAAGATATAGGAGAAAGAAATGAGCTATGTTCTGAAAAAGCAGTGAATATGAATAGCATGCAATGCATCTCAGAAGTCTACTTCTGTATAGATGATAAACTAGATTTGGGTTTTGCTGAATTAGGTGTTTGTGTGTATGGATGGATGCGGATGTCTGCGTGCTTTCTCTCTGTCCCATATTGTGAAGCCTAATTAAGAAATTTCATCCTAAATACTCATTTTACATAATGGGAACTCAAGATGACATGTTTTACATTTTGAGCGATCCCATCACCTAACGTAGAAGAATTGCTAGTCATAGGTGATTTTTGGAAACTTCTGGGGAAATTTTTTAAGCAGGGTCCTATGCTTTGTTCAGGCTTGCGGTCACATTTGGAATTTTGTGAAACTGTCATAGGCAGGACCACCAAACCATTCTATATGACAAAGCAAATTGCAGAATGGCTACCAAGAAACCTAGGGCACAAAGTTCAAATAATTAGCTTAAGAAATTGAATGTGGAGCAAACGCTGGGCTGAAGTTCCAACAACTGTTTATTTGACCTAATAAAGTTCAGTATTCCAATTATTATTACTACATTTTCTTCAAATCATGACCTAAATCTGTTCCTTTATATACGGTTACAATCTATATATATAATCCACTATATTATGTAAATCCATATATATTATGTATTATGTAAATTAAGTATTGTATTTTGTAAATCCATATATAATCTTTTATATATTTTATATATAAAATCCATATAGATAATCCTTTGTCATTCAGCTCAGCCTCCACATTTTTTCCTCTCTTTCTCATTTCATCATCAGTGTATACTCAGAATACTTAGGTTCAGGTAGTCTTCGACTTGTGACCACAATTAAGCCCAACATTTCTGTCATTAAGCAGGAATTTGTTAAGTAAATTTTGCCCCATTTCTTGCCACTGTTGTTGAGTGAATCAGTGCCGTTGTTAAGTAAGTAACGCGGTTCTTAAGTGAATCTGGCTCTCCCATTGACTTTGCTTGTCAGAAGATTGCAAAAGGTATCATATGAACCCGAGACGCTGCAACTGTCATAACTATGAACTGGTTGAACAGATGATGCAATTGTCATGTGAAAAACAGCTATAAGTCACTTTTTTCAGTGCTGTTGAAACCTCAAATGGTCACTAAATGAACTGTTATAAGTTGAGGGCTACCTGTACTTCTGTGAAACTTCAAATAGCCCCAAAAGTATTATGGGAAAATGTGCGATAGTAAAAGCAACTGAAACAAGTCTGCATATTTGGAATGCTTCCAGCTGCCAGGCAGGTAGAAATGCTCTTTTAAAAAAGGGAAAGAGGCCCTTTAGTAAGTAGGTGATATAAATAACCAGAGACCTACAATGGAGGTATTATAGAAATTATGATAAATAAACAAACAAATTGTGGGGGGTTTAAAAGAAGGATAAATTCTCCTGTGCGCTGCTTGGAGAGTCCAAGCATGGGTTAAATTCAGTCTATTCGCCCAAGGACTGAGTTGATTTTCTTAGCCACGCCTCCTCTCCTCATTGAGGACCAGTTCAAAAACTCAGTCCAGCCCAGTTCGGATGTCTTTTTGGGGAGTTCCTCAGTTTTTGGGTGAATAGACTGGGACTCTACTAATTAGTTAGAGATTTTCTTATTTTTGTATTCGTCGTAATCAGGAGGAAAATTTCCTTTTAAAACGCCGTTGCTGTTATACTGCTGGGAGGACTTTGGGGATTCTTGGCTCTTCGTAACTAACGGAGCCTAGGTTGGTTGGGGCACTTGTCCAGTGGCAGCTGGCGAGTGCAGGGGGTGGCAGGAGGCTTCCTCCCCTGCCCGGCTGTCAATTGATTCTTCTTCGCCCAGAGACCTCGTCTGAGGCTTTGGATTGCGCTGACAGCTCCCTTATCACCTGAAGAAGCGCGGCGGCCATTTTGAAGCCATTTTGGTGCACTTTGGAGCTCTGGCCATTGTAGTTTGCTGTCCTTTCCCTCCTAGCCAGCAGATCACTGTGGGGGAGTTCTTAGCCTTCGTTTGGGGCGCTGGCAAGGCTTCTTCCTCCAAGAAGACCTAAATCGGGCGGCTTAGGAGAGTTTTGGCCCTCGGGTCATACTCCTGTCCGGCGGACACATCTGCGAGGTGCGCAGCTTCTGTTAACTCACGCCAGTGCCAGGTCTACTGTTTGCAGCATTGAAGACTCCAACTGAAGACATCATGGCCGAGAGAGGCAAGAGGGCACCAGAGGACCATCCAGAACCCTCATCGAAATGCAGTAGGCCAGGTGCACCTGAGATGGAAAAGGGTACCAAGGGCACCAAAGGGTAGGGGACCCCTAACTCCAGAGGTGGCAAGGCCTTATCCAAGGCTGAGGCCCGCAGGCATAGGGCTGTAGAAAAGACCTTTGAAAGGGCCTGAAGACTGTCCCTTTCATCTAGGCAGCCATCTAGGGATCCTAGTCCCAGCCACAGGAGGTTTTTCCCCAGGATTCTCCAAGGGAGGGCAATTCTCCCCCAGTAGTGGAAGAGGGATTTCAGGCTTCTTCACCTGCAGCTTCCCTGGGGTACCCAGAGTCTTCTTCCATTCAGGAAGAAATATGTCCATTTGACCGCTCAATTGTTGAGGAAGATCTGGTTTCCTCTCGACAGGCTGCCAGGAAAGGGCCAGGGACATCAAGGCCCCTTGAGGATCAGGGTCCCAACCTGTCATCTTAGATGCAAAAGGCCATTGAACAGGCCATTGAGAGGGGCATCGAGGCTGGTATTCAAAAGAAACTCCAGGCCTCCAGACCTACTTCTGCCAAGACTACCCAGAAACCTGTCCAAGGGGATCAGGTACAAGGTCCTCCTTCTCCAGGCACCTCTATTGCCACAGAGAAATCTGTCCTGGAGGAGGACAATGCAGAGGAACAGGAATTTTCAGAGGATGAGAATCCTCCTCCTGAAAAGCCTACCTTTACTGGCTTATTCCGCCCTTCCATATTTAAGTTGATATTGCATAAGGCTGAAGCTTCCACCCAATTGGGTATTACTACCCAATTGGGTATTACTACACCTCTGTATCTCAAGATCCAAAGGAGGGGCTTTTTGATGAGACCACTCCGGCACAGGAACTAGTTCCAGTGCCGGACATGTTTGTCAATGTGATTCAGTGCCAGTGGGCACAACTGGGCTCCCTGACCAATCCCAGCAGGGTAGACAAAAATCTTTACTCTGTGGAAAGCAAACTAGACAATCTGTTGCAACTGCCACAGGTGGATACCCCAATCATCTCCCTTACTTCTAATTCTGTCCTTCCGGCTGACCTCCTTGAGGGTCTCAAAGCCAAGGACAAAAAGGCAGAGAAAGCCTGCCACAAGACCCACCAAGCGGCCGCTTGGTCTATCAGGGCTTCTTCCTCAGCATCATTTTTTACTAGAGCTTCGCTACTGAGGCTGAGGCAATTGAGAGCTCATTCCCCCTCAGCAGGGTCCAGGTGGAGGCATGACCTTAATAAGTTAATTGCTGCTATAGAATATTTGGCTGATGCTTCACTCAATGCAGCCAAGTTTGCCTCCCGGGCATTAGCCTCTAACATGACTTCATGCTGTGGCTCCGTCACTGGCAGGCGGACATGAAGTCAAAATGGAAGTTAGCCTCCTCCCCCTTCAAGGGCGGCCAATTGTTTGGGGAACCCTTGGAAAAATTCTTAATTGAAACCAAGGATAAGAGAAAAGTACTTCCTGCCACCACTAAGAAGCCAGATAAGAAGGGAGGTTCATTCTTTCGGAGGCAGCCCTTTTGAGGGACTGATTCCTCAGGTGCGGGAACCTCTTATCAGAGATCCTATCCCCAGGCCAATGACCATGGACAAGATAGAACGAATTTCAGGGACAGTCAGGGCAGCAACAGTCCTTTCGCGGCAGTTCCAACAACCGCTCCTACCGCAGGTCCAAGTGACCACCAACGGGATCCTCCCATAGGTGGTCATCTCCAACTATACGCTGCCCATTGGGAGTTGATCTCCATGGACACATGGGTCCTCAACACGGTCAGCTAGGGCTTAACCCTGGAGTTTCTATCCCTTCCCCCCAGGACCTTTGTCCGGTGTCCCGTCCCCACATCCCTTCCCAAGAGGGAATGCATGCAGGTGGAGATTCAACATCTCCTACAGATAAACGCCATAGAGGCAGTTCCCATAGAGCAAGAAAAGAAGGGGTTCTACTCCATTCTATTTCTTGTCCCCAAAAGCTCTGGTGGGTGGAGGGCCATCTTGGACCGCAAAGCTCTAAATTGACATCTGGCCAAAAGCGTTTCAAGATGCAATCCCTACAGACCATCCTGGGTTGCATCAGACGAGGGGACAGATTGACCTCTATAGACCTGAAGGAAGCATACCTGCACATCCCCAGGTCTCACAGGAGGTTCCTCAGGTTCCACTATGACCGCAGGCACTACCAATACAGGGCTCTCCCGTTTGGCCTGTCGTCCTCACCGAGGACCTTTACAAAGATATTGGCGGTGGTAGTGGCCCACCTGCGCTCCCGTCCAATACAGCTACTCTGCTACCTGGACGACATCTTGATTCAATCAGTGTCCTCTGAACAAGCCATCAGAGATGTTCAACACACCATCTTCACTCTACAACATCATGGGTTCTCGATGAACCGGGAAAAGAATCAGCTAACGCCGTCCACCCGCATTCTACATCTAGCTGCGCTGATAGACTCAAAATGTTGCTGAGTGTTCCTGTCTCTGGACCGCAAACTCAACCTCACAACCCGCGCATAGACTGCAAGAGTGAACCAGCTGGCCTCCATTGTGTCACTGTCTCAACTTCTGGGACTTATGATTTCTTGCATAAACATAGTTCCATGGGCATGTCTACACACACGCAAACTACAATGGTTCCTCCTTCCCATCCAGAGGGCGAAGGCCAGCAACTCTCCCAGGCGTGTCAAGCTACCCCTGAAGGTAAAACAGTCCCTTCGGTGGTGGGAATCTCGGGCAGTGACGAAGGGTTGCCTCTTCAGAGAACCAGACCGGCTGGTAGTCACGACCGATGCAAGTCTTCAAGGATGGGGGGCTCACTTTCAGGAGCAAGTGACTCAAGGCAAGTGGTCACAGAGAGAGGCGGCACAGAGCATAAATCTGTTAGACCTACGGGCGGCCAGGCTAGCCTTGCGCCATTTTTGCAGGGATATTGTTGGCCGCCATGTGTTGCTACTTAACAGACAACATAGCAACGAAGGGATACATAAACTGCCAGGGGGGCACCAGGTCCAAGACACTCATGGCAGAAGCAGAGACGCTAGGGAGGTGGGCCAAACATCATCTGGCCTCCCTACGAGTGGACCACATTTCAGGAGTGGACAATGTGAGGGCGGACTGGCTGAGCCGGACGACCATTGACAACACGGAATGGCGCCTTCATCCGGACATCTTCCACCAGATCACTGTCAGGTTCGGCCTTCCGGTGATCAATCTGTTCGCCAGTCCAGCCAACTCTCAACTCCCAAGGAACCAACTCTCAACTCCCAAGGTTCTTCTCAAGGTACACTACTCCGCAAGCAGAAGGAACTGATGCCCTGTGCTGCCGTTGGCCAAGAGGCCTCTTGTACGCCTTCCTGCCGCTGCCTCTCATTCCCAGTTCTTCTCAGCGCACCTCATTGACCCAGGAGATCCTGGTATGCGGACCTTGTCAGCCTCTCCATTCACAGACCATGGAGGATACCTCAGGAGCTGCTCTCCCTCAGCCAGGGGGCCATAGTACATCTGGATCCCAGCTGGCTCTAGTTGGCCGTCTGGTCCTTGAGGGGGAACTCCTGAGGAAAGACAATCTGTCTGACAAAGTCATTCATACAATACAGGCATTGCGTCGTCCTTCCACAACTCAAATTTATGATGCCACCTGGGCCACCTTTGATACCTGGTGCCGGACTCACGACATCGTCACAGTTTCAGCTACAGTGCCACAGCTGCTTGAATTCTTGCAGGAGGGGTTGGACAAGGGTTTGGCACACAACACCCTTCGCCGTCAAGTTGCTGCTATGTCCACCATTCTTCAGTGTCTTTAGGACAGCATCGTCAGGTGAAAAGCTTCCTAAAAGGGGCTTCCAACTTACATCCGCCTACTGTTCACAGGTTCCCCACATGGGACCTTCCCCTTGTTCTCAGGGCTCTGACCAAGACTCCATTTGAGCCGATCCGGTCCATCGGTCTTCGGCACCTGACCTTGAAAACCGTTTTCCTTATTGCTATTACATCGGCCAGGAGAGTGTCAGAGCTGGCAGCTCTCTCAATTCGTGGGGACTTGTGTATCTTTCATGCTGACCATATCATCCTCTGGTTAGATCCGGCCTTTCTGCTGAAAGTTAACCCACTGTTTCACAGAACTCAAGAAGTGGTACTCCCTAACTTCTGCCCTCACCCTCAGCATCCCAGGGAATGAATCTGGCAAAAGCTAGATGTTCAGTGGATGGTCCACAGATACATCAAAAGGACTGAGGGTTTTCGCTGATCCGAATCTCTCTTCAGCCAGGCTCCATGGGACAGAAAGTTTCCCCTTCTACAGTCGCTGGCTGAGGGCTTGTATTAAGTTGGCTTACCTATAGCAGGGCAAGGCAGTACCACCTAGAGTGACAGCTCATTCTACGAGGAGTGCCGCCACCACGGCCGCGTGGGCAACGCAGGCTCCTGTGGAGGAAACATGTTGGGCAGCCACATGGACTTCTCCAACCTTATTCATTAAACACTATTGCATTGACTCCTACGTCGCAGCCGAGGCTTCCTTTGGGAGGAGGGTGTTACAACAGGTTGTAGCGACTCTGTGCACCTTGGGTGTTTCTGTTTCCCTCCCTGGGACTTCATAGCTTTGGTATCTCCCATGCTTGGACTCTCCAAGCAGCGCACAGGAGAATAACTATTGGCTTACCTGAACGGTCGTTCTCTGGGCGCTGCAGGAGAGTCCAACCCCACCCTGGGGCTTACTCCCTCTCTATTGGATTGCATCAGGCTGTGTGGAGCAAAGACACTTTTAACAGGACTAGAAGAGACACTGTGCACATGTCCATCACAGACCAACGCCTTCATTTTTGAACTGGTCCTCAATGAGGAGAGGAGGCGTGGCTATAAAAATCAACTCAGTCCTTGGGCGAATAGACTGAATTTAACCCATGCTTGGACTCTCCTGCAGCGCCTAGAGAAAGTCCATTCAGGTAAGCCAACGGTCATTCTTCAGAGTTACTTTTGGTGAAATGGGCGACTAATTAGTAAATAAACTGTAAAAATTCTGAGAAATATGAATAACGGGGGATAATGTTGTTTCACTTCACTGATTGATTTGGGAAATGTAAACTTGTAAGATCTTTTCACAATAAAAACCGAAGATATTCCTTCCTTCCTGTTAGTAACGCAGAGCATGTAGAAAATGAAAGTACATCTTTTGACTTCGGATCCTCTTTAGCAACAAAGCAAATATGAGTTGTTTATGTTATGACCAGAATAAGGCAAGTCCAAGATGTTTCTTTGTTATAGTTATTGTTGCATGAATTTCTCCTCTTTCTTGGGAAGTTTAAATATATGTGCAAAAGTATCTTACAAGACTCTGGGCTGAAAACGGCAGGGTTCCTAAGGTAAAATAAATGGAGTTTGGAGAATCCATGTGTTCACCATGTTACAAAAACAAATCCTGAACAAATAGAGCATACCAAGGCAAACAGAGGAGGAGCTTTTAAGGATAGAGAGAGGGGGATGATTCCTATATCATAGTATTTCAGTGGACCTTCCCCCTGCATTGATGTGGGCAGGAGGTCAGGAGAATTGTGGGATTGTTTTCTCAGACTTGATCGGTTTATTTATCTTTGGGCCAGGCTCCCATCTGGTCCAACATCAAACGGGAGCTGCGGCAAAGCCACCAGGAGAGAGCCTGCAAACATGCAGTTGGGAAAAGCATAGAAGTATTCCTTGAAATAAAAGTGGCTGTGTATGAAGGAGAAGCCTTAGGTTGAACTCCCGAGACTAGCTCTGTAGGTCATAGCACCATTTTCCTGCTTTCTTAAGGCAGACAAAATGCATGAGCTTGACATGACATTCTTCACGTCCTCGTTTGTGCTTGGATACAGAAGAATTTTGAAAAGTAGATTTCCACTCATCTCTTGGGAGATGCTAAATGTTTCATCTGTTGAAACAATATAATGCTTGATAACTCTCAGTTCTGGGAAAGCTAATTTCCAAGGAAATCATAAAGTGCTTTTGGGATAGAGCTGTAGACCAAAGGCTAGCTGAAGGCAGTGATATGCCTAGCCTCTTCTATAATTCCCAATGAAGCCATATCAGGTTCAAGGAGTTCTTTTCAGTTACCGCCAGCTTCAGAAGACACTCGGGACAGCAATTGTATCTGAGAAAGCATTTAAACATTTAAAGAAGCATTTAAACATTTAAAGAAACATTCCTTAGAATTGATAGTTTATAACTAGGTTATAAATATCAAATTATCAACTAATATAATGTTGTCAGTTGGTGCTGTACAGATGTGCTGAGGGTGACAACTTCCAGACTATTAGTAAGTATTTGTGCATCACATGTATTTGTTAGAGTCAAATCCCACCTTTTCTCCAGAAACAAACATTGCATACTTTAACTTCCCCTGTCTCAGTCCAGCTTTTAATCACTGCGTCACACCAGAATTTACACTGTTGCTATAATTGTTAAGTCACATACCATTTCTTGGAATAATATGAATGTGCATGTGTTGAACTTTCTGATTTAATTTCCTTGTATAAGTGGTGGAGACTTAAAATGGTTTTTCATATTCTGTTTATCAAATGGATGGATGGATGGATGGATGGATGGATGGATGGCTAGCTAGCTAGATAGATAGATAGATAGATAGATAGATAGATAGATAGATAGATAGATAGATAGATAGATAGATAATCCTGTCTTTCCTCCAAGAGCTCAAAGTGTTGTAAACAGCACATTTTCTTTAGTGTACCTACAACAATAATATTATGAGGTAGGTTGAACTAAGAAAGAAAGTCTGACCTGAAATCACGAAGTGAGTTTCCAAGGACTGATGATAGACTTGAACATGAACTAATTCTATCTAGTTCAGTCCTTCAACCACTATACCACATATTAATTTATTTACATGTAAGTAAAGCATTTGTATACCAAACACTAGATTCTTTAACAATAATATACAGAATCCCAACACATGTACACCAGAATTCCAGCTAGAAATATTCAGCCATGTCTCCATTGCTTTACTCTTTTTTACTCCGATCTATTGTTTTCTCCCTTACTCTCATTTTCTCTCTGAGATTATTAGGCTGAAATTCATTCAGCTGATTAACCCATCTAAAAATTATCCATTTAAGGATACATTTATTTTATTTATTGTCAAATCTGATTTATGTTAGAGTAAATCTAACATAAATGCTGGTTCATTTCAAATTACTTAGCCACAGACAGAACATTGTTTTGTACTTGTGTTTTACCACTGTTATTTAATACATTTGCTTTTTTATTACCAAAATCTGCTAATTTTTATGAGTTAAGATTTTAATAGCCTTTTTTTGCTTTTTAAAAAGACATGTCTTGTCTTAGCTAGATCATGTGAGATTGTCAATCCTATTTTACATCACTAACTAGATGCTGAAACCAAATCTTCAGGCCTTGTGGATCATTGCTGAAGAACTTAATTTAAAAACCGGCCCAATTTCAAAAGACAAAACTCAGTTATCTTTTATAAACTAGGATAGAGGCTTCCCCCCCCCCTTTGCCAATCAATAACAAGTTTGTGTAGTCAAAACTATCATGGCATAAGCCATCTGAGCATGCATCAAATCTGCTGGCATTACCTAGAATGAGAAGGCAGAAGTTGGCAGCTTAATTGTGATAGATCACTTGAATGAACAAGCAGTTGACCATATGCTGGAGAAAAGCAGCAGCTGGAGATTACCTTCCTCTTTTCTCTCTCTTCCTTCTTCATTCAAACCCTAGGTCCTGATAGGTGCAGTCCAGGGTGAAAGGGCAGGAGGTAAGCAGGAGACCATGAGAAAAAACAGCAGCTGGAAGAAGGAAATGCTCAGTTCCTGTTCTTTGGGTCATTGCTTAAAGCAGCTGAGTAAATCTCTTTTACATTTACCTTCTTCCAGCCACTCACCAGTGACAGAACATTTGGATTGTTGACTAGGACTTCTACTAGCACTGGTTCAAGCAGCATTTCAATGTTGAGTGGATAAGCACAGCAGAGACAAAGAATCTATGAGAATATATTTAAAACAAATTGTGGCCAAATGAGAATAAGAAAGATATAAAGTTTGGTAAAAAAAATATATACACAAAGAGAATAGAAGTTAGCACAAAAAGAGATTAAAAGGAACATTAAGACAATGTCAAATATTTTCAAAATAGCTTTGAAATAGGAAAAAGAATGAGGAGGCTGTGAGATGATTGGGTGAGGGGCTGATAAAATGTGCTGAAAGAGGATAGGGAAATGACAAAGAATTTTGCTTGTCTTTTTATTGCTGAGGGCAGATGCCTCTGCTTGAGCTGGCTTTTTTCAGGAGTGGACTCGCACTGTGGCAAACAGAAACAACAAAACGTGAAGAGTATACATTTTCTCACTTGACAGATTAAAAATAAATAAATCACTTGGTCCATAGAGGACCCATCTAAGAGTTCTTAGAGAACTAAAAATGTGCAAGTACTGACATTTGATAGAAATATATAGTATATCTTTTATATCTGAGGTTTGGAAAATAACCAATATGACTGCAATTTTAAAAAGGGATCAAGTAGGGACTTGGGAAATTATAGACCATTTAGCTTAATATCCGTTCAGAATAAAATGATAGAAAATGTTGTGAAAGAGAAAATAATCAAATACAATCTCCAGGGGATCAGAGGTGGCTCCTCGCTTGATAACTGGTTAAGGAAAAGAACCAGAATCGGAATAAATGAATATGTTTCACAGTAGAGGAATATGTAGAACGAGTCTCTTCTTTGTCCATAGTAGCTTTTAATTCGTTTATAAAGATCACGACTTATGGCCGAAATTAGTGAAATGGTTGGATTTGCTGATGATACCAAATTGTTCAAGTAAATAAATGTAGAAAGTAACTATGGAGAGCTCCAAAATATTCTTGAAGCTGTCTGGAACCTCTAGCAAACAAATGAAGTTCATTGAAAAGCTGTGTAAAATGTGCGTTTACCACCCCAACCCGCCTTCATGTGTATATTGTGTGGAAAAAGAGGAAGGACTATATACCCATCATTGAGCTCCTACATAAAAATGATACATCTCTTCAAGGTAATTGGAAAGAAAGCCTAGCATCTGAAGGCAGGAGCAATGGTGGAAACTAATTAAGGAGAGAACCAACCTAGAAGTAAGAAGAAATTTCCTGACAGAACAATTAATCAGTGTTGCTTCCAAAAGTTATGGGTGGGAAGAGATTGGACAGCTACAGTATTTGTTTGAAATGGTATAGGGTTTCCTGCTTGAGCAGGGAATCTGACTAGAAGACTTCCAAGATTCCTTCCAGCTCTATTATTCTGTTATCTTCTCTTTAGGTCTGTGAATTCTACAGTTCAGGTGTGTGGAAAACATAATTCCCCATGGCTCTGCTAAGCATTGTTTTCTTTGCGTAATTCAGGACTGTCAAGGCCACGTACCTTCTACAATTGGGAACAGATGGAGAAGAAAATTAGTATTGTTCCTAGGAACTAGAGAAGGCCATTTGACTACAATAGAAGGAAAGGTTCCAGAAAATGTTCAACCCTGAGCTGATGCTAGATTTCCAATCTCCCCCTCCCCTTCCAAGTCATTCCTTTTAAATCTGATCCTTTGTTTTAAGGGCCTGCCTAGCCCTTCTAGCAGCTGCAAACAACAATTTCTAAATAATCTTTAACACCAACTTCATTACTGCTGCAGAACATCAGACCCTCCCATTCAGTCCTCTTGCATGCTGTGTGTCATTAGTTTTGAACCTTTGATTTGCACAACCACTTTTTTGCTTGTTATTTACACTTGATGCCTGATCTGCTCAGCAAGACTATTTTATAGGACATATGCTGTCAATCAGAGCTTTTGCTCTTTGATAAACACCTGCGCCACAGTGGAGAGTTGAAAGAAGGTGGGGACAGCTGCAAAATACTACCTAGATTTCCGCCCCCTCCCAAAGAATCATTTGCAAAGAAATTATTATTTTCTTGTACAACCAACACTTTTAATAACTATTTAGATGACTTTATGTTAGCCACAATTGGTGGGAATAGCAATTTGACTCTGATCTTTTCAAAAGAACCAAATTTACCTTACGTTTATAAAAATATTAAAACAATTGTGCACCAGTTCTCAGTCCCTAGGAAAACTGAAACAATGTTTGTTGAAGATCTTGCCTATTGATTTTTTAAACATGCCATCAGTTTATTTTTTTTTAGTGCATGTGATAATTGTTTCATGTTTTTATATTCCCTCTTTTATTTAAGAATCTCAAAATAATAAATATAGTGCTCCCAGAAAATTTTCCATCCAGAAATTAAACTAAATGTCATCAGATTTAGAACATGTGCAGTTTGTGTTAGGGTGTGAGATTCCGCCTTGAATTATGGAAGTGTGGACTGTGGAATTTCCTTGTAGTACACTTTTGAAATAAGCGAAAAATAAACCCGAGGCATGATCTAATAAAAAAACATTTTAATATAAAAGAAAGTAAAAATACAAACTTGCTAACTGAACTAATCACATCTTGGCAGAGCTCTGTGCCTACCTCCCTTGGCAGGCGAACAAAAGATCAGAAGTGAAAGTTAAGAAGGAATGAGTGGCCTGCGCAGTAAATCATTGCAGATAAGAAACAGTTCAGTCTGCACAGAATATAGGCACAGCTGGCAAACCAAATAAACGCAGTGACATGTTTCCTGGATGAAGATTTAATAATAGATTCCCTCTTCAAAAACCTGTTCAATGGAGGGGATATTGTAGGAGGCGAGGTAGCAGTACCTGGGGCAGAGTTCAAAGAGGAATCAGCCTAGAATTCATATGTAGCCACAAGCAAACTAAGTCCAACCTCTCCCTTCCACCTACCCACCCCCCAAATTCTGTTGACCCGTATCTATTCTTTTGACCAAGAGGGTGCTGTTAGTTGAGAAGATTCTTGGGCATAGGCTTTTTAGCAATAAATCAGTTTAATTGGACCTTCACATGTGGATCTGGTCTTTTGCACCTGACAGATATTCAAAATCCTGATTTGTGTAGTTTCCAAATCCTGTATGTATCTGTTGTATGTAGAAAGTTACAATTTTTAATTTTCAAGGATATACTGAAAGCCTTACGAGTCCTGTAAGAAAAAAACTGTGAATCATGTCATTTATCTCTCTATGTAATCACATTGAACTAGGTTGGTTCTCCAGTGTCAGCATATATTATCTACAGAACAAAAGGTGTACTAAACATCATTTATAAATATTTAATTCCACAATTGAGCCTTGTGGAAAGCTCAAGATCTGTGTCTTTTGAAATATTACTATTATTTATTGTGGCACTTCTATAACAGAAGGAAGTAGTGTACATGAGAGGGCAAGGGATGTAATTTTGTGAGCTTTGGAATAGAAACTAATGAAAAACTTGTTATACAACTTGAGTTGTCACAGCTCATGCTTTCCAGTAGGATGTGACTTGTATTTAGGATATCATTTACATGCATGTGCCTGTACAGCTAATGGAATTCCTGGGAAAAATAAGCGTATGTTTCAACCCATCAGAATTTAGGAAAGAGATGACTGTCTTATTTTTGTAATGGATATAATACGTGGTTATATATTTTTAAAGAAAATATATAAATATTTTAGTAAATATTAATCCAAAACAAAAGGTAATGAAATAGGAAGAATGAAAAAAATCAGATGTATTTTTCTAAAAATTGTATAGTGCGGAGTAATTGAATACTGATAATCCTTGTTTAATGCTACAATTGTTGCACATAAAAGTTTCTGATAAGATAGACTGGTAGCGATAGTTACATCCTTTGGTCCATCTGCCCTCCCTTTCTTTCCTACATCTGGTTGTAACCTTTCTGACATTCAGCACATCCCTGCCCTGCTTTGTTGTGACTCCTGACAAGCCTTTCAATTTGCTATTTTCTTTGAAGAGCTGAGAAGTCATCAGTAGCATCACTCCTGCTCTTCCCCCTGAAAGTATTGAGCATTGGTATTGAGTTTCAGCCCTGACGGACATGAATGGGGCATACCATTGATCCAGAGGGCTCAAGTTCAACTGGCAGCCTGTGTGACCCTATTCCTGAGTGAGTTGTTGCTGTCTCAGTTTACAGTAGTTTTTCCTTCATTGTACAGAGGAACAGGCATGATCTCTGGATGTTTCAAGGGAATCCGTGCATCAGTTTGGACTGTTAATTGCATCAGGGATAAAAAGACAGGTGTTATAGCATTCTTCAAGAAGAACAAGCAATATTTGAATCCAGTTTTTTTTTTCTGGGAAGAAACTGTATATCCTCCTGTTACTGTGTGTTGGTATGTTACACAGGGAGATGTAGCTGTAACTTAATTTAGACCCAATACATTTTTCTGCCTGTGTCATCTGACAAGTGTATATACTGTCCATGCTGTTTGTAGGAACTATCTGGACTGAGTATTCTGCACCTTTACAATTGGAACAGGAGGCTGGATTAGAGTCTTGGATAAACTATACTTTCTTTGTTAGTAGTACTTTCCATTCATCCATAATTGGCACAAAACAATGCCTGCATAAAATGTGCTGTTCTGACTCGTGTTCTTATTCTACATCTATTGTAGCTGTTCTGAATAACTTCTGAAGATTAGAGGTAGTCCTCAATTTACAACCATTTGTTTAGTGACAGTTTGATGTTACAAGGTACAGAAAAAAGTGATTAACAACCAGTCCTTATACTTATGACCATCACAGTCTCCCCATGGTCATATGATAAATTCCAGGCATTTGGCAACCAGCATGTTATTTACGACAGTTGCAGGGTCCACATGATACCACCATCTGTGACCTTTCTATCAATCTTCCAACAAGCAAAGTCAATGCGGGAAAGTCAGATTTGCTTAATGACTGCGTGATTCACTTAAAACCTGCAGTTATTCACTTAACTATGGCAAAAATAGGTCATAAAATCAGGCGGGACTCATTTAACAACCACCTTGCTCAGCAACTGGCTTGCACATTTATATTTCTTAGGAATGTTTCACTCTTTTTAATATTTGAAAGGGAAGTCATAGTATTTAGATGATTCACAATTAGTAAATGTCCAAAGTAAGAGAAAAGGAGATATTTCAAGAAATAACTACCTTGAAGAAATATGTTTTTCATTACGTAATTACAAAGTGATGGCATCTTTCCTCCCCAATTAAAATTGACATGCAATACTGATTGTAACATAGGGGTTAAGTATAAGCTGGGTGCCAACAAATCCCTGCTGCTCTGTCATTGGTTTATAAGGTTCAGAGGGAAGTTGTCTCTTAACCTCAGCTTCCCCTTTGCAATAGTAATATTGCCCCACCTTATTAAATAATCATATAGGAATTACTGTGGGAATGTGTACAGATGTTTGGATAATATATGTTATGATATACTGCATTTATAACAGTGGTGAGTTTCCTTTTTTTTTTACTACCAGTTTGCTCATCCGTGTGTGCTCGCTTGTGTGTGCAACAGGCGGGTGGGTGAGCCTCCACTGCCACTACCAGTTCGCTCGATCCAGGCCGAACTGGCAGACACCCACCTCTGATTTACAACCAATATAAAGGAAGCCACAAGTTATTCTGCTTTTTCTCCTATGTTATACAACTTCAGAGTTTTCTTCTATCATATCTGATAATGGCCCCCAAAAGATAAATGGCTGTAAATTAACAAAAATGAAATATCAATAAATCCTAACAAAGGTGGCTGGGTCTGGGCATACAACACTTTACTAAAGGAATTGTTAAAAATATTGAGAGATGTCTGTAATTGATACACTGAGATTCTTTGTTGAGGTTTCATTTCACCCATCTGGATGTGGAATTTTAGCCAGAGTAAACACTTGGATGTTCTTTTATATACGACGGGGAACTGAATAGCTTTCCATTCACCAAGAGCCATGTCCACTGCCCTCATTACGTCTAGGCGCTTTTCTCTTGGGCCTGTTTGGTTCATGTTTCTGAGAGAGTGCACTAGTAGCGCTGATAGGATTTGCAGCTGACTTGGAAAGATCCAAGCATGTGCTTTAAAGAGGAAGGGAAAAGTACAGATTTTATTAAGGTAGAGCACATGTTCAAATTGGATTATCTCAAATTTTCGGAAGCATCACAGCATTGATTGGCTGGCCTGGAGTGGGAGAGGCTATGCAGAGACACGCCAGAGTGTGTGCAATTGGATCTCTTCCATTAGACTGATCAATAACTGCTGCCCAAGTGTGATGGTGGTGGTGTGGAGTGGTGTTACAAAACTGAATAAATATAGATGTGAGAGCTGAGAAATTGCATTACAACCAGAGGAGCCAAGCCCAACATATATAACCCTTTCACCTTAACACCCAGACTAGGAACCTTAAGTCATTCAGGAGCAGGGACATGTTACTTCCTGAAGAAATCTAAGATTAAAAAGTGTTCTGTGCTATTCAGTCAGTACAAGATTTAAAGGTGGATGTTATGACATTAATCATTTCTAATTTGCAAACTATACTTTGTTATGCAAAAATTGGGTCTAGATGAAAGGTTTCAAAACTTATTTGGAATTTTGAGAAGATATCATCGGCATCACAACACGGCTACAAATCAAGTGGGGTATTCTGCATTCATGCAGTGATTATGTGGTAACAATAGCTAGTCATAAAATAGCTGTTTTGCAGAAAGGTATAAAGGTAATTTTAAAAAGAAAAGCAGTTTACTCAATCATTAGAATACATGATAGGTGTAGTGTTTGGTCTCCCAAACAATCCCACCCCTTTAAATTCACCATTCTTTTTCTCTACACAGTTATTTCTTTCTAAATTGTTTTTCCTCTAATCCATCCTGGATTATTTCACCAGCCTCTTGTTGTTGCTAAATTAAGTCTAAGTACCTGGGTTTACACAGCATCAAGCCATAAGTAATCATATTAGCCATAACATTGTAACCAAATGGTTATTGAGCCCAGCTGCATGCTTTCTGGCTGAACTTTCACCACAGTATTACTTGTCTTTGTTTGACTCTATAGTGTGCCGTCTGTGATCCTATCAAGTACTGGGTTCCCCTTCACTACTTTAATGAATTTTTGGCAGGTGACCTGCTCTTTCTTGAGTAGTATTCCTGGCCTATGTGGGGCCCAAAGATATGCTGGTAAATGAAAATAATGAGTGATATGTTTTGCTGGGAAATGGAAGACCACCTCTTCTAATTTCCGGCATTGCCACACACACAAAGGCCAGCTGATCGTCACGCGTCCATGCACTCCAGAAACCCAGAAGAGGAACGGGCGATGCTGCGTGTGCCAGGCAACATAGCTCTGTGTGCCACTTCGGCCACGTGTGCCATAGGTTCACCCTCCTTGCTATAGTTAATGGACGATGGCTTACTCAGTTAAACCATTGTCATAGACTTAAAAACTAAATATATGGCCTGGGCGTGTTAGGACAAAATATGAATAGAGATTTTATCAGCAAATACAGCAAGTAAATAATTAAATATTTTGAAATCTAAACAAAATTAAAAAGTTGTGGTGAGATCGGCCGCAAATAAATTTAATAAATAAACAAAAGTAAAATAAAAATTGGAAAGGGTAGTGCCCTTGTGAAAGGGTAGTGCCATGATTGGAATAGTACTGCCCTAAAGATACATCATTCCAACTAAAGAAAGTATTGATTTCTGGCAGTATGAGGATTGATTGCTTACACCATTTGTCATGCTGCTTTATAAGTAGCAGGCCATGCTATCAAAATACTTACTTATGATACCAGATGCCTATGGAGAAATGGACATAGTTTAGGAGGTCACATGGGTTATATGTCTTTATTCCCATGTTTACCAAGGTCTGTATTCCTGGGCATTATTGGAAAGTGACGTATAGGTTAAATTTGACAGATTAATGATTCATCTTCCACATCTCATAATGTAATAATCTTATTCCTGTGTACATCTGCTACAAATTTCCTCCACAATTTTGTGACCTAAACCAGTTTTGCTGAGGCAGCCATATTGAATCCCATCTAATTAGTGTACATTTAACATCTTGTTTTGCTTCGACCAGACAACACATCAGTAACCTATTGACCTTTCTGTTCAGTTGAGAACCCCCTGGCAGCTGGGAACTCTTGGAATGCATCCTGGTAGACTCCCCTCCACCCACCCACTTTGGCATTCTTTAAATTTAGTGAGCCTAGATAAGTTTTGGGTGAAGGTGCTGATTGGAGTGGCATTTGGGCATTTGTCTCCGTAAGCTATTTTCTGAATATGATTTAAAGTAATAAGTGAGGAAGAAACCTGTAATAAAGTCAGCACTTTGCTTATTAAGGGGAAAAGACTGTGCTAGGCTAGGAATAATATTAATTAGACAGATATATGACAAGCTAGGAAGCTTTTCAAAGACGTGCATGTGCAGGCATAGTGCTTTGAAGATAGATGAATGGGAAGATTAGTACCCACGTCCTTGGGGGGCAGGGAGAGAGAGAGAGAGAGAGAGAGAGAGAGAGAGAGAGAGAGAGAGAGAGAGAGAGAGGGAGAGGAATTTGGGGTGGAGCTTTTAGTCTTATGGAAAAAGTATGATTTTAGAGTTCGAGATTTTCAAAATAATTAGATGTAATAATTAATTTTGAAAGTAGTTGATATCAATAACTGAAAGGCTAGTATCCTTAAGACTGACTTGATTCAAATGGTTCTCATAAACATGTGATTTCTGATTCCTTCAGAAAAAGATACAGGTATTTGTTTGTGTTCTCAGGATACAGTAATTCACTACTTTCATTCTTCTCATTGTTAATTTCCAGTTTGCTTCATTGTTATCTTTTTCCTCCTCTGCTCTGATTAGCTATACTAATCAGTATAGCTGCTGATTAGTAATAAAATTTTAACAAGGATCTGTATGAGTGTCCTTTCTGGTTTTGTTTTGTTTTTTGAGATCATTTATGGATGGGGAAAGATACCTTCAGATTCCTCTTTGCTAGAGGTTCCAAAGCATAGAAGCTGCATATGGTAAACCTTCTACATCAGAGGTATCAAACTGGTGGCCTGCGGGCCAGATGCATCATGCGCAGGACACACCCACCCCTTTCCTTCTGCAAAGGGAAAAAAGTTGTGATGCATCATGTGACGGCAAAGTGATGTGACAGGTTTGACACCCATGTTCTACATGCTACATTGCAGTGAAAAGCCAAGAAAGAGGTTCATGTGCCCAAGAGTCTAACTTACACCCCTAGACCTATTACTGCAATTTCCCTTTGTGTTAACTTCTAGTCATTTTGTGTTCTCCACTGTGCAAGGCTTCATTTCCTGTTACTTTAGCTACTTCTCATTCAGCCTTTGTTTCTATTGATTGAAGAGTGGATGGGCTGTGAAGAGACATAACTGCCACCTACCTAGTATTCAATATGCCTTGTGGTTCTTCTTCATGTTAACAATGTTTAATTATTCATGGCATTTCCACACTATCACCATTTCAACTCTCCAGTTCATTAAAAACTGCTTGAAAATAATCCACAATCATCTTTTCTGCTGCCGACTTTACAGCATTGAGAATACAGAGCAAAAATCACTACGGTACCTTAAGGTCCTGTCACTCTGGCTCCAGAAAGCTTTAAAAGAAAGTTGGGCAGCTGAGGGGACAGGGGGAGGATACATAAAATCCAAGTAGCCTGGTGCTTTTCACATTAGAGAATGTAGCATTCTTGTCAATCTCAGTTTGCTTTATTGCTAGGGATACTAGGGATACTAAGGAGGAAATGCAGAGGTATTAGGCCACCATCTTCTTACAGGTTGAAGAACAATTGTACAACTGAAATTCAGGAAAAAGGAGGAGGAGGAATATGGTAAGAATCCTCTAATGATGAAGTGGCTTGCTTCCAAGAGCCACAAAACTCAGGATTCTCCAGATGAAAACTGACTTCCTCTTACGCTACAACTGAACTAGAAATAAATGGCTAAAGAGAAATGACAACACATGGTTACAGAAACTGGAATATAACTTGGGAGGAGAACAAACATCTTATGTACATCCATAATTTTTAAATAATAGCAATAACTCCAGTAAAAAAAATATGTAATTTTTTACATTAGACAAGGGTCTTTCTATAGGTAACTTGATAAGTACCACTGAGAAAATCCACAGACTTTATTTCAGTATTGGGAATCATTTTGTTTTTCTTTTTTGAAATTGATCTATATTTTTCATGATCTTGTTTTACTTAGGGTTAGTGGTATTGTGCGCCAAGAAACACATTTCTTGTCAGGGAGATAAGCTACATGTGCAGCAGCTGACACTTCTTGGTCTTCATCAGGCAGATTGCTAGAAATAGAAGCCAAATGAAGTATAGGAAATCAGTGGGAACAGTGACCATTACATGAGGTAACTTGAGTTTCATGCATAGTTGTAAGCCACAGAGGAGCTTGCTTAGGGTAGTTTAATATATTTGTGAACACTTATAATACATTCAATAAAACTTGATTAAACAGCTCACAGGTTAAAACAGTTATTTCATCAGCAAATCTGCAGTACCTAGGACAGCTCATAAAATCTCACATATATCTGTGAGAAAAGCTGAAACTTGATGTTAGCTTCAGTTTTATTCTTCAGCTAAAGTTGATTGGAATGAAAAGGGCATGTTGTGTTGGAACCCTATAGGTTAAAAATATTAAGAGCAATAATTATTGATGAATAGCAGGAAAAATGCTCTGAGGACAGTCCTAGTAGATTTGTACTTGTTTTATTTCCTTTTGCTTTGACACAAAACTCATTGCACCCAATTTTTCTTTCTCTGCTCTTCTCCTTTTCATTTAAGTATGACTGCATATTAGCATGTTCCAGTCTAGGCAGAAGCTTATTCTTCAGAGCCCTTGAGACAAAGAAGAAACCTCATCACTTACAGTGGACCTTACCTGAGATATAGGGCAGCTATCAAGAAAGTAGGCAGAGGGAGGCATGGCTCTGCTTGTGCCATAGAACATATGATTCAGCCTCATTTTGCTGCTCCATGAGGAGGTCAAGAAGGCAAAGTTTCCAGAGAGGTGAATTATCAGAGGGAGTAGTAACAATGGGTCAGGCAGTTCCAAGCAGGGGGTAATAGAGTTAAGGTACAGAATCTTGTGGGGAGCCCAGCATTAAAACAATGAATAGAGTTTAATCTGCCCTGAGCAAGGTAGTAGGGACTTTAATATTATATCCAGGACATAGCCTATGCTGGTGAGCTATCCTTCATAGAAGCTAATGCCACTGGGATAATTGAATTAGCCCCTCTTTTGAAAGGAAAAGTATGGGGTTGGCAGCTCGGCATTCATGGCTTGCAGCTGCAAAAAGAATGAGCAGTGGACTGCAAATTCAATCAGGTGAATAGGAGGAAGGACGCAGGTGTTGCCCTCACTTCAATCCAACTCCCTTCACCAATCTAGTAGACTTCATTTGAGCCTAGTAGGTTGCAATAGCAAAGACACATCCCATTCCCGATTTCAAGAAGACAACCTTCCTTTCCCCCAAAACTCATTAGGCCCTCACTTTCTGTTTCTTTAATTAATTAGGAAATCCTTGTTTTCCAAAATGGTGATTTGGCTTAAGTATAAATGTTTCATTCTGATTATCAGGAAAGAAAATCTAAATCACTCTGATTTAAATCCAGTACAGTATGAAAATGTGAGTAACCTGGTTCCTAGTTATATTAGTATGTCCACGTTGTTTGCAGGCTTCAAGAAAGAGCTGAAGTGAGTCTTTGGGGTTCAGTTTTTATTTAATAAGAGAGGAACACAAGTAGATGAACAGTAAAACTGTGGAAGTTTTCCATAGGTCTTTTCATTGCTTACCAATTGGGAAAGAGTTCAGTACTTTTCAATCAAAAGTGAAAAGGAAGTTTATTTGATCCTATGAGAAAGACCATCTTATGCCTGTTTTTACCGCATTTTCAGTTGTTTTTTATATTTCTTTTCAGTATTTCAACCTACGCTTACTCAAAACTCTGAAAAACTTATATCATGAACAATATAACTTGCCATTTCATTTGTAAAGCAATATAGTGAAGGAGTTACAAGTAGCAATTTAGTCATTATAATTTGCAGGTACAGAATTATAGCATGGGAATTTAAAATGCAGTAGAATGCACCATCTGACTGAAGAGCCACTTGACCAATTGATGGCTTTAACACATTACCATACATCTATTATAAGAAAACAGCGTGTAAGCTGTGTATAACAAGCATATGCATGCCTTTTTCATATCTAGACTTAGTCCTGGGATGGGTAACTTATCATGAGGCCATGTGAAGCTCTTGAGTCAGTTTTAAACACATTTAGCAAGTAATCAGTTTAGTTTGAAGACATGAGTGATCTTCCTTTCTCCAGCAAGCTTAGAGGTAGGGAAGAAGTGGGAAAGAAAAAATCGGAAACAGCAAAAAATGATGCTAGATAGAAAGAAAGTGCATCTGTGTATTTGGTGCAATGAATCCAATGAAAATAACAAAAGTTGCATTCATCCTTCCTAGGCCATGCTTACCTATATTGATCACCTTGAAAGATTTTTATAAAGGGAAAAAAGCACACAAGGGCAAACTACCTATTTAACATAATATGCTGTTGGGCCCCAAGTTGTTCATGAAAAATGGTAAGTGACATCTTGATTATGGGAAAGAAATATTGGCCACAAATGCATTCCATGAGTGAAATAAATTGAACAAGGAGTGATAGATGGGAACTTTGAAGCTTCAGTTTCAAAAAGGAATCATCTAATCATTCTTTTGCAAAACAAAAGTACTGCTTGTTTGCCTACTAAGTCGAGTTCAACTGATGCATATATTCTGTAAATCTCAAATATATTTTCTAAAAATACAGAGATAAACTATGTTCCGAGACTAAGTTAAAGCACAGATTAGATGCACATCTAGTCAGTAAAAATCGCTTTCTGTTCTATATGTGCTAATTACAACAGCTCTTATAGAGGGATTTAGGTCTATCTTATCTGCAGTTGAAATGTTTTGAATATAGTTGTTATCAGATGTATTTGTATAGTTTAAAGAAATTAAAATAATTAAAGCTATTCTAGGTTTGTTACTGAACTAGGTGCTTGTGGGGGGGGGGGTATAAAGGGACTTTGAAGCTACATGCAACACATGGATGTGAATTGCTCATTCCTAAAACAGACAATTTCAGTCCATGCTTTGTGTTAGATACAGCTCCAAGCTAAGTGGAATAATGTGGCAATATGCTGACTCTGTAAACCACTTAGAGAGGACTGTAAAAGCACTATGAAGTGGTATATAAGTGTAAGTGCTATTGCTAAAAATAAGGTTAAAGAAGACAACGGCCACCTATCACAGACTTTCTTTGCTGCTCAAATTATATTTTGTCACAGTTCTGCAGGGTTTAAGAGGAACTGAACAATATTAAATGGCTATTTGAATTTATCGTAATATGTTTTGTGGTAACATGTGGCCCAAGTATTTGCTTGTTTATGTCAGATATTGAATACTTTGAAAGTTGAGATTTTGACATTTTTTTAGTATATCAGAGAGGCAGTTAAATACAAAAGTCGGCCATCAAGTTTCAAAACGCATTTAACTGTTCATTCTAGGTCTCTTTGAACAAACTAAACTCCATATTATAGGATATTTATCTTACATCTAAAACACTTAATGTTTATATAGACTATTCCTCCTTCTATGCCTTAATACTGTTACGGATATTTATTCTTCTTCTGCCTTTTGTGTTCTCTTGATCAGCTTTTTTATTTTTAAAAAAGAATTGCTTGCTCCATCTCTCTTCACTATCCAAAAATGATTAGAAAGAATTATTGCTATTAGGACGTCTTTCTTGGTGAAAGGAGAAAGTTGCCTCATTCATAATTTATACCCTCAATTACTATTAATAAAGAAATATTTCAGCAGGAGATCGCCTGGGAAAATTACACGTAACATTGCATTAACATTCTATTTGAACATTTTCATCACATTTGTTATAGAGTTAATAAGAGGGATATGCTCCCCTGACTTCTTCATGAAATTATGGGCTGCCTATGATAGTTTAATCTTTTAGACTTTATATAATATATTCACTTTGCTAATTGAGCCATCCAAGGAGCAGTTAGGGATGTACTTAAATGGGGAAGACAAAGTAATCAAGGCCATGACTTCCTGACTAAAGAATTCTCGTCCGGAGATGAAAAGTTGCTTGCATGAATCAAATGCACATATGCTTTGTGTTTCTCTTGATACTTTATATAGTTAGTTCATGTACTGCTCTGTCCAGATATTAGTCTGGGTTTAACCCTTGTTCAAATAAGTTTATCATTTAAGTTCAATACATATGAAACTCTAGATCTGTAGGAGTGATAACAGAAAAAATGGAACACCGAGCTATTTGCAGCTAAAACTGAAGCTGTAAAAATAGATGACATGTTGAAGATAATATGAATATCTAGATCAGTGTTTCTCAAACTTGGCGACTTTAAGTCCTGTGGACTTCAACTCCCAGAATCCCCCAGCCAGCATAGCTGGCTGGGGAATTCTGGGAGTTGAAGTCCACAGGACTTAAAGTCGCCAAGTTTGAGAAACACTGATCTAGAGCTACCAGGTGAACTCAGATTTAGGTTGAACATCATTTGCTTCTGTGGGCAAGGCTGCACACATGTTGACTCTGCAGAGACTTTTGAAATGCAGCTCCACTGTCATTCACTATTGGCAGGCTAGTAAGGGTTTATGAAAACTGAAATTGAATAATGTCTGGAAAACAGGCTTTACAATTGTCACTCTGAACACACGTATTATTCTGTCTAGTAGCAATTCAAATGCTTTTTCTTCGGCATTTTCTATTTCTTTTATTCTGCCTGAAGATAATCCAAAGTAAGAAGAATTTTGTTGCAGTTGCGTGGAATTATTTAACTTTCTTTATTTCTGTCTAAATCTGGGATCCTATTCTTCCCAAACTAAGGCTATTCTCATTAGTATTGCCTTCTCCGTTTCAACCATTCAAATGATTGTTTGTCTAATCAGCTTCCTATTACCAATTCCTGCAATTTTTTGAGACAAAGTAAAATGTCACATGAAAACTTCTTGTCAATATATATTTTCATTCAGGAAGAAGTAATGACTTAGTGAATTAAATGTGTTGAAATGGACATTACAAATTAAGTAGCTTAACCAAGAAGATGACCAGTTAAGTAGTAATCATAGTCCATTGATGACGAAGCTTTTCAGCACCGAGTGCCCAAACCGGAATGCATGTGCATGCGTGCGCACTGGAAACCCGAAGACAAGTTGGCCAGTGTGCATGCACACCAGTCAGCTGGTCTTTGGGTTTCCAGAGTGTATGAAGAGTAGCTGGCCAGAAGAGCAGCTGGCCGGCATGCGCATGCTGCCCAGCCAGCTGGTCTTTGAGTTTCTAGCACTCTGGCGAGCACAAAGACCAACTGGCCAGCGTGTATGTGCGTGCTGGAAATCAGAAGAGCAGCTGGCAGAGTACTCTGTATGCAACCTCTGGCACACATTCCATAGGTTCACCATCACGGTCATAGGCGATTCCTAGTCTTTCAACAGAAGTGGTGGATATAGAATTCTTACAAAAATATATCAACAGACAAGACAACGTCATTCTGCTTCTTCCGTTTCTATATACGAGCACTTACAGAACGTTGAACAACAGAGTTGGAAGGGACCTTGGAGATAGAGCAGCAATCAAGTTTGCATGTAACCACTTTTGTTCTTGCCAATCAGCAGCAAGAAAGACAAAGCAACTGAATATAGCGCTTAGTTTGTAAAATGTCATTGGTTGAAATTTGATCAGGATGGAACAGGAGTATAAACAGGAACGGCTTTGTAAACACAACTGCAGCTGGGATAAATTTAGCTAGTGGGGCTGCAGACTCAGCACTACAGGACACAGTGTCAGGGCATTCTTGCAAGGAGAGGAAACTGGATAAACAAACAAAGCTTGTCCCTTCACTTGTTCTCTTGATTGTAACCCAACATTTGTATTGTAACCCAAACAATTGTTCCTCACATTGCAGAGATCAAGTATAAATTTAATGTAATTTTGCTGTTCTTCTTTATAATACTTTTTGAAATGATGATTTGCCATGAATCTATGTCATCTCTAAATTACAATTACTTTCCATGTCCTTGAATGTTCAGGAATTAATAGTCTGCATACCACACTTGTATATTGTATGCGTATGGTTCCAAAACTTTCCTTTCTAAGCAAGTACTTAATCCAACATTCACATGCATGCACAGAAACTTTGAAGAATACAAAGCAGTAACTGCGTATGCATCATTTAGTTACACTTTATAGGGAAATCATCTTAAAGATCATTATTTTCCTGCTATTATCTAGAAATGATAATGCATATGCTAAGTAATTATTAATGTTTTTCAAGTAGTTACCTCAAGTAGCATTCTTGTTTTGTAAGAAACTTTGAATCATAGTCTTCATGACACAGCATTTTTGAATTCTTAATTTCTGACTCTGTGAATTGCTTGCAACAGTGCAAAAAGAAACTTTAAAAGAAATATGCATTCCAATCTGTTATATCAATTAATTTCATCAGGACACTACCAGCCTGTCCTGGAAGGTCATCTTATGTTCATCCCTCATAATCACAATGATGCCCATATTCACCTTTTCAAACCATGTATATATATACCTATATATTGGCAGAGAGATTTGCATAACCAGAGCATGCGACCCATGTTTGATATAAAATCCAATGACATGTGACATTTGATAAAGGTCATTTCTCCCCCAAGAATTCATAACTGTGCCCCAGCCAAACAATCTTCAAGATCATTGTCTTTTCAGTGAAGCTATTGATCCATTCTAAAGTTATAAAAAGCAGAATAGGGATTACTATTGCCTATGCAACATGAAGGATTTAAGAAAGAGATTATGGGGTAATTTCTCATTTTTAGGAGAGTTTATCATTAATATAACGGCAGGTGCAGTGGCTGCATAAGAGGAAGTAAGTAGCTGAAAACAAGTCAAATCTTTACCGACCAGCTGCAGCTGTTCAATGAATAAGGCAAAGTATAGAAATAGAATATGCTGGCAAGGTTTTAAATTCTATTGCAAAAATCGGTTTCTGAGCATACTAGCAATTGTAATAATAAGATTTCTTAGTGCTGATGCATGCTAGATAATTGAGAAAACCAAAGAATTGCCAAAAATAAATCAATATGTGTTTAATTGATTATAGAAAGGCCTTCAGTTAATGTCAATTATGTCAAGCTGTGAAATGTCCTGAGAAAAATGAGAATCTCAGAACATCTTACTGTCCTCCTACAAAATCTATACAAAGATCAGGAAGGCATAGTCCAGATAGAATGTTGTGAAACAGGCTGGTTCCAGTATATGAGAAGTGACACAAGTTGCATACTCTTCAGTTATTTATTCGGTTTATATATTGAATATCTATCAAGGAAAGCTAGACTGGATGCATGTAGGCATGGTTAAAATGAGAATAGAATAGAATGACAAGAGTGTGAAGAGACATTGGAGGTCTTCTAGTTCAGCTCCTTGCTCAGTCATCATTTCAGAAAAATGGTTGTCTAATCTCTTCTTTAAAAAACTTCCTGTATTGGAGCATTCACGACGTCTGGAGGCAAGTTGTTCCACTGATTAATTGTTCTGTCAGGAAATTTCTCCTTAGAGAAACCTCTAGGTTGCTTCTCTCCTTGATTATTTTCCACTCATTGCTTTTTGTCCTGTCTTCAGGTGCTTTGGACAATAGCTTGACTCCCTCTTTGTGGCAACCCCTGAGATATTGGAACACTGCTATCATGTCACCCCTAGTCCTTCTGTTCATGAGACATATCCAATTCCAGCAATTGTTTTATAAGTCCCCTAATCATCTTTGTTGCTCTTCTCTGCACTCCTTCTAGAGTCTCAACATCTTTTTTACATCGTGGTGACCAAAACTGGAAGAAATATTGCAAGTGTGACCTTACCAAGGCATTATAAAGTAGTATTAACACTTCAGGTGAACTTGATTCTATCATTCTGTTTATGCAGTCTAAAACTGTGTTGGCTTTTTTGGCAGCTGCAGCACATTGCTGGCTAATATTTAAATGATTGTCTACTAGGACTCCAAGACCCCTGTCACAGTTATTAATATTGAGCCAGGTATCATCTATGGCCTTGATGGCGAACCTATGGCATGCATGCCACAGGTGGCACGCGGAGCCATTTGTCAGGGCATGCACAGCTGGCCAGTTCTTTTGAGGCCATTTTTCGCCCTCCGGGGGCTTCCCTGAAACCTTTGGAGCACAAAAAACCGCCACTACGGGCAAACTGGAAATTCAAGAACAGACTTCCGGGTTGCTCCTAGGGCTGACTTTAGCCCTCCAGAGCATTCAGGAGCCCTCAGGAGGCCCCTGAAGGCTCCGGAGGGCTAAAACTGGCCCTACAAGCAAACTGGAAGTCTGTTCCCAAACTTCCAGTTTGCCCGGAGGGCTGGTTTTTTGCTCTCCGGAGGTTTCAGGGAAGCTCCTGAAGCCTCCGGAGGGCCTCTCGGAAGGGCAAAAACGCACACCAAAAATGGGGGGGAGTGCTGGTCCGGCGCGCATGCATGCTGTGGTCATGCGCATAGCACTATGGGTGTGGCATGACCACGCACGACCCCCCCTGCACTCCCCCCGCTTTTGGCATGCGAGCCAAAAAGGGTTCGCCGTCACTGATCTATGCTATTGGTTTTTGTTGCCCAAATGTAGAACCTTATTTTTTTCCACCATTGAATTTCATTTTGTTAGATAGTGCCCAATGTTCAAGTCTGTTAAGAACCTTCTGTATCTTAAGCCTATCTTCTGAGTGTTGGCTATTTCTGCCAGCTTGATGTCATCTGCAAATTTGATGAGTTCCCCATACATCCCCTTTAGTGAAAGAAACATTAGTAACCTGTACTATGCAAGTGACACTATTCTGATAGCTGAAAATGTAAATGATCTGCAAGTTCTAGTAATGGAAATTAAGGAGCACAGTGAAAAAAAGGATTAAATATAATCCATACATGACCACAAGTATGGCAACCAGGCTTAGAATTGGCAGAGAAAACATTTAAGTTGTGTATAACCTTTGCCTTTTAGGATCAACTATCAACAATAAAAAAAACCAGCTGTCACAAAATACTTAGTAGACCACGGTCACATGCTGGCCACGTCCATGCCCGGTTTAGTGAAGGTGAAAAGTCGTGATATGTCACTTGATGCTGCCTGTGGTAGACTAATACTTGGCAAAGTAGCAATGAAGGACTTGGAAAAAGTATTCAGATTCCATTATGTCTCTACCTACAAAAATCAGAATCGTGCAAACAATGATGTGATTCTAAAAATTGAATGTTAGAGAATCAAGAAGCAAGAGTATTACTGCCTTTGAGCTTCAGTGTTGAAGACAACTTCTGACAATTTTATAGTTAGCCTGGAAATCAAACTAACTGATTATAAAATAAACCAGTGCAACCCAAGTCTATCCATGTGGTCACTAAGAGTCAATACTAACTTGATGATTCATCATCATCAAGGTTTATGAAACAATACAGTGCCAAAGGGAATTGCAGAATCAAATGCATTGAAACATAGATTCCATTGTCAAAATATTGGGAGGGGGGAGGAGTATGGAGTAGTGTCTAATATCTTGTCTCCAACTGTAGTCCAGAGATTACATGAAATACTGCCATCATTGGAATGCCATCAGTAAGATTCAAGTGAGATAAGTAGACCGTTTACTGTTCAGAGTATTATAGAGAGAGATTTAGTTCAATAAATCCTTAATATCCCAAGGAAGTTCAGTGTTCTTTTAAGTGAACTGATTGATTATGTTCTGTCACATCATTGTTGACTTTCTCCATGATGATCTGTCTCTAACTTGATCCTTCAGGCTTCTAATGGTGTATTAATTGCCACTGTAACAAAGTCTATCCAGCTTCCTGCTGATTGTTCTCTTCTTTTCTTTACTTCCATTAAGAAACTATTCATATATTAATTTATAGTAATATAGCAACATTGTACCAAACTTACTATATTCTATACTTTATGCCTATACAGTGAGAAACTGTCACCATTCTCTGTACTGAGGAACAGGAATTCTACAATTTCATTACTAACAGAATTGATCTGTTGGAGGATGCTTTTAATTCATAATAAGCAGACAGAGCTTATAAACATCTTTTTCAGGGATATGTGGTCTGCATCAAACAACTACTTTTGGAAGTAATTCAGATATACCAGTTGGATTCATACTTTAGGACAAGGTTTAGGCCTATAGCAAAATAATCTGGTGATTTTAGATTAGGCCTATGATTCCTATTATAAATCATGCTATTTGAATAATCCTTAGTCCTGACCGTGGCTTGTTTTTCTTCACCCAATAATGTAGTAGCTTTGTGTGACAAATTCATATTTGCAAAATTTGATGCAAAAGGACTGCAATTGAAATTGCAGATTTTCAATTCATTAAGAGCACCTCACTGAAGCCCAAACTACACTGAACTAAGCTCACTTCTACTGAGGTGTTTTTTCCAAACAGAAAAGACCGTAGCGGATAGAGTCCCTTCATTGCTGTCTAAACTGCTGTGAGTTATGGTTTTCTCCAGCCTTTAATTATACAGTCATCCCCAATTGCCTCTTCCTAACAAGGCTGACAGGCCAATCTCTCAAGAGCCCTTAATGTGTTATCATCTCTTGCTGGGTGACCTCATATTTCTAACTGCTCCAAGCAGTGAGGGAGGGAGGGAGGGAGGAAGGAAAAGTGTCATCATCTCTTTTCCATCTCCTGTAAGCCCACATCCCCAGGCTCATCTGTTCAGGCAAAGATCAGCCCATCCATCACTTCCCCGTTTGGGCTATTAGATGATTAAAGGCATTTTTTATAATATTTGGATGAGTTTTCAAAGCTTCTTGAAAGTGTCTGATTAATACTCATTTAACCCCTTCCTGATCAGGATGTAGATCAGCAAGTTAGAAAGTTATGCATGGACAAAGACTGCAAGATGTATCTACTTTTTGAAGGATCTTGTTCCATTGGTTCATACCCAGCATTTTGACAAGGTGTGATTCATGTTCCTGGGACACCTGCAGGAAACAGTTCTTCCTAGTGGTTTGTGAGGTTTTAACGGTTCTGGGGGAACAGGAAACGGGACCTTGGTTTGTTATGCAACAGGCTGTGCACATGTATAGTACAGTGTCTGGAAATGTTTCCTAAGTTGCTCTTTACAGCATTGGGACTGTGTGGATAACAATTCTGTGATCTAGCAAGAATATCAGCCATTGATGGGTGCATCGTGGAATGTTGACATGTCAGCTTCATCTGTATGTTTGTCTATATTGTACTAACTAGACCCAACTATAGAAGGACAACATCAGAACCTCATTAACCTAGATGTCTCTTTCAGTTGTATAAACCTAGCAAATGTTCAGCACCTGAATCATATCTCAGGTTTGATTTGTTTTGCTTGGTTTAGTCTGAACTACTATAAACCATTCATTTCCTCAATTAAGTATCCTAATACCACTTACAACCAATGTATTATTTCTAAAGGCAAAGCTGGTAAATTGGGCCAGCTCAGATTTTTTGTAGTAACAAATGAATTAATGAATTATGGATATTTACATACTTCCCACCTCCTAAGATTCTAGGTAGTTTATAGTAATAAATGCCAAAAAGACAAATCGGCCACAATCCAAAAACAAAGAAATTAATTGGGTTAAGAAAGCAAATTCTTCTCAAGCCAAAACAACAACAAAATTCACATATAAATGGTAGCTCCGCCCAAATCTAAGAAAACAATGTTAACAAATCATGACTCTCATATTCATGTTTAAACAAAACAGCTTTAATAGTCATATAGAAGTTCAATACTGGAATAATTTACTTTGAAAATTGCTACAAATGTATTGAGATTGGTTTTTACAGTTATAGAAGACTGGAGAATATTTAAAATATTCCATTCTGATTTATTTCTAACTAATGTTCTTTACAATTAATGTAATTTTTGCAAGTTAAATAATGAAAGATTTTAATTCCAGGGCTCAGTTTCTACACTGGATAGTTTTTAAGAGATTAGCTGTACATTAATCATTATTTTTGGTTTTTATTTATTTAGGATAGGATGAAGTGGTTTAAGTAGAATATTTAGATTTACATTACTTTTTAAAGTTAAGGGCATATAACTAGTATATCACACATGCCAAATTATTGTCTTTTTTCTCCTTTATATTGTTTAAGGAAACTACCATTTTTCAACTGAAGAAGCAATGGGGACAGTTAGTATTAATCATACAAAACGTAGATATTTAATGTAACCTCGAGGGATGTAAACATTTCAATTAAAACATAAATGTATGAATTTGATTGATCATGAGAATTCTATTGAATGATACATTAGAAGCTGAAAAGGACAAGAAGATTAGAGAGGGAATGGTAAAAGCAAGAAAATAGGCAAAAAAGACTTCTCTCGGTCTGCTAAAACTTCCCAAGGTTCTCTTTGATTTTTGTAGACCGTTTCCAATTCTTTGCAATGATCAAGTTAGGATTCTCATCAGGTCAAGTTTTATACCAAATTGCAAGCATGAGTTAAGTGTGAACAAACAACACGTATTAAGGCACTTTGCAAGAGACATTTCAGTAATTTAAAATCTCTGAGAAACAAAATATGAACTGGATTCAAATCGATTTGTAAAACTGTAGCCTTGTCTGATTTTGTAAGATGATGAGTAGCTGATTAATAGCTGTTGCTTTGGAAAGGAATAGAGCCATGCTGATATAGTAGTTAAAGCAGAGGTACTCAACCATTTTTTCACCCCGGACCTCATTTTTATGCCCATGGATCATGGCCACAGACCACCAAGACTTAACCTAAGATTTAAATCATAACATTTCTCCAAGCCTTCGCTGAGCTCCTGTGATGATATCGCAACTCCCCCCCCCCAAAGGATTTGTGGACCACAGATTGAGAAACACTGGGTTAACACATCAGATTTGGACATGGAGATCCAGGTTCAGATCCACCTTTAGCCCTGGAAATTCACTCAATGCTTTTGAGCCAGTCATTTGCGGGCTGACCCATCCTGTCTTGTGGAAGAAAATGGGAAAGGTGTGAAAGTAACATCTGTTTACATCTCTTTAAAATAATTAGGTCTTCTGTGGGATTATGGGGCCGGCAGCTTTAAAGACTTGTATACAGGTGCTATATTTATGTTTCTGCATATTTCTAAAATACTGTGCAGCATTATTCTACAGTTCAGTATATAAGACTTGTACATTATTTCTACATTCCTCTTTCCTAATCTCATTATATTGTATGTGGTTCCTTGTGAGAAAATATTAAGTATCAAGATGTATAAAAAACTGTGTTTATAGCAATTCTTTTTGTGTGTTCTTTATAAGACTAAAACTGCAGCTTTTGATATCTAATCCCATGATAGTAACTAAATTTGGAAAATCTCTACTGTTAAATGTCACTTGCTCAGCTATAGTAGTCAGTTGATTGATTGTCTTCCTTCTGATGGTGATTGTCATATCTCATAATCTCAATTTCTTGTCAATTGATTGCCAGATAGAAGCGACAGCCAAGGAGGGCCACTAGTGTCCATGGGGGCCAGCCAGCGCATGGCGTTAACTTTCCCCCTCTGTAAGTGTTTATTTATTTTTATTACTGTTGTGGGATATTTTGGAAAAAACAGTAGAAGCCTCGTCAATTTGTGTAGATGATATTAGGGCAGTAATAAAAAGTATAGTTAAGGCATAAAAAGATATTAACAATATATTTAAAGTATCACTACTAACCTGTACTATAGCATTTGATTGAAAATTGCTGATAACAAATCTGTCATTGTTTTATCAAGGGCAGTTAATACTGTATATCCTTAGTTTAGGAAAAAAGTTTCATTATAAGCAGAAGTGGGTAGTTGCTAAAAGTTACGGATGAAAATCACTTAAAAATTATCCTTAGAATACTAGATGAGAAATGAAAATGAAATAGTCACTTTCGTTGGATCAGACAAATGTTTTATCCTGGATCTTACAGTAATCATTAATGAATGCCAGTAGGATTATGTACCTGCTCTGCAAAATTTGTAGCTCATATCTCTAATGTCATGTTTCTGAGTAATGGGCCCAATCAATCCAGGACTCTGAGGCTGTGGTTTTTCTCAAAGATCCATTTTATTGGGTACATCATATGGGCACATTTGAACATATTTTGGTATTTTTTTGTTGTCCTTTTTCATTGTTGATCACCAAAATTGTCTTCACACCAGATGCCATGTCCTGAGGAATCCCAAGTGGCTGGCTTGCTTGGAGTCGTGAGTCAGAGCCTTGACATTAAGCCACATTTGAATGTGCCTATATCTGGGATGGCGAACCTATGGCACGCGTGCCACAGGTGGCACGCGGAGCCATTTGTCAGGGCACGCGAGGTGTTGCCCTGTCAGCTGGCCAGCGTGCATGCGCGCACTGGCCAGCTCAGTTCAGCCTTTTCTAAAGCCATTTTTCACCCTCCCCAGGCTCCAGAGGCTTTATAGGAGCTTGGGGAGGGCAAAAACAGCCTCCCCCCCCCCGGAAGCCCTCTGGAGGCTTCAGGAGCTTCTCTGAAGCCTCCGGAATGCACAAAAATGGCCCTATGGGCAAACCGGAAGTTTGGGAACGGACTTCTGGTTTGCTCGTAGGGCCGTTTTTAGTCCTCCGGAGCCTTCAGGGAAGCTCCTGAAGGTCCCTAAAAGCTCCAGAAGACTAAAAATGGTCCTATGGTTTGCTCGTATGGCCGTTTTTAGTCCTCCTGAGCCTTCAGGGAAGCCTCCTGAAGGTCCCTGAAGGCTCCGGGGGGCCTCCGGGGGGGTGCTGTTTTCTCCCTCCCCAGGCTCCTATAAAGCCTCTGGAGCCTGGGGTGGCCAAAAAAAGCATGCAAAAAATGGGGGGACCACCTGCTATGCGCTCATGCTCACTGGGGGGGGTTGCGCATTGCATTATGGGTGTGGCACACCCACACACAACCCACTGCGTCCCCCCCATGCGTCCCCCCACTTATGGCACTCGAGCCAAGAAAGTTTCGCCATCGCTGTCCTATATGATATACCCAATAAAATGGATCTCTGAGAAAAAGCACAGCCTCAGAGTCCTGGATTGATTGGACCCATTACTTGGACCCATGACATCTAAATTATGAACACCTCTGCGAGCATTGTGCGGTATAGAATTAGAATTTTACCTGGCTTTTTGAAAAATATTTCTAAATTTTAGGGGGAAAAGGATACTTTATATAGGGATTACTAGCATAGCACAGCATTTTTTCCTGTTCCATATTTCTTTGCTTCTACTGCAAATTAACTTTTGTTGTTATTGTTGTATTTCCATTGTTCAGACATTCTAAATGAATCACGGGTTATAATCAGTTTGAATTATATATATTGGCCCTACTCATATGATATATAATTATACCATTAATTTATTTATATTTCATATTTCTAAACCATCCTTCTTCCTCAAAGAGGGCTATACAATATCATATAATTGATAAATAAAGTGTCATTAAAAAGTAACATTAACATTAAAATTTGGTATGTACACTATGTAGCATCCATGTGTCTGTGTGTGTGTTGAGGGGAGGGTTTCCATACAAGCTATTTAACCCATGTTGATAACTTCCTTAAATAACTGAAAGAATGCTAGGTTTTTTTTTCAAATAGACAAACTGTATTTGGGGCTCAATTCAATTGCTAATTTAGTCAATTAATTCCCCTGTGTTATGAGTCTAGCGTCTGGGCAATTGGTTGATTCTTTTCCTGTGAAAAGGGGATCTCTCCAGGAACTCCCACCTCTGTCTCACTTTTCACCACCCTCAGATCACACAGAGGTGATGAAAAAAGGACAGAAAGAAATAACTGTGCTTAAACCCATGAGTCTGCCAGTGGTAGTGCCAATTGTGGTCACACACTAGGGAACTTTTTTTAGGTCGATGTGCAGATTTTTTTTTTTAAAAAAAAGCCAGTGCAGATTTTACAAATTACAGGTTTTTTTTAAAGCAGGAGCTGGGAACAGAGTGAAAATCTAGTCTCTTTTATGGCAACTGGAAGGAATTTTTTAAAAAGTTTTGTATGACAGGAGCAGCTATCCTACTCTACTTCAACGCATGTCTGCTGACTGGGAGAAGCAATAACTGGATGGTATATATTACCAAAACACAGTTAAATCCTACTATTACTGTGATCCTATGAAATGCCTAATTTTCCTTTTCACCATCTGGAATTTTCTCCACATTGTCTTGATAGTTAAAAATGCAATCTGAAATTCTGAGTTATGTCTTTCACTGATACTCCATTTCAAATACTATCCACTTGTCTTGGATGTCATAGAATTTGCTGTCACATCTACCAGTTCGAATCCAGTTACTTCAGTCTTTTGACTTTCTTCCTTGGTAATGGCTAACATATCCTAATAGGTTTTGTACACATTGAGGCTGCCCTTGGATGTGCGTGAAATAAGACAAAGTAGTACTATAATACTGGTGCATGGATGACTTAAGGCTGTCTTGGGCTGAATCCACAGAATTGGCATACTGTCACCCCCTGTAGGAGCTGACAAGAAACCAACATGCATCCAAAGTGCACCCACAAAGCTAGAGTTCTCTTTATTGCTGACTCATATATGAACAATAAGAGATGTGATTGGCAGTTTGGTTTGCAGTCTGGCTAATAATGTTAGCCACTTCATACAAGGCCATCACCAATTCGCATGATATACTTTTAGATGTGCTGTTGATGGCATTGGCCAGTGATGGCAAATCTTTTCGGCACTGAGTGCCCAAACCAGAACATCTTTTCGGCACTGAGTGCCCAAACCAGCAGTGCGTGCATGTGTATGCACCGGAATGCCGGAAACCTGAAGAACCAGCTGGCGGGGGCATGCATTCCTGTTTTTTAGCCGTTTTCTGCCTGGTTTTGAGCCATTTTCAGGCCGTTTTCCACCTTCAGACCGTTTTTGGATGTTTGGTGCCCGCGAAGACCAGCTGGCCGTCGTGCACTGGAAACCAGAAGACCAGCTGGCGATGGCGCGCGTGCCCACAGAGAGGGCTCTGCGTGCCACCTCTGGCATTCGTGCCCACAGGTTCGCCATTGCAGACATAGGCCAAGTAGGCAAACCATCAACTTCCAAAGTATTCCTAACCACTCCAAAAATAACTTAAAAAGGAGAATGAGCCCGTTGTCAGATAAAACAAGAGTGGATGGTGTATGCAATGGTCAGAGACTGGAAAGAAGGGGGAGATTCAGGACATCAGTGACAGAGGCACTAGGCACTTTGTTATAGCAAATTGCCTCCCCTCTTCCCATCAATGCACCCTACATTGTTTGCACGGAGAAACTCAAGCAATAATATAATGGAAAACATCATTTGAGTAGCTAAGTGCCTAAACATGGCCTCTGGCCGAAACTTGCTCAGGGGAGTGTTGTTAGGACATTCTCATTCTAGAGAAAGATGTATGGATGTGTCTTTACATATGATTAGAAACAAGATAAAAAGGGTGCCATAGGGACATAGCAGAATGAAGATGCTGGGGAAGCATCATTTTTGTATTGTAATTAGGCTAGTCAAAGGCCTTTAATGCATATAATATTTTGGGCAATTATATAGACAACTTTGAAATCTAGTAATATACAGATATAGTAGAAATTGGGTATGCTTCCTGTTCATTTTAGAATAAAGGACTACATATTAGACAATGAGGTAAAGTGATTGGATGAGTAGTTGTGATGGATTGCTCCATCATCTATTCCCATGGCAGGTTTTGATACGTGTGTCCCATTCTCCTCTGCCCCCCTCCTCTGACCACTTTACTGACAAGCATATAGATAGAGGAAGAAAGTAGATGACCTTCGGCATGTTTATTGACACTCCCAGAGTTCATACTGCAATTCTACAATCTTTCCCTGAGATTATTAAAAATTAATTGATCGCTTTTATATTCTCTCTATGGTGCCCGACACTGCCATGAGAGGGGCCAAGAGGAGGAGGGTGTGTGCAGGCGGAGCAAACATGCTGATAAATGTTAATTACTCTTTTATGGCCCTTGTCAAATTCCAAAGCAAGTCATAAATTCATTAAACTCTAACGGATTAAGCACATGCAGCTTATTTAACCACCATAAACAAGATCATTTGGATGTTGGTTTTCCCCTTTTTACTGCTTAAGCAGCAAAAAAAAAGGAGAAAAAGTAGACTTGAGAGTTCTTGATAGGTCTGAAAAGTTGTTGGTTAATATTTAGTTGCTACTGCCTTTATTATTACGGCTTGCAATATATGAAATTATGTTCTTATTGCATGCTTTTAACTATATGCACCCTGAATGATACAAACTGAATTGCTGGTGGTCTCTGCAAAATCTTGTATTGGATCCCTATAGGGGGGGAAATGTATTGTTGAAAAAAATAGTTCAAGTTCTTTGACACTGAAGAGTTTTCCAGTTTTGGGGGGATGTAAAAAAAATGGGTCCAGCAGCACAAAACAATAAATATTTTCTTTTGTGTTTTCTCCATCATTACAGAGGTTATAATGTCAATTTCATATTATGACAACGCTGGAAAAAACAATGTTTCCTTCCAAAACAATGAAGCAATTTCTGTTTGAATGAGCTGAATGTAAAGACAGGACACTGAACAGGATTAATAGTTAGGATCTTAGGTTTGGGGCATCTATGCTAGCAACTTTTCATTTTCTTTCATATTCATATGACTGGCAAAACAAACAAGGAAACTGTAGTTAATTATAGTTTACTGTCCAACTTGGGAGTCAATGGCTACTGGCAAGGACAATCAAAGAGCCACCAGTAGGTCATTGAGAAATAAAGTAACTTGCTTTATATATAATACAGATTCCATCTTGAAGAAGCTGCATTTTCATCTTTCAGAAAGTCTTATCTTGCTCCGTTTGAATTGGCTCAGAATCAGCAACTTATAGAATTGAAATCGGATCGAGTTTTAACTGATACCATATGCATATATAGTCAGCTTGCCACACTATAGAAAATTTGAAAAAAAAAAAAGCTCAGCTTTTTATTATGGCAATTAAATATTTTCCCCTCAAATCAGGACTGACTAGTGGAGGGTGAAGAGCATGGTTCTACATTTAGGCAAAAAAACCGAAGTGCACAGGTACAGTATAGGTGGTACCTTGCTCAATAGTAGTAACTGTGAGAGGGATCTTGGAGTCCTAGTGGACAACCATTTAAATATGAGCCAGCAGTGTGCAGCAGCTGCCAAAAAAGCCAACACAGTTCCAGGCTGCATAAACAGAGGGATAGAATCAAGATCATGTGAAGTGTTAATACCACTTTATAATGCCTTGGTAAGGCCACACTTGGAATACTGCATTCAGTTTTGGTCACTACGATGTAGAAAAGATGTGGAGACTCTAGAAAGAGTGCAGAAAAGAGCAACAAAGAGGATTAGGAGACTGGAGGCTCAAACATATGAAGAACGGTTGCAGAAACTGGGTATGTCTAGTTTAATGAAAAAAAGGACTAGGAGAGATATGATAGCAGTGTTCCAATAACTCAGGGGTTGCCACAAAGAAGAGGGAGTCAAACTATTCTGCAAGGTACCCGAGGGCAGAACAAGAAGCAATGGGTGGAAACTAATCAAGGAGAGAAGCAACTTAGAACTGAGGAGAAATTTCCTGACAGTTAGAACAATTAATCAGTGGAACAGCTTGCCTCCAGAAGTTGTGAATGCTCCAACACTGGAAGTCTTTAAGAAGATGTTGGATAGCCATTTGTCTGAAACGGTGTAGGGTTTCCTGCCTAGGCAGGGGGTTGGACTAGAAGACCTCCAAGGTCCCTTCCAACTCTGCTATTGTATTGTATTGTAGTTGGACCTCCTGAATAGGCAGTTTCCTGTTTGGATTGAGAGCCTGCTGGAGCAACTAATTTTTCCTGGGCTTTTTCTTTCTGTTCCTCAGTTATGATTCCCTGGCTCAAATCTGCTCAACTAACCTCAGACTATCTATCATGCAACCTTGAGAGTGTGAAAATTCCTGGTCTTCTTTGACATTTTTTTGTAACTAGTCACACACACACACACACACACACACACCATTATTTTATTCTTCTGATGTAGCACTTCAGTGTAAAGATTATACTTAAAAGTATTTATTTAAATTGTTACATTCCTAAACCAGGAAACAGTGGCAAAACATTTTCTCCTTAGAAGAAATGAAAATATTTTTTTTCTTTTTACTGAATTCTGTCATTAAAAACAAACAAACTGTGACTACTCCACACACTTCTGATATGCTGCCCTTGCCCATTATGTTCCATTGACCTGTTTATGAGATATCATATTACTAGCATTAATTCGCGATTAGAGCATGTATAGCATTGCAACTAAAACAAAGAGGTATTTTTAATTCTCTGGCAAAATGTTGGAACTCTCAGTGAAATCAGATGGCCTTTTCATTTGAGTCATAGGTGGGAGGATCTAGTTGTAAGTAGAATCAGATGTAACATAGTGAATAAAGGACTGAATTATGAATTGAGTTACCTTCTGTTCAGGCATCTGAGTTTTACTATTAACTGACCGCTGGATTTAAGTAATGTTCCCTTCTTGCGGTCTCAGACCCTTTTGTGCTGCTTACTATTGCTTTTTCCAGTATTGGAAAGAGAAAAATTTAACTAAATGTATACGCTTTGCTACTTTTAGAATGATAAGTATTATTATATTACTGATCTTAGAATGATAAGTATTACTATATATTCCACTTCACTATATCTTGAACCCAGAAAATTCCCTCAAGTCCAGAGACACCGTGGGATCTCTGATTATTTAGTGTCACTGCTAAATAATCAGAGATCCTATTCTCAGTTCTTTGGGTTCCCTTGCTTTTTGCCACCAAATTCTGTCCCTATGTATGATGAATGTACAGGCACAGGGGTGGGCCGTCAAGGGTTAATGGAGGAAATGTGCCTTGTGCTCAGCGGTAGCTAACAGCCACCAGCTAATAACTTTATGGCTTTCAAAGCAAAGCATTTATCATGCTGAAGTTTGTTTATGCACTGGTTATACAACACATTATGGCAGATCTGCATTGGGCTGATAAATTCTAGATGACAAGCAAGGCTACTGAGTGGGACTCGCACAGTCCAAAAGACCAGTAGCTTTTTCCTGAACTCTACTTCTAAGATAAGGCTGTTTTTTCCCTCCTTTGTTTGGTAGGGACAAAACATACGGTAGATTTAGGGAGACTGATTTTTTTTTAAATAAACAGAAATAAAAGGCATATATCAAGTTAATTATTTGGAGAAAGTAGTAGTAGGATCCACAATTCTGCCTTGTAAATTTGATCAGGAATGGGAGATAAGAAAGACTGTACAAGTCTATTGAATCGAAGCAAGATATAAGAAAGAAAGGAGAATGCTTAGATCTGTTACGGTGTTTAAGTAGCATGATTATTGACAGTCTAGGTAGCATTCTTTGTTTAAAAATATTTGGCCAAAGAAAACTCAGATTGAATAAAGCTGTTTTTTTCCAAACACTGCCTTTCTATCAGGCAGTGAGCTGTTTTTATAGAATGACTTCCTTGTTTTTCCCCTCTTTCTACAGAATTCTGTTAAGAAGGGAAAGAAAGATGAGGGAACTGCCTAGTTTTTTTAAAAAAAATTGCTAATGCTAGGAATTCTCTCTCTGGAAGCATTAAAAGGAAAGTGATATATAAATAAATAATAAAATAGTTCACTGGGATAACTCAGAAATCTCTTGTCAGAAAAGCTGTTAGCAGTTTCCATACTGAAATTCCCATGTCCTCATGTGCTCTTTGAAAATATCACAGTACTAAAAAAAAATTCTGATTATTTAGAAGAATATGTGTTTAATGGTGCATTTCAAATCTATCTTGTTGCTAAGATTCAATATAAGCAAGAGCTATGAGTGACACATTTGTAGTGGGTTAGGTAGTGTATTCTGACACTGGAAAAGCTTTTAAGCCAATGTTTAGATCATTTTTATTTAAAAGAAGCCAGATATTCTTACTTGCCTGAAAACCAAGGTTGTGTCATTCCATTAAGTGACACTGCCTGGTGCAATATTTTCTGGGCAATGACCAGAAATTCTCTCTGAGTGTAGCAAATGCATCAGTGAGCTGAAAGATGGACATAGTGAAGTGTTGCCCCAAATAAATATGCATGTTCACTTTGTCTAGCTTCTACAAACTGTAGTTCTCACCATGTATCACCATGTCTCTTACAGAATTTATAAATGGTTAGTCTTATATGGATACTTATGTGCAGGAATAAATAGAGGAAAAGCAGAATTTGTCATCCAACTTTTGTGTGTGTATATATGAGAGAGAGAGAGAGAAACGAGGTGTGTGTGTGTGAGAGAGAGAGAGAGAGAAAGAGAGAGATAGAGAGAGAGGGAGGGAGAGAAAGAGAGTAGTCCTTGCTTCTCAACAACAATTGGGACCAGCCACTCCATTTCTAAGTGCTACAGTCAGTAAGCAGAAAACCATACAACTGTGTTGGCATTACAATGTCATTGGCCATTTGGTCATTAAGCAAGTCACTGTGGTTGCTAAATGAAACTTCACATGATTGTGACTTGTGATTTTGCTTCTGCATTCTCTATTAATTCTGCTTTTTGCAAGCTGGTTGAGAAACATGCAAATGGCGATTCTGTGACCACAGGACATTATAATGCTCTTAAATGCCAGGACTGGTCAAAAAGCTGGGTTTTTCTACACCATTATAAATTAATACAGTCACTAAGTGAGGCCATTAATAAGCAAGGGTTACTTGTAACATTTAAGAAATAAAGTATGAGTGTTACAGTGTTCTTCAGGAATTTGCCTTCTATTTTCTAGAATTCCAGAAGAATAAATACATGCATATGTATCAGCTCTATTCACAGTGAAGAAGACAGTAGGACCAGTACATTTTCTGTGTTAAGTAATCCTGAATGGATGGAGAATTAATCTAGTGCATCATGAATTGTACTATTAAGGTTCTTGACTTTATCTACGTCAGTAAATGAGAATCAAAAGGACCCTATTTGTAAATTAGGTATCACATGATTCTTGTATGTTGATTGTCCTGTCACAACTTCTACTACAGTGTACACTTAAGTGGCCTGTCTGTAGATTCAGGACAACCAATTAATATATTACATATACCTTGATAATTGCATACCTAGGAATTTTTCATTTAACAAATTTGATATTAATATTTGCACATCTACGTTTACTAGTACATAAGGTTGGAAGATTTCTATATTATGTGTTTGTAATTTTTATCTTTTGCTTTGCATCTGCATTATACTTCTGTATCTGCGTCTTAATGTTCTTAATTTCCACTCATGCTTATACACGTACAGTGGGCACATGAACCATCACCTATCCTGACAAAGTGGCTGCAATGGGCTTGTCATTTGGTGTTCTAGTTGTCGTATGTGAGTGCCAGCCCTGCAGGCTGTAAATCCTGCTGCCCAGCTGAGGAGGTTCAGCAGTTTATTGCTCAAGGCCAGGCTCATGAATCAGGCAGAGGTGTCGGAAGGCACATTAACTCGTAGCCTTTGCTCAGCTGCTGTGTGGTTCCAGGAGGGGCCGCCTGAGGCAGCGATTAAAGGCAGCACCTTCCCCTTTTCTGTTTTATGGTAAGAGGAAAGCAGTAAATTAGAGACCCTGAGGCTTTAGGGCAGGCTTTGCCCTGACATAACTACCTGCTGCTGCTCTGATAGCTAGTAAGTCCTAGTGTAGTTCTGCATCAAGAACTTCAAAAGCCTTCTAGTTGCGTAAGACAGGAAATTAACAATATAAGTGTGATGACGTATAGCAACTTCTTGAATATGTTCTGGTACATAGGAACCTTTTCTTACAGAGTTATGAATAATTCTGCATCCTGCCATATCCTAGAATGACAGTTGGTCTTACCTGAACTGTTATTTTAGGAGGTTTTGCAGGATTAGCCAGGATTGGGTATTGTGGTGTCCAATTGGCCTCGAGACAGAGTTAATTTGAAGCCACGCCTCTGTGTTCCTTGCTTCTGGTTCCCAGTTTCAACGAGTCAAGCCCACTGCAAAACACCTGAAAACAAGTCATAAGGGAACACACCCCACCCCCTGAACTCCCCCAACCCCCTGGACCAACGCTAAGGCGGAAACCTGGCTAATCCTGCAAAACCTCCTAAAACAACAGTTCAGGTAAGACAACTGTCATTTTCCGGAGGAATTTTGCAGGATTAGCCAGGATTGGGACATACCCAAGTTAACGTCCCTCAGGGGGGGCACTATTGGTCCTGGGCCCCTCATGCGTTACCACGTGTTGTAACACCCTACGACCAAAGGCCGCATCAGCCGATGCAAACACATCTAACCTGTAGTGCCTGATGAAGGGAGACGGGGACGCCCACGTAGCCGCTCTGCAAATCTCCACGATAGGTGCCTGTGTGGCCCAGGCTGCCGAGGTAGCCGCACTCCTAGTGGAGTGTGCTGTGATGCCCTGGGGCACCGGAAGGTGCTGAACCTCATAGGCCAATGCGATGGCCAGTTTGATCCACCTCCCTATAGCCGAGGAGGACACCCTCTTCCCCAGGGAAGACGGATAAAAGGAAACAAAGAGCACCTCAGAGTTCCTGAGGCCCTCTGTGCACCTCAGGTAAATGCACAAGGCACACCTGACATCCAGCCGGTGCCAAAGACACTCCCTATCATGAGATGGGTCGGACAAAAATCTGGTAATACCACCCCCTGCGACCTGTGGAAAAGGGAGTTAACCTTGGGAACAAAAGTCAGATCCAGTCGTAGGACGACCCGATTATTGTGGAATGTACAAAGATCCGATGTGAAGGACAACACCCCCAGTTTGGAGATCCGACGGGCTGAGGTGACCGCCACAAGGAACACTAACTTAAGGGTTATGAACTTCAGGTCAACCGTCCTCAGAGGTTCGAATGGTGCTCCTGTCATTGCTTGGAGAACCGCAGTGAAGCTCCATGTTGGAAACCTGTGGACTACCGAGGGACGGAGATTCCCCGCACCCTTCAAAAACCTCTTAATTAATGGGACCTGGGAAAGTGGAAGGAGCCCTTCTCCCCGAATAATCGTGGAGAGGGCCGCCACCTGTCTCCTGAGGGTGCCATGTGAGAGCCCCCTATGCAATCCATCTTGGAGGAACTCCAAGACGTGCGGAACCGAAGCCTCGCGAGGATTCACTCCTGAGACCCAGCACCACTCTGCAAAGACCCGCCAAGTGGAATCATAAATCCTAGTGGTGGAACCCTTGCGTGAAGCCTCAATTGTGGAGATCATCCTCTGTGAAAGCTGGGTGGCGCTTAAGCGCTCCTGCTCAATCTCCACACGGCTATCTGCAGCCACTGTGGCTCGGGATGCATCAGGTTTCTCTGTCTGAGGTCCACATCCCAACCCGGGATCCTCCACGGGTGTGACACTGACAGGCACATTAGGTCCGCAAACCACGCCTGGCACGGCCAGTAGGGCGCCACTAAGATGAGCTCAGCCTTCTCTGATATCACTTTCCGAACTACCCCAGGGAGAAGGGGAAGGGGAGGGAAGGCGTAGAGCAGGCCCTCCGGCCACGGCATCCAAAGCGTGTCGACTCCCTCCATCCCCCGAGCTGGGAACCGATAGAAGAACCAATCCACTTGAGTGTTCTGTGGTGTGGCAAACAGGTCCACCTCCGGATGGCCGAACCTGGAGCAGATGGCCTGGAACAGTTTATTTATTTATTTTATTTATTTATTATTCATATTTATAGACCGCCCCCTCTCCCGAAAGGGACTCGGGGTGGTGTACAGTCCCTAAAATACGTTATAAAATACATACAAAAACAGTTAAATAATTAAATACGTAGGTGGAGGAGGTTGTAAGACTGTACATAGAATAATAAATATAATACATTAAAAGCTTATTAAAACCCCAAACCCAATTAAAATGAGTAAATCCCCGGGAGGTAAAACTAAGAAAGTGCCAGGCCAGCTGATTGAAATAGGTGAGTCTTTAACTTTTGCCGGAAGGAACGGAGGTCGGTGGTAGTTCGAATGTCTGGGGGGAGGTCATTCCAGAGGGTTGGGCCCATCACAGAGAAGGATCTACTCCTAGGTGTCGCCCGCTGGCATTGACCAGCAGACGGCACCAGGAGGAGCCCCTCTCTGTGTGAGCGGATAGGTCGCAGGGATGTGTGTGATAGGATGCGATCCTGCAGGTAACTAGGTCCACTGCCATGGAGCGCTTTAAAGATGGTGATCAATACCTTGAAACGCACCCGAAACGCACCCGTTTCGGAGAAAGGCTCCACTCCCCGTGGTTGACCGTGGCCCGACTGAGCCAGTCGGCTTGATGGTTGTCCACTCCTGGACGCCAATGCCACCACTGGAGGGTCCACTGTGGGCACCTGCAATGCCTCAGAGGAACTAGGTTCCATGTTAAAGAACCTCCTATCACTGCTGCTGGGGTTGGGAAATGTTCCTGGCTTTTTCCACTGCTTTTTAACTACCTCTAGGAACAACTTAGGGGCAGGGATGTCTTCCTTCTCTGGAGGAGGCTCTGAGTAAACTCGATCCTCTGGATTTTTCTCCAGACCAACCTCCTTGGCACCCAACTTGGCGTCCTCCGTCTCACCCAATTGCGCTGTGGCCCTGGCCTTGTGCAACAGTGACTTGAACAAATCCGGAGGAAACAGACCAGAGAATGCTGATGCCTCAGGCTTTGAGGGATCCTCATCATCAGACATATCTACCTCTCTCTGAACCTGATCCCCCACCATGGAACCCTCGCTAGCCAGAGAAGGAGAAACAGGCCGGCGCACCTCCAAGGGGGAAGACCTCGGCCTGTCCTGAGCAGTGGCACACACACCCCAGGGACCTTTGCCACCATTGCGGGTCGCACAGACCCCTTCTGTAACCCAGCAGAAATTGCATGTGAAATTGCAGAGGAGATAAACCTCTGAATGCTTGCTGGAAGCTGCTCCATGTCTCTAATGAAGGAATACTCCTCCTCTTGTGCACAGCCTTCAGACTGTGGAGCCAATGATGGCCTGATGGGACTATCCCTCCTGGTCTTCCTGCACTGAAAAGGATCCCTTAGATAGGGGCCCTTTTCCACCATGGAGAGTGAGGGGGGGGAGGTGAAATGTCCCTGAGATACACTGGGGAATCCCCCCTGTGAGGATACATAGACCTGGATCTAATGGGCAATCTAGACCTCAAGGGAGAACTAGGCCTACTCCTCTGTTCAGCCCTGGACACCTGCTTTTCCAGGACCCTGTGCCTCCTTTCCTCATCCTTCTGCAAGGCCTTGGAGGATTTTCCAGCTGCTGCAATTTTTCGCAGTCTCACAAAGGCTGTGGGCCTCACTCGGGCCCCACTGGAGGTCCCCTCCCCAGGGGACAATGGGGAATCTGGCCTTTCCTCTGCATCTGCCATGGCACCAGGTCAGGGCTCCACCAGGCTCAGCCCACCAGAAACAGCAGCGACCCAAAAACAGCTTCCCCCAATCGCTCATGGCCTCCACGCGATGAAATCAGCCTCTGGTAGATATATATTAATCCAGAGAGGTGGGCGAGGCGCAATCTTAGGGGATTTTTAGTTAAATGTTTTATTCGTTTTTTAGGGGGTTCCAGGGTGGGGGGAGGGGCTAGTCAGACTGAGGGAGGGACCAATGCCAAGCTGGCGGGTGGAGTTAATAAGGAAGTGAGTGGAGCCATTAAGGGGGGGGAGTAGTGATATTCCAGAAGAGGGTCTTTTTATTCCAAAGGTCGTGGGGAGGGGCAGGTGCGAGGGTAGCCAGAGATCTTATCGTCGGTTGGGAGACCGGGGCCGTGGTCGTTGGGTACGGCCGGTCATATGTCCCAACCCCCGCAATCTAGGTGGTCAGGCCCTACAGAGCCAGGGCCTGAGACTGATGCTATGCAATGCCAGGTCCGTTGTCAACAAAGCCCCCCTCATTAACGACTTGGTGTCGGAGGGGGAGCCGGACCTGGCAGGAATCACGGAGACCTGGCTGGGCCACGAGGGAGGTCTCCCTCTTGTGGAAATGTGCCTGCCAGGTTACCGCGCATTTCATCAGTCACGGGCACTAGGCAGGGGTGGTGGGGTAGCGGTCATTGTGAGGGAAGGTCTCGAGCCGAGAGAGACCACTGTGCCACAGATAACCGGTTGTGAGTCCCTATGCGTGAAATGGGGCCCAGAGAGACAGCTGGGCTTGCTGATTGTATACCTGGCTCCTCGCTATGCATCAGCAGCCCTGCCCGAGCTCCTCGAGGTGATCGCCGAGATGGCAGTTGAGACCCCCAGGCTGTTGGTCATGGGGGACTTTAACTTGCCATCGGTAGGAGAGACATCTGAGGTAGCTCGGGAGTTCATGGCTTCCATGACAGCCATGGACCTGACCCAGGTAATTCAGGGCCCCACACACGAGGGAGGTCACACACTGGATCTTATCTTTGTCTCTGGCCAGTGGAGGAGTGATCTGGGAGTAGGGGATTTAGTTATTACACCCCTGTCATGGTCAGACCACTCACTTCTCTGGCTTGACTTCCCAGCCGCTACTCCCCATCGCGGGGAGGCAGAACCAGAATGTCCAAGATGGTTCCGCCCCAGACGCCTGATGGAACCTGATAGGTTCCAGACGGAGCTTGGGCCATTTCCTGTAGCCCTGACCCGCACCCGGATGGAGGACCTAGTGGCTGCATGGAATAGTGCGGCCACCGGGGCCTTGGACCGGGTTGCGCCTTTGCGGCCTCTCTTGCGGCAGCGAACCACCCAGGCCCCTTGGTTTACCAAGGAGCTGAGGGTGATGAAGCGCCGCAAGAGACGCCTAGACAGCAGATGGAGATCGTCACGCTCTGAATCTGACCGATCACAGGTGAGAGCCCATTTACGGACTTACCTTGTGGCGTTAAGAGTGGCCAAGCATCAGTATTGTGCCACCCTTATTGCGTCCGCAGATAACCGCCCTGCCGCCCTGTTTGGGGTAACCCGCTCCCTCCTTCAACAGAGGCCGCGGGAAGCCCCTTTGCGGGGTAGAGCAGAGGAATTTGGGGAGTATCTGCAGGACAAAATCGCTCAGATTCGAAGCGAGCTGGTCTCTACTAGTGGGCTAGAGGGGACGTCGGAGGTGGGTCTTGAGGCTCCACTCTGGGAGGAGTTTGACTCTGTTACTTCCGACGATATGGACAGGCTGCGTAGGCGACTGCGAGCCACCACATGTTTACTGGACCCGTGTCCCTCCTGGCTTGTACTGGCATCCTGGGAGGTCACACGAGGCTGGCTCCAGGAGTTAGTTAACGCTTCTTTGAGTGAGGGGTTCTTGCCGTCCGTCCTGAAAGAGGCGGTGGTGAGGCCCCTACTCAAGAAGCCTTCCCTGGACCCAGCTGTGTTAGCCAACTACCGTCCCATCTCCAACCTTTGCTTTCTGGCGAAGGTTGTAGAGAGTGTGGTGGCGCAACAGTTTCCATGCCACCTGGAGGAAACTGATTATCTGGACCCGCGCCAGTCCGGTTTCCGGCCCGGCCACAGCACGGAGACGACATTGGTCGCGTTGGTGGATGATCTCTGGAGGGCCAGAGATGGGGGTTGCTCCTCCATCCTGGTCCTACTAGACCTCTCGGTGGCTTTTGATACCATCGACCATGGTATCCTATTGCATCGACTGGAGGGGCTGGGGGTGAGGGGCACCATTCTGCGGTGGTTCTCCTCCTACCTCTCTGGCCGAGTGCAATTTGTATTGGCAGGGGGGCAGAGGTCGACCTCGAGGCCGCTCACTTGTGGGGTGCCACAGGGGTCGGTCCTCTCGCCTCTCCTGTTCAATGCATATATGAAGCCGCTGGGTGAGATCATTCGTGGGTTCGGGGTAGATTACCATCTGTACGCGGATGATACCCAGCTGTACATCTCTACCCCGAACCACCCCAACGATGCCGTCAAAGTGATGTCCCGGTGTCTGGAAGCCGTACGGATCTGGATGGGAAGTAACAGACTCAAGCTCAACCCGTCCAAGATGGAGTGGCTGTGGCTACCGGCACCCCGGTTCAACCAGCTGATTCCATCACTGGCCATTGGGGGCGAACATCTGGCCCCCGTGGATCGGGTACGCAATTTGGGCATCCTCCTAGATGCCCGGCTGTCAATGGACGACCATGTGACAGCCGTGGCAAGGGGGGCGTTTCACTAGGTTCGCCTGGTGCTGCAATTGCGTCCCCTATTGGACCAGAACGCCCTTCGCACAGTCACCCATGCGCTTGTGACGTCCCGGCTGGACTACTGTAACACTCTCTACATGGGGCTCCCCTTGAGATGCACCCGAAGACTGCAGTTAGTTCAGAATGCGGCCGCGCCGGCAGTCTCGGGAGTCGCTAGATACTCCCACGTAACACCCTCCTGCGCGGGCTGCACTGGCTACCTGTAGCTTTTCGGGTGCGTTTCAAGGTGCTGATTATCATCTTCAAAGCGCTCCATGGCACAGGGCCTAGTTATTTGCGGGATCGTATCCTGCCCCACACATCCCTTCGGCCAATTCGCTCACACAGAGAGGGACTCCTCCGGGTGCCGTCCACTAGGGTGTGCCAGCGGGCGACGCCCAGGGGAAGGGCCTTCTCTGTGATGGGCCCGACCCTCTGGAATGACCTTCCCCCTGATATTAGAACAACCACGGACCTCCGCTCCTTCCGTAAGAAGCTCAAAACCCACCTGTTCAATCTAGCCGGCTTGGCCTAATTCCAGCTCTCCCACCCCAGCCTGTATTTTTAAATTTTGGTCTTGGGCTTAGTTTTTAATTTTTATAAATTTGTACAGGGATTTAATGTTTAATTCGTTTTTAACTATATTTATGATTATTTGTAAGGTTTTTTTAATTTGGTACCTGTACACCGCCCCGAGTCCCTTCGGGGAGAGGGGGCGGTCTAGAAATCAAATCAAATAAAATAAATAAATAGATCTTTCCTGTCCCCTTTGCAAGATGCGCGGCTGTTGGCAGAGCCACATGGCGCACCACACAGTCCTCACTGTCCCGCACCACTTCGGGCCTCCTGGCGTCGATCTGGGCGTGCAGGGCCTTGCTGCTGCCGTGGGTGTAGAAAGGATGGCCACCCAGGAAGGCAGGCATGAAAACGAGGATTCGTAGTAGCCTCTGCCCCAGCCCATGTGGCCCGCAGGAATTGAGGCCCCAAAATGGCTACCATAATGGCATCCTGCCTCTAAAGCCCCAAGAAGCAACTTTTAAATCCCTTACCGGCGGCCGGGAGCGAGCCACACCAAGGGGAGGCTTCCAGGTATCAGATGGAGGCAAGGGAAAGAAGGCAGGGAGAAGGAATTGGCATGATGGCACTGGATTGTTTTTGGAAGAATCAGGAACCAAAAGCAACCTTTCTTTCTTCGGCCAGACAGAGTTGAAACTGGGAACCAGAAGCAAGGAACACAGAGGCGTGGCTTCAAATTAACTCTGTCTCGAGGCCAATTGGACATCACAATACCCAATCCTGGCTAATCCTGCAAAATTCCTCCGGAAAACTAAATGGTAAGGACTATTTTTCTAGGACGACGTTTATTGTTCATTAATTCTCCATTATAGGAAACATTACAGGGCTAGCCCAGAACATTTTATTTCCTGAGGCAAGCGTATATGGCCATGATGGCGATACTATGTCACGCGTGCCACAGGTGGCACGTAGAGCCCTCTCTACGGGCATGCGAGCCGTTGCCCAGCTCAGCTCCACCATGCTTGTGCGCACACCTCGCCAGCCAGCTGATTTTTAGGGCTGCCATGCATTTGGGAGACGTGCGCGCATGTGGTGGAGGAGTGCAGGGGGGTACAGTGTGCCCCCCCGCACCACATTTTTGGTCCCAGGAGGCTTCAGGGAGGCCTGCTAGGCCCAAAACGGGCCACAGGAGGGAGTGCGGGGGTGTTACATGCACATGCGCAGAAGGCGGGACCCAAAAGGGGGCTGTTGCATGCCCATTGTATTATGGGTGTGGGCACGTGAGGACGAAAAGATTAGCCATCACTGGTATATAGTAACCCCTTCCTCCAATCTAACATGTGATACCCTAAAATTATTTGGATATACAAGAAAAAATTCAAAAATATCTCTCATAGTTTCCAACAGTGTTAAAATTTTATTCCTTCTTCATGGCTCTTGCAGTCTTCAGAATGTAATTCAGATGCAAAGCAAAATGTACTAATCTATAGATGTTATTAAACATGTACAATTATGGAAAAGATCTTTAATAGCATGAAGAAATGCATTTTTTCCCCTCAAAATCAGTTCCTTCCACAGAGTATCCGGGCATACATGTTTGTGTATACAAATAGCCCTCAATTTACAACAGTTTATTTAGTGACTATTTGAAGTTGCAAAGGTATTGAAAAAAGTGGTTTATGTTTATTTTTCACAGTTACGACTATTGCAGAATCACATGATCAAAATTCAGATGTTTGGCAACTGACTCATCTTTATGATGATCATGTGATCACTTTTTGTGACCTTCTGACAATAAGGAAGTCAGATTCACTTAACAACTGTGGTATTAACAGTGTAATTCACTTAAAAACTGTGGCAAGAAAAGTAATAAAATGGGGAATAATTCACGAATTCAAGAAATGTCTCACTTAGCAACAAAAAAATTGTGCTCTATTGTGGTTGTAAGTCAAGAAGTACCTGTATGTATTTGTTAGATTTATATCCTCCTTCATTCATATATGCAGCAATGCAATATGGGTGTCTTCAGCGAGTCAAGGTGTGCCCCAATTATACACAAATGTACCCCTCATAGATAGGTTTTGTCAGTACATAGAAATGTAAAAAGTGCTCTTTTGGTTGTTTTCTAGCAGACAAAATTGTGAAGGCTGTCCCATTTCTACATTAATCGAACATACGGGACAGAGAGGGATTAGTGAAACCACTCACTCAGCCCACATTATTTGCCCATATTGAAAAAATATCAGGAATTCATTCACATAAATTCAGAGCTGATATAATCTTCAGTAATTGTCAACAATATTGTTCTATCATACCACCAAATACAGAGGGCAGATTATTTTAAATTACAGTATAGACATGGGCCTTGTCGATAGGGATGTTATAGGAACATGGATAAAATGGAAGTTAGTAGAAAATGGAGGCAATTCATTAGAAAAGTAGTTCACATCACTGACAATGAGGATGCCTACCATTTACAATCTGCCTTCGTTATTAAATGTGATCAGCCATTAGAGTTGATTCCCATTTGACAAATTACTATAGATGATATACTGTAGATGATACATGTTATATGAAGATTTGAAAGATTGAGGGCTTTGTCATAAAAATGACCTATTGTGGTGGGTTTTGTATTATAGAACAACAGAATTAATTAGTTTATGACAAAAATAGTTCGCTATGTAGGACTAAGACATTGTAGAATAAGACCCAGCAATGCTTTAAAGATTGCTCATCAAATGCATGTCATTCAAGTGTATTGTATTTTAGACTTTATTTACAATAGACTTTATTTAAAATTGTTCCCCATATCAAAATGTAAATAAAGCCTTTTTTATCATTCACTGACTCTTGAATTTTATGGATCTTTGCATTATTATTAATAGTTAATTCCTATTAGCCAACGCAATAGGAAATACATGATAACAGTAACTGTTCTGTGATATCACAACTTCTGCCATTGGTAGAGCCAGCACAAGGCAATCTCTGTCCCAAACAGCCAGCATTAAAAATACACTATATTACTAAGATTGAAACCAATGTTAAAGAAGCTGTTGCATTTGCTATCTTTTTATCCCTGTTGTGATAGTATATTAGATATTGCTAAACAGTAGGGATAAAAAGATAGCATGACACATTTTCTCAGTTCTTGTTTCTGATATCTAATGCAGCAATCCTATATGCACTATGATTACATGACATTATGTAGTATTTTATACAGGCAGGTATCTCCCAGTTGAATATTCTCCAGGTGTGTTTGGGCTACATTTTATTTCTTTTTCCTGTGCACTGCTTGGAGAGTCCAAGCAATGGGTTAAATCAGTCTGGTTGCCCTTGGACTGAGGATTCTTTTTCCTTGGCCACACCTTCTGGTGTTGCTTGGCCCCAGAATTTTTCCTCAGTCTGCCCGTTCAGGACTTGTTTTTGTGAGCTCCAGCTTAATTTATCCTAGGCTTGGACTCTCCTACTACTTATTCTCCTTTTTCTTTTTTCCTTGTTGTCCTTATTTGTGCTTTTTTTAACCTCTTAATTAGTGTAGGCTATTTAGATTTGATTTTTTTCACCGTCGTTGACTTTCTCCTTGAGACTCTGAGGTAGGCGTGGTGGTGGTGGGTGCTCCACTTGCCGTGTTGCTTTTGGACAGCAGTGGAGAGCTGCCGAATCAGCTTTAAAGCACGGCAGGGTGGCAAGGCTCCTGGCAGCTGCCGGTGGTTTGCTTTGTTGTTGAGTTTTTTCCCATTTTTCTTGCCTTTGGGAAGGCACAGCCTGCCACGGAGAGGTGCGCGGCCACTTTAAGATGCGCAGCCGCCATCTTATCTTCCTCCTTCACCCTCGCACCGGAGCGGTGGCCATTTTGGAAAGGCTTAATTTTGTGCCTTTTTCTATTGGATTTCCCGCTCAGCCACACTTCAGCAGATAGCTGCAGGGTGGTTAGTTGGCCCTGTTTCGGGTCTCCGGCTGGGTCACTGCCACCCACAATGTCTCCCCAAGCGGCGCTGGTGTCTTGGCCACCTGGTGATCATACACCAGCACAGGGAGGGCTCCTCAATCATCTCCACTGTCTGTCCCTGCCTTATCCGCGTGGTCTTGCAGCCTCGGTTGCTTTTCCACCGTCTCACTTCCTGTTTGAGTGGCTGGATTTTCATTGGACTCATTTGCAGAGCCCTAGCTTTCTCTTCTGGCATTTTTTTCACGAACTGTTCCTGATTCCACAATATCTGCTGGTCATTGGATCCAGTGTCAGCCACCAGAGTCTCCATCACCACCTGATCTCCACCTGCCATGGCCTTCTTGTCTGAAGATCGTGCCACCAGGCCATGGAGCAACCTGGCCCATCTCACTCCCTTGACGGTAGACCAGGTCCCCCCCTAGCAAGGGAACTTCCGCAGGCAGGGGCAGGGGGCAAGGAAGGGCAGGGTGGCCAGTCAGGATAGTCATCCCTATAAAGCGCATTCCACGGCGGCGGCTAGGGATACAGAGAGGCAGCAGCGGGCTCTTGATAAGCAGTTCGAGAAGGCCCAGCGCCAGGCAGCGAGGGAGGCCCCTCAGCCCACTCCTCGAGTTGAGCCGGTCCTTCTACCACCCCCAAGGGGGGATCATCTGTCCGTGATTGATGAGGAGGTGGAATCCCAGGATCTATCCCCAGATAGGTCTCTGGCAGACCCAGGTTCTCCTACCCCTTCATATATTTCTGACTCAGGGCCCGCTCTCGTGGGCCCCAACCCTGGGGTGCTTACTGGTTTTACCCTCGCCCATCAAGGTACTCCTTCTTCCAGGGACACTATTGGGCTGGACACTGGTTTACTCAGGAACCCGAGTTATCCGTCCACATGCAGGCGGTTGTCGCCCACGCCATCTCTCAAGGCATAGCCGAGGGGATGCAGAGATGAGACCAAGTGCCCGTTGTTCCCAGTACTTCTCAGACCAGGCAGGAGGCTCCCCCTACTGCCAGGCGGGTCCGTCACCCTTCTCTGGAATCCTCGGCGCTCAGCGAAGCTTCCGTTTTGGAGGACCCAGAGCAGGAGGAGCAGGAGCTCACGGAGGTCGAGGACCTTCCTCCGGATGCCCCTGCCTTCTCAGTGCTCTTTAAACCTAGCTTACATAAGTCCATCTTGCACAAGACTAAGAACACCACCCAAGTGAGTACCAAACCTAAGACCATTCAGGAACCTTTGATTCCACCCCAGTCAACCCCAATGCAAGCATGTTTAATGTTCAGGCCCCTCAGCAAGAGCTGGTTCCATTTCCTGATCTATTCATGGATGTCATTCAGCGGCAACGGGTCCAGCCTGGTTCCCTGGCCGTGCCCAGTGGTGGGGACAAAAAGCTGTATTCAGTAGATCCTGCACTGGAAGACATTTTGGTCCTGCCATCTGTGGACCCTCCTATAGCAGCCCTCACTTCTAATTTGGTCCTTCCTGCCGACCTGTTAGAAGGTCTAAAGGTGGAGGACAAAAAAGCCGAGAAGGCCTGCCACAAGACTCATCAGGCGGCAGCCTGGCCCACTAAGGCGTCTTCCTCCACGTCCTTTTTCAACAGAGCCTCTATTATTTGGCTGTGTGAGCTTCAGGCTAAACTACCGGCAGGAGACACTCATCTTCGCCAGGACATAACCAAAATCATTGCAGAGTCCCAATACTCGGCTGATGCCTCCCTTAACGTGGTCAAATTTGCTTCTAGGGCATTAGCTTCCAACGTGACGTCCCGCCGCCATGTGTGGCTTCGTCACTGGCAGGCGGATCAAGAACAAATGGAAATTGGCTTCTGCTCCATTTAAGGGGACCAAATTATTTGGGGAGGTCTTAAAACCCTTCTTGATCAAATCTAAGGATAAGCAGAAAGTTCTACCTTGAACAAGAAACAGGACCGTAAATCCGCTCCCTATTTCAAGAGGCAGTCCTTTCGTTCCAGTGAGCCCGCAGGATCCTCCTCCGCTCCCTCGAACAGACCAGTTAGTCAGTCGGGAGATAGGTCCCAGGATAGGCAGTCCTTTCAGGACAGGAGTAGGCAGCAGTTCAACTACCGCAGGTCCAACCGCGGCGGGGTTTCCAACAGGCCCTTCTGCAAATCCAAGTGACCATCAATGCTCCCCTCCCATCGGTGGTCAGCTTCAACTGTTGCCTCCCAATTGGAACTGATCACGGAGGATGCCTGGGTCCTCCAGACGGTCAGGGAGGGACTCTCTTTGGAGTTCTTCTCTCAACCCCCTCAGAATTTTGTCCACTGCCCAACCCCCTCTTTCCCTCTCAAGAGGGACTCATGACCCAGGAAATTCGCCATCTCCTGGAAATCAATGCCGTGGAGCAGGTTCCACCCAACCAGGAAGGGAAAGGATTTTATTCCATTCTCTTCCTGGTACCCAAGAACTCAGGGGGGTGGAGGGCTATCTTGGACCTCAAGAACTTCAACCGTCACATCGCATACAGGAGGTTCAAGATGCAATCCCTGCAGACTATCCCAGCAGGGATCCACCAGGGGGACCTCCTCACGTCCATCGATTTGAAGGAGGCTTATCTACATATCCTTATTTGACCACAACACCGAAGGTTCCTGTGGTTCTTCTACGCCGACGGACACTATCAATACAGGGCCCTTCCATTCGGCCTGTCGTTGGCACCCAGGACCTTTACAAAAGTTCTGTCAGTGGTTGCAGCGCAACTCAGGCACAGGTTGTAAGACTTCAATGTTACCTGGATGACATTCTCATCCAATCGTCGTCCAGGAAACAGGCCTTACGGGACCTCCACACCACCATGAGGTCCCTCCGGAGTAACGGGTTCTCTTTGAACCTGGAAAAGAGTCATCTCACCCCAACTACCAACCTTCTCCATCTGGGGGCGGTGATAGACACCTCAACTTGCAGGGTGTTCCTTTCCCAGGATAGATAGCTTAGTATCCCTGACCCACAAGGTTCTGAGCTTGAGGCAAGTCTCCGTGCTACTCCTCTCACAACTGTTGGTGAAGATGATTTCCTGCATCTCGGTCGTCCCCTGGGCCCGGCTCCATTCCAGAGAGTTGCAGTGGCTTCTTCTGCCCCATCAGAGAGCCAACAGGAGCAACTCATCCATGACAGTGCGGCTTTCCCCGACCGTGAAGAGATCTCTCAAGGGGTGGCAATCAACAGCTCTACTGAAGGGACACCTGTTCAAGGAACCTACGAGAGTGGTCATCACGACAGGCGCCAGCCTTGCTGGCTGGGGGGCACACATAGGACATGGCGTAACTCAGGGCAAGTGGTCTCCAGCCGAAGCGGCTTGCAACATCAACTTCTTGGAGCTGCGGGCAGCGAGACTCGCCCTGCGACATTTTCATTGGGATATTCTGCATCAGCACATCCTCCTGATGATGAACAATGTGGCCACCAAGGCGCAAGAAGTCATCCTACTTAACATCTGCCCGCGCCCCAACCATCCAAGGGAACGTGTTTGGATGTCAGGCGGGCCCTGCGGATGTACATCAAGCGTTCTGCAGACTTCCACAGGTCAGAGGCCCTCTTTGTGTTGTTCCAGCCAGGCTCCTTGGGTAAGAAGGTGACATCTTCTACGGTCAGCAGGTGGCTGAGAGCATGCATTGCAGCTGCATATGAACATCAGTCCAGGGCAGTACCTCGACACATTACCGCTCATTCCACAAGGAGCGCTGCCACTACCGCAGCCTAGGCCACCCAGGCTACCATTGACGACATCTGCAGAGCGGCTACCTGGTTCACCATCGCGCTTTGTCAACAACTATAGATTGGACATGTATGCTTCGGCCGAAGCCTGGTTAGGCAGGCGGGTTCTCCAGGCGGTTGTTTCCACGACCGAATCCCGGGATGACCTTCTGCCCGCCCTAGTGACATATAACTTGGGTATGTCCCGTTACTTGGACTCTCCAAGCATTGCACAGGAAAATGACCATTGGCTTACCTGGAGGGTACTTTTCTGTGCACTGAGGGAGTGTCCAACCCACCCTGGCTTCTCCGTCCAGAGATTCGTGACCGTCGTGTCAACTTGGACTTTCCTTTACTGCGTCATCATGATTCCAGACTTCACGGGTTCCAGACCTTCTCAAAATTCTGGGGCCAAGCAACACCAGGAGGCGTGGCCAAGGAAAAAGATTTCTCAGTCCTAAGGCAACCAGACTGATTTAACCCGTTGCTTGGACTCTCCTGCAGTGCACAGAAAAGGACCTTTCAGGTAAGCCAATGGTCATTTTCTTATTTATACAATGATTTTGATACTATCTATTCTTAAAATTGCCAGCCAGTATGTATTCAGGAATTCTAGAAATTGTGATCTCAACATTATCTAGAGCAGTGATGGCTAACCTTTTCTGGACCGAGTGCCCAAAGTGTGCGCAATGTGCACATGGCCCCTGCTCATGCTCACGCAGTCCATGCGCACATGGCCCATGCATGAACATGCTGTCCCTGCACATGTGCACCCAGCCCCCCCCCCTGAATGTGTGGCAGAGACCCAACAACCAGCTTGCTGGCGGCAAGCACACGCGCATGCGCACCACAGCTGAACTGGGCTGACGGCTCGGGTGCCCAAAGAAAAGGCACTGCGTGCCACACGTTCACCATCAAGGATGTAGAGGGTCCAGAATAGGGAAGGCTAGTTTTGACTTTACCAGAAAAAAAGAAGAAAGACAAAGCAGCTTTTCATTAATACCTCTGATGACATTCCTCTGCATTATTTTGTGGGCTAGAATATTTGAAGAGGTTTTTCAGATCTCCTGATACTATTATCTGTTCTATCAGATTGTGCTGCAAAAGGGAATGTCTTAAATCCCCTTGCGTTACTGTAAAATGTTGCCAAGAAAAAGGGTTGTTGGGGCTTTTCTTTTTGTATCGCTTGCCTTTTGGCCTAGAAAGACAGCAGTCTTTTTCCTCTTCTACCTTTTTATGACTCTGGGTATAATTAACTCAAGCCATAAAATTTTTTAGAATCCAAATAGATATAATTAACATTTAATGTCACTGGGTTTTTTGTGGATAGTTAAGACTATTAAGAAGTAAGTATTGATTGAAGAGGTGAAACAGATGTTTCAGTTATTGGATCAGGATGTCAGAAGCAGGAGGGGAGCCAAGAAACTGATCTAGTGACATTTCTATTCTTTCTAGAGAATAATATTCTAGGAAGAAGATGGAAATGTAGGACAAAATAGTAGTTTGTTGAGATGCTTTCCTTAGCCTTTGGGAAGGCAATGCACAACCAAAGTGAATGAATCAATAAGTAAATAAATAAACAAGAAAGTGTACCATCCTAGCAGAGAAGAAAGTATTCATTCCCCCCCTTCTTCCCACCTCAGAATAAGTTCATACATGCATGCACGATTCATATCTGGTTACTAAATCAAAGTAACCAGATATGAATCATTTCCTCGACTTATGACCACAATCTGGACTGGAATTTCAGTCATAAGCCAAGGTACTCATGTGACCGGACCCAATTTTATGATCATTTTTATGGTGGTTGTTAAACAGTGCAGTCATAAGTTTAAATCCGTTTTCCCAAATGGGATTTTTTTTTGGCCATAAACTGGCAAAAAAACATCGCAATTCATAATGTATCAGTGAGAGTCTACAACCAGTTCTAAACGTTGAACCAATTCAATTGCCTAGCATCCAAAATGCAGTTATGTGACTGCAGCAGGGGTTAGCACAACATTTAACAATGGCTACAATTTTATGGGCCATAACTACAAAGTTATGAGGCCATGTAACTCCAACAGTCATTAAATGGTCATGTTGTAATGTATCTGTAATGACTTATAGATAAATGGTCACAAATAAAACTCCAAAGTAAGACTTGTATATTACTGACAGTACAGTGGTTTTCAGGATGTAGTTCATGAATTAATAGGAAATTATTAAATATTGCAAAATAATCAGGCAAAAACTAAATTATTCCTTATGTGTTAGAGCCAGATGTAAGTGGAACTATACTGATTTCACAGCCTATGTGTAAACTTCTGGATGACCCACCCAAAAGCTTGTTAATCTTATCAATTTCAGTCTTGAAGAAGTAAGTACATAGGATTGTTGATTTTTTTGTCCTTCACACCACAGGTAGTCCTCAATTTATGACTGTATAATTGAGCCCAACATTTATGTTGCTAAGTGAAACATTTGTTTTGTGAAATTTGCCCCATTTTACAACTTTTCTTGCCACGGTTATTAAGTGAATCACTGCATTTGTTGGTTAATTAAGAGGGTCGCAAAAGGTGATCTCATGATCCTGGGATATTTAGATCAACAACCATATAAAGCCATAACCCTCCTGTCTCTCAGCAGAATTTGTTTAATCAATCCAGTTAATGATAAAATTAACAAGCTAGGGGAGCATGATGCTCTCTAGAATGTTTTGACTACAGTTTACATAATTCTGGATTATTTATATGTTTTAATCCAACACATTTTTAATTGCAGGACAGCACTCACACATATAATGTCAACTTTATGTATCTATCCTGTTCAAATTCTTTCTAAAATACCTCGAATAGGGATTCATAATAAAAATTGCACTTAGACTTATATACCGCTTCACGGTGCTTTACAGCCCTCTCTAAGACAGTGCTAGCATTTTGCCCCCAACAATCTGAGTCCTTATTTTACCATGGGAGAATGGTAGTCCTTGAGCCGGTGAGTCAGCAGAAGTAGCCTGCAGCACTGCATCCTAAACATTGCACCACCACAGCTCTTGTTTTGTGCCATGGATATCTTTGGATAGTCCAGACCCCTTCTCACGAAAAGATATTTAAATGCATGAAATAAAATACACGGATAAGGATTATTACAATGTACATACTTTCGTGTTTTATAGTAATTTTATTAAAAGTTACAAATAAAAGATAAAAAAGGGAAAAAAAGCCAAAAATTAAAACATAGAAAAGAAGCAAAAGAAATATATAAAGAAATGTAATAGTATGTGAGAATGACTTTTAAGTGACAAGGGGAACAGATGCTGTCTAGGAAATGATCAAACAAAAGACGGAAGGGCCCCCAATGGCTTAGAGGTCAGAGGAAGAACCTTAGGAAGGATCTGCCCTAATTGATCAGGCAATTAAAAATGGCAGCGGGAGATTTGTACCTTCTGATTTGCAACTGTCCATTCCCAAACTGCGGTTTCAGGATAACCTTGGTTACTCCATCATCTTCCAGAGCTGTTTATCCGCTGGAGATCACTTTCTTGCAGTCTCCTTGTGAGGACCAATTGTATGGAGCCCTTGTGGGCAATCTCATGTCCTTTCTTTGTCCGGAGAGGAATTATAAAGAGCCAGTGTAGCAAAACAATCTTCAATTCACCATTTCTTCCCCAGAAGTCTCACAATGTACATGCCTTTAGAGAAAAAGGTACCTCACACAATCAAATGTATTCGATATTTACTTTTCAAGGGTATAATAATTTTAGATAATAAGATTTAACAAATATTTTCGAGTCTAAATTACTTTTTTTTTTGTGCTTACATTCATTATTGAACGAAAAACTAAATTCAGATAGAGTTAGTGAAAATAAAAATTGTGATTCTTTCCCCATCTATATTCATGGAAACTATCAGTGGACCCTAATCAAAATCCCTTTATTAATTCTTTTTTATTTAAATTTATGTCCCTTATATTAAATCTAAGAACAGTTTTGCAAAGTTTTGGATAGGAATAAAAAGTGTACGTATGGTTCTCGACTCAACCACCACAATGGTGTCTGCTTTAGTTCTCCTGTGTGCATTCATGAACACCACTCCCTGTTTTGAATACTTTTACTCATACCTATTAAACCTTCCCATTTCTCCTAGCTTTACAGATGCAGAGCGTATAATACCCATTTTTATTTATTTCATTTCATTTGTTAATTTCTACTGTTTATGATTCATAACCTGAATCCAATCCTCTTGGCCCTGGCTTATTTCCATGAAAAGAATCCCATGATTCTTAGGATATTTTTTCTACTAATTCTACTAGAGATGTGCTAAACTGATTTTAAAAAATAAGACAGAGGCAGGATACTACATTTTATGTCATCTACTGCTGGGAGCAAGGTCTCAGAGCCCTGGATTGATTGGGTAGCTGGTGCTGATGGACAGCATGTCTGGTCAACAGAGCTGAAACTAGCAAACACAAAGAAAAAGGTTGTATTGACTTTAATAAATAAAAACAGTGGCATGCTGTGCTAGTGCTAAGTCAGGGACGTTAGCCCTGCATCAACAACTTCTGTCACCTCATCATCAGCTGACACCATTGTACTATCTCTGGATTTACCCCACATGGCCTACATAGGACACAACCCCCTTTGTCTAACCATACATAGCTCTTGATTGTTCAAGAGAGTCCCGCTTTGGACGATTTCTGTTCCTTGTACTAAGATCATCATGTCAAAGAGGAAGGAAAAGTTCTTGGCATCAGCCTGTTGATATGTCAGTAAAATGTTGTCATATTTACTCACATCTTTTTTTTAAAAAAAAAGCTATTGTCATTGAATTATGATTTCTTAAATTCATTAACAGTATTCCCTCTTTGCCTAGTTTTCCACCCCTGGCAAAAGGAAGTGGCATTCTTTTTCAGGTTTTGAATATAAGTGTAAAATGTGTACCAAAAACAGTGAAGTAAGAACATTATTACAACTATCAGGTACTACTTAGTGCTGTGTAACATGTCATAGCTCCGTTAAGTTGTAATAGAAATAGATATACTGTTCAATCATTTCTTTCTCCACATCATGCAAGATACTTATCTGTCTCTTTTGGTAGGAAAAAAAATGAAATTGCAAGGCAAAATTGGAAAACTTAGCAAAAATGTAGAGGTCCCACAATATCTTGTGAATTTTCTTTGTAAACTTAGCACCTCTCATATGAGGTGTTTGAGGCAAATGCAGACTGCATTTTTGAAGGTGATTGTGAAGTGGAGAGATGGAAAGAATATTCAATATGGCCCTATTGAGGTATCACAGACATTAATTTCTTTGAAGAATCTCAGCAAAAACAACATGCACCCAATTTCAAAAATCTCTATGTTGTTAAAATGTCCATCCATATTTGGGGAGGAGAATATAACTGCCTGGCAGTGGTGGGATACAGATTTTTTTTACTAACGGTTCTATGGGTGTGGCTTTGTGGGTGTGGCTTTGTGGGCGTGACAGGGGAAGGATACTGCAAAATCCCCATTCCCTCTCTACTTCAGGGGGAAGGTTATTGCAAAATCCCCATTCCCTCCCCACCCCACTAATCTGCTTTCCAGTTCCGTTCTCCTGTTCAGGGCAACAAAAGAAGATCAACTGGGAGGCAACAGGGGCAGGCCGGCCTATTTGCCTGTTCTCCGAACTACTCAAAATTTCTGCTACCGGTTCTCCAGAACCTATCAGGACTGGCTAAATATCACCTCTGCTGCCTGGTGAATGGTAGCAGCAGAGAGAAGCAATATTTGGATTGTTATCCAGTAACTGAATTCTTAGGTTTGTAGTTAATTTGGTGTCTGGGTTTGTACATGGTTAGACTAAAATGTTTGTCTGTGGCTCTGCATGTTGTGAGAACCAGCCAGTATAATCAGTTGATGGTTCCGGATATTGTAAGAATAGTGTAAGATAATGAATTAATAAAGTAACCATGCTTTAGATAATTATGGAATAATGTAATGTGCCAATATATTAGGCAGTTAGATTAGTTCTACCAGTAGTAATCCTGTAGCCCCGTGATGACGAACCTATGGCATGCACGCCACAGGTGGCACACAGAGCCATTTGCCACAGGTGGCACACATACGTGCGCTGGCTAGCTAACTTCGGGCTTCTTTTGAGGCCATTTTTCGCCCTCCAGAGGCATCCCTGAAGCCTCCAAAGTGCGAAAAACCAGCCCTATTGGCAAACTGGAAGTTCACGAATTGACTTCCGGTTTGCTCGTAGGACCATTTTTCACCCTCTGGAGCCTTCAGGGAAGCCTCCTGAAGGCCCCTGAAGGCTCCGGAGGTCGAAAATCGGCCCTACGGGGAACCAGGAAGTTTGGGAATGGTGACTTCCAGTTTGTCCATAGGGCTGTCTGGGGGTGGGCTGGGAGGCTGTTTACTCCCTCGCCAGGTTCCTAGAAAGCTTCTGGAACCTGGGAAAGCAAAACAACCATGGCAAAAGCAGGGGGGTTGCTGATAGCATGCACGCTCGCACGCTGGGGGCACACAATACAATACAATACAATAGTAGAGTTGGAAGGGACCTTGGAGGTCTTCTAGTCCAACCCCCTGCCTAGGCAGGAAACCCTATACCGTTCCAGACAAATGGCTATCCAACATCTTCTTAAAGACTTCCAGTGTTGGGGCATTCACAACTTCTGGAGGCAAGCTGTTCCACTGATTAATTGTTCTAACTGTCAGGAAGTTTCTCCTCAGTTCTAAGTTGCTTCTCTCCTTGATTAGTTTCCACCCATTGCTTCTTGTTCTGTCCACAGGTGCCTTGGAGAATAGCTTGACTCCCTCTTCTTTGTGGCAACCCCTGAGATATTGGAACACTGCTATCATGTCTCCTCTAGTCCTTCTTTCTCTTAAGCTAGACATACCTAGTTCCTGCAACCGTTCTTCATATGTTTTAGTCTCCAGTCCCCTAATCATCTTTGTTGCTCTTCTCTGCACTCTTTCTAGAGTCTCCACATCTTTTTTACATCGTGGCGACCAGAACTGAATGCAGTATTCCAAGTGTGGCCTTACCAAGGCATTATAAAGTGGTATTAACACTTCGCGTGATCTTGATTCTATCCCTCTGTTGATGCAGCCTAGAACTGTGTTGGCTTTTTTGGCAGCTGCTGCACACTGCTGGCTCATATTTAAATGGTTGTCCACTAGAACTCCAAGATCCCTCTCACAGTTACTACTATTGAGCACGGTACCACCTATACTGTACCTGTGCATTCCGTTTTTGTTGCCTAAATGTAGAACCTTACTCTTTTCACCATTGAATTTCATTTTATTAGATAGTGCCCAATGTTCAAATTTGTGAAGATCCTTCGGTATCTTAAGCCTATCTTCTGGAGTGTTGGCTATTCCTGCCAGCTTGGTGTCATCTGAAAATTTGATGAGTTCCCCATTTATTCCCTCATCCAAATCATTGATGAAGATGTTGAAGAGTACTGGGCCTAAAACAGAGCCTTGGGGTACTCCACTGCATACTTCCCTCCATGTAGATGCAGTTCCATTGAGGACTACACGTTGAGTGCGGTTGGTCAGCCAGTTACAAATCCATCTGGTGGTGATGCTGTCTAACCCACATTCTTCTACTTTATCTAGTAGTAGGTTATGGTCTACCTTATCAAAAGCCTTACTGAAGTCCAAGTAAACTATATCAACGGCATTCTTCTGGTCCACTAATTTTGTCACATTATCAAAGAATGCAATAAGATTAGTCTGGCATGATCTGTTTTTGACAAATCCATGTTGACTTTTGGCTATTACTTTGTTTGCTTCTAGGTGTTCGCAAATTCGTTGCTTGATTATTTTTTCCAGAATCTTTCCTGGTATTGAGGTCAGGCTGATAGGTCTGTAGTTTCCTGGATCTATTTTTTTCCCTTTTTTGAAGATGGGAACCACATCAGCTCTTTTCCAGTCCTCTGGTAGTTCCCCGGTGTTCCAGGATCTCTGAAAGATATAATTCAGTGGTTCTGAGATCTCGTATGCTAGTTCCTTCAGAACCCTGGGGTGTAATCCATCCGGTCCTGGTGATTTGAACTCATCTAGGGTAGACAGGTGCTCACTTACCATTTTACCATTTTACACGTGCGTAGTATTATGGGTGTGGCATGCCGGCGCACGACCTCCCCTGTGCTCCCCCTGCTTTTGGCACGGCAGCCAAAAAAGGTTTGCCATCACTGCTCTAGCCTGTGTTTCTTTATAAAGAAATAAAAGTATTTCAAAGTTTGTAGTTTTCTCTGGTCCTGTTAATGTTAATGGATGATCTTTCCTAATGGGTTTGCACAGGGGCTTGTGACTACTTAAATTGTGAAGAGAAGGCTTCAAAAAACAGACTTAAAAGATTTCTGTTGCAGTGGGACACCATTCCTTCCACAGAAATGAGTGTTATAATTGACACTGAAAAATAATTGGGATTAATGGATTTGCATAGCATGTCCAGTGTACACAAAATTAAGCTATTATACAAGAATTAGAAGAGAAATCCCAAGAAATTCCCACAGAATTCCAAGAAAAGCCCTCACATGTCATACTAAACCATGCAGGGGTTTAATTGGTTTTGGATTATGTAATGTATCAATCCAGCCAATGTGATTTATAAACTATAGTATATGATTAAGCATGTATCCATCAGATCATGATAGCTTGTTCAACAAATATGTTTTTAGCACAATATAAAAAGGAAGCCAAATTGAAAGAAAATGACTTTGCTGTTAATGGAAGCAACAAAAGAAATCATTTTAATTGAGCTCAATTGTTGTGAAGTATTGTTTCCATCATTGTGATTGCTGGAAAAGGGTCTCAAGCACCTTAAGCCTATCAAGGGTCTGGTCTATTCAAACACTTCAACTGTTCCGGCATACTGTCTGGTGCTGAGCTATAGGGGAGATAGATTGCAACTTCTTAAAACAGAATTTTAACCTACTATAATTCTTTCAGAACAGGGCAAGCTTGAACAGAAAGATAATTTCCTCAGTGTACGTGAGGGAGAAGAGGTGTAATTTCAGTTCCCAGAGCAGTGAAAACATTGATTCTGTTTGTACCATAACACTAAATCATAAGCCATAGTTAACAATTACTGTGCTTGTATTTACACAGCATACTGAGTCAAAATATAGCTCATTGTGGCATAAACCTGATTTCTCACTAAACCAAGATCATCTGGTTTGTTTTCATAAATCGCAGTTGCTTAGTGGTATATAGATTGAACTTTATTATTCAGCATGATATATATTGTGAACTTTGAATGGAGAAACAGTTCGGCTTGAACAGAATAATGTCTCTGCATTAGAACACTACATTCTCCAAAGCTCTTTCATCATTGGTCTCACATCATTTTCAATATGAAAATATATTATTGTCTGATATTCCTGTGGTTAATAGAGAGGTACAATCATATTCCAATGCTTCAGCCAGTAATGTTGCAGGGAAAATCTTCCAACCTGTGGCTTTCCTTTAAAGAATGGCATACGGTGGGATTGAATGGGATGATCATATATTCCTTTTGAAAATTCTTTACAACAAAGTTACTTGTAACTTTGCTATCATAGTTGAACTGACCTGTTTTCTGTTCTGAGGAACCAATATCTTTGCAATAGAGTCCTTTTCTCTTGGCAATTGGAAGGTATTTGAGAATGAGGGAAGGGAAACTCATCAAATTTGCAGATAATACTGAACTGGGAGAAATAGCTAATACTTTCCTAATAGCTAATACTATTCAGAAGGATCTTGATAGTCTTGAACTCTGGGCTCTATCCAACAAAATGCAGTTCAATGGAAAGGAAAGTAAGTTCCTACAAATAGGCAAGAAAAACCAAATCCATAGAGATAAGAATAGGTGGAATGTCGAGGTTCCAAATAACATCCAAAATTAAATCAGAGTCCAAGACAAAGGATTGCTTGAAGTTCCAATTTATTAAGAGACATGTTGGCTCATCTGGGAAAACCCAAATCTGAGCTTCCTGGGTTTTCTCCACCCAGTCGAGAGTTCATGATCTTGCCCCCACACCCACAAGTCCATCACATGGTCCAATCTTCCACTGCCATGCTGGCAGTTCCACCCATCCAGTTCCGGTCAGGTGCAGAGGTGTAGAGACAAAGGATGACCTTGGCTTTCTAGAAAAGAATTTTAGTTTGACAATATCACATTCTACTCCTTACTATTCCCCCTCCCAATTCTCCACTAATGAAACAGCATAGTAGAATAGAATATTAGTGTGGCAGGCCAAAGATCCCAAAAGGAACTGGCTGCAGGCCTGACATGGTACCTGGCACAACATTAGTAATTGTGAGAGGGATATGTTGCTATCCTAGTAATCTACCATGTAAGCATGAACTAGCATAATCATATGACCCAGAGAGGAGATATGTAGCTGTCCAGTACATATCACTGTACGGATACACATATGCTTACATCCAGATACCATTTGTCATTTCATTACACAGAAGATCATAGAGATGCCTCCTGTAGTTGTTGTTGATAGGAAGGAGTTCAAGAAGCAATGGCTTTCCCCACCACGATAGCAGCAGTTGACATGCTGCAAAGCATAATCCCTTAACTTTATTATATCTTTATCTCCAAGAAGGAACCTCTTGCTCCCCTGTAAGCACTTTTTGTAGCAAACCTGCATTAATGCAAAGTGGCAACACATATACAAAAATGACCTAATCATGGAAATACCTTGATTATGTATTTGCGTCAGAATGTCAAACATGTTGGCATCTGCCCATTTTTGAAAATTTGCAGTGTTCTTAGATTCACTAGTTGTAAGTATAGTAGTGTATATTGAGCATTATCTTTTTTTTAAGAGTAATGTACAACAAATTAATGTCAGTAGGAGACCAATGTAGGCTAAATTGTAGAAAGAGTTTTTCCTCTTTAGGGTGCAATATTAAGCTTCTTTGCCAGGGCAGGGACTAAATCTTGCTGAAACAGTGAGATTGACTTGAGGAGATGGCACACATGTATGTATTTGTTTGTTCATTGCCTTTATATAAAACCATTTTATCATAAACTATGGCAGCTTTGATGGGGAGATGTTTTTATGTTATCCTCAACCCAAATCTTATGAGAAAATCTATCTGCTTTCCTGTCTGGCTTTCTACATCTACCTATCTATCAAATTTCTATATCTCCCATCACACTTGTGTACCTCTGGGTGGTTTATAGATAAAACAATAAAATGATATAAAAACTTTTAAAGTTAAAAACAAAATTAAAAAACCCAATTGAACTTATGCTAAGAGAATCTGATGAGCTCAAAGCTACCTGTGTGTGTGTGTGTGTGTGTGTGTGTGTGTGTGTGTGTACACATGAATTCTCTATGGTCAAGTGTGAACTTCTCCAGCCATAGTCCAATAACTTGAAGTTCAAGAAGCAATGCTCTGCATGCTTTCCCCACCACAATAGCAGCAGTTGACATGCTGCAAAGCATAATCCCTTAGCTATATTATATCTTTATCTCCAAGAAGGAACCTCTTGCTCCCCTGTAAGCACTTTTTGTAGCAAACCTGCAGTGATGCAAAGTGGCAAACACATATACAACAATGACCTAATCATGGAAATGCCTTGATTATGTATTTGCGTCAGAATGTCAAACATGTTGGCATCTGCCTGTTTTTGTAGTCCAATAGTCCAATAACTTGGCTACCACAATGAGAAGAATTAACAATGGATGGATGAGACTCCCGACAATGAGACTCCGAGAGACACCAGTTCCAGGAAAGTGATTGCACAAGCCTTACTCTTACGTTGTCCTTAATATACCTTGGTTCACTTAAATGTTCAATTTTTTTGCTTTTTCACAGGAGATAACCATCAACAGAATGCATGTGAATGCAGCTGTTTGGCATCATATTGAAATCATTCAGAAATTTAAAGAGATTTTTGTGCTCTTATATAAGATCATAAAATCCTAGGATAAGATCAGAGAAATCTCATGATGGTTAGCAATCTTATAGGATGAAAGGCTTTTTGAGAATGTGGGGGTTATTGCTTGAGGATCTAAAAAGGTTTGCAAGTCTTGCTCTAATCTTATATAGCAGGGCCTTTTTAAAAGGGATATTAAAGCACAGAAAGGGACATATGGGAGATATAAATCCTTTAGATAACTAAACACAAAACTGTTTCTCTTATCTCACTTGCCACCTTTTTTCTTTATCAACATCATTCATGTTTGTTTTATCATGCACAATGGACCTTCTCTGTATTGCTATAATGGAGAATAAATAGGTAAATTATAGCAACACAGAGAAGGATGAATGTGCATGTTTTTATAGAATTTAATTTTACATGTCCAGTCTTCCTATTTATCAAGGAAATGTTGAATTTTAATACTTTCCCCAAAGTATTCAGGATTCCTTCCAACTTTATGTCATCTGCAACTTTGATAAGTGGGGTTCTGCATTTTTTTTTAAATCAAGCCATTAATAAAAAGATTGAACAACACAGATCCAGGATAAACTAATTACCTTCCTCTGGGCTGGAATGCGTTTAGATTTAGCTCTCAGCTACAAATTTCCACTTTGTTTCTCCCTGCTGGATCAAACATTTCTTTCTAATTTTAGTTTCACCTTGCTTCTAGGAAGCACAAAACCCAAGTGTGATGGTTGTTTCTGTGTCTAGCTAGCTTAGTCTGTATGGCTGCAGGATGTAGCGTGGCTAGTGATCGTGTGGGACAAGGTGCCTGGGGGAGCTTTTCATCTAATTCCAGGAGAAGAAGCATGTCAGCCTGAGCAAAATTGGCTGGCTACTGGATTTATTCATTTCTCCTTTTCTCTGCCTCGTGGCAGGTGTTCTGCTAAGAGCTTTTGCTGTACAGCGATCCCGCTAAAGCTCAAGGCAGCTTAGCTCTTTAAATGGTTTTGCTGCCGCTACAGTGATCCATGCTTGAGAGCCCCGAAGAAGGGTCCACACACAAAGATGGCAGTAAGCAGACAGCACCAATAGTTGAGCTAAACGGTATACACAATATAGCCATTCTGGGAATGAGGATAAACTATTTGGCTTCTGCTTTTTATTTGAAATGGAGCTTATCTGATTTATCTCTGAAGCCTAGAAATCTTTCATGAGATGGACACTGGTGTAGGGCAGTCATCCTCTAGATTTAGAAGCTTTCCACAAAAGCATACTGTATCTTTTATAATTTTGTGCTCAAGTATTAAGTACAGGATTTACATTTCTATGCAACAAATGCTTTTAAAAGCCCTTAAAGCATAGTGGTTAGAATGCAGTATTGCAGACTAACCCTGTCCTCAATCTGGAGTTTGATCTTAATTGACTCACACTTCCATCCTTCCGAGGTCGGTAAAATGAGGACCTAGATGTTGGAGGCAATCAGCGGTGGGATTCAAATTTTTTTTACTACCGGTTCTGTGGGCGTGGCTTGGTGGGCATGGCAGGGGAAGGATATTGTAAAATCTCCATTCCCACCCCACTCCAGGGGAAGGTTACTGCAAAATCCCCATTCCCTCCTGATCAGCTGGGACTCGGAAGATAGAGAATAGATGGGGTGTGGCCAATCAGAGGTGGTATTTACCGGTTCTCCGAAAAAGTTCCACTACTGGTTCTCCAGAACTGGTCAGAACCTGCTGAATACCAGCATATTGGAGGCAATATGCTGACTTTACAAACTGCTCAGAGAATGCTGTAAAGTACTATGAAGCAGTATATAAGTGCTATTGCTATTGCTAAAGGTTTATTAGCCAGTTTCTTCTGCCTGATACTGATAGGGAAATCGTAAGATTTTCAAAAGCTAACAGCAATGACTGTCAGAAAGTTCTCTGGTGTTTCAGTTTCTAAAACATGCTTTCATGAAACGCATCTATAATATTTAAAACAACTAAACACAAAGCCATATGGGAAAGACCTTATATTTTATTAACACTTATAATAGTAGTATTTAGCACAATATAACTCTTATCATAAGGAGTATGCCGAATAGGTGTAGCAGTTATCTAAGAATTGTTACAAGTATTGAAGTTAATTTTCAACATGAAGATATTTGCAGTATCATGTATGAGATTCGGGGACAAAAATGTCTTAAGCATGTATTTATATCAAGCTAACTGGATATAAATAAACTGACTTCTGAATGATATTGGCAAGCATCTTAAGACCTTGTTTGCAATTTTTATAAAGCCTGGTTTATTGAATGAATCATACATGACTGAATTAACACCTTTTACCAAATCATAAATTATGGTTTTTAACTATAGTGATTGGTTTGCACAATGTGCCAAATTAAACAGCTTGCACTCATATTGAATATTGAGACTACCAGAGTCAATATTCAGTGTCTCAGCAATTATTGGACATAGCCTTTGTGCTTTTCGTCTACGAGTTGGATCTCGTATCAATTGAAAAAATATCTTAAATTGAACTGGCAATTCTGTTGCCTAATAATTATAAATGGTTAGTTTATTTAATATTTAACCACATTATCTTTTATCCCTGCTGCAGCAATCCTGCTTGGTATCTCAGGTAAGGTGGGCATTGGTAAAGCAATCTCTTTGAATTTTAATAATGAATTTGAGGTCTACCATATGTTTAGCCTTCAATTCTAGGTGATATTTGATGGGGAATCAGTTAATCTGGTGAAATGGAAAACTGTTAATCGAAAAGCTCTTTCCCAAGAAGGAAAAGAGATGGCATGTTGGTATGTTAACAGCACAGCTTTGCTGATATGGCAAGGAATTCAGTTTAATAACCATCCTATGTCACAAGCAAAAAATAATTCAGTACAACCAAACAACAGCCTAGTCAGAATACCATTGCCTAGAGGTTTTCCTCCCAACTTACCACATACATTTACCTAATGCTAATGAGACATATTGATTAGAATGATGGGATTTGTAAAGGTCATGAGGTGATACTCCATAAAACCAGCTGTGCTGGATTTGCAACATCAGGGTAGTTGAGTCTGGGGGGACAGATTAAGCTTTTGCACTCCAAGAGCTTACATCAATTAGTGTGCAGATGTGTGAGCAGTTATAATGTGCCTTGCCATGATGCAGTTAACTCCTCAGAGACTTCTTTGCCCCTCAGTCAATTCCCCAAAGCCTGTTATTCATCCATCCATTCATATGATAGCCTTATGGGTTGTTTTTTTTTTAAAGATCTTTGCAGGGATGCATGTTGAATTTTAAAATACTTTGATCAAGTATAACACATTTGCATAAACATGATTCACTCAACATGCAAACATCCAATTGTTGCCTATGTTTTAAGATTTAATAAGCTGAGTGACTCCATCTAAAATATTATAGTAAATCATGCTTAAGCAAACCAGAATTTATCATATTGTGTGAACTTTATATCACACCAATGATAACTAATATCTACTTATGGTAGGACAGGTGAAGCTTATTCTATAATGCTACACTTCAGAAAAGATGGAGAGGTAAAATTATATAGTAAAAGTGTCAAAAACAGAAATATATTGGCTAGGACATATGGAACATACCGTATTTTTCGGAATATAAAATGCACCTTTTTCCCTCAAAAAAGAGGCTGAAAATCTGGGTGCGTCTTATACACTGAATACAGCATTTTTTGCCTCCTGAAACTCCGTCCCCTTCACCAAAATAGCCGTGCATAGCTTTTAGAAGGCTTTCAGAGAGCTCCTGGGGGCTGGGGAGGGCAAAAATGAGCAAAAGGTGCCCCATTTTGGCCCTCCTCAGCCCCCAGCAGCACTCTATAAGCTTCCTAAAGGCTATCCATCCCCTTTTTTTGACAAAACCAAGCCCATTTTTGCTAAAAACAGGCCGTTTTTGCTCATTTTTGCCCCCCCCCCGAGCACTCTACAAGCCTCCTAAATACCTTTTTTTGGAAAAAAAAAGTGGGCCATTTTTGGGAGGCTTGCAGAGTGCATTTTTTTTTATTATTTTTCTCTTCAAAACCTTGCTGCGTCTTATACTCCAGTGCATCTTATACTCCGAAAAATATGGTACATATCATAAGTCTTCAGGTAACAGTATAATTGCAGATACATTCCACCTAGCAATTCAAAAGCATGTAAATGCAAATAGATTAATAGGTACCACTTCAGTGCTAGCTATGGAAATTGTCTTCAACCAATGATGGCTCCCTCAGCCAAAAAACAGAGATGCCCTAAAGCAGGGGTCAGCAACCTTAAACATTCAGAGAGCCACAAAGGTCCTAACTGGAAGCCCCCCCATTCAATTCTGGAGCCAACCAGAAGTCCAGTTTTCCCACCGTAGAGTCTCCTACTAGCGCGGCATTCATTTTCCTCTACCTGTCCTAACCAAAAACCCTATCAATTGTGGAGCTGACCAGAAAACCAGCTCTTTGCCATGGAGTCTCCTCCTGGTGGGCTGTGCTTCCCCCCCCCACACACACACCAGAAGCTCCTCTGAAAATCGTCGCACTGGCCGGCGACAGGGAGCCACAGCAGAGAGATGAAAAAATCACATGCGGCTCCAGAGTTGGGTCTGCGGCAGGGTTGCTGATCCCTGCCCTAAAGTGATTGATAGGGAAACATTTTACCTTCCCCCCTCTTTTGAATATCTTTTGTTTTGATTGTTTAAACAGCCAATGCCTGCAAATTCAGTAGTGATAATGAGTCATCCTTGATTCTGGGGGATAAAATCAAATAAAAGAAAATGTAATAACTTACCTTACTGGTTTTGACTGTTTATTGTTCGAGACTATTAGGCACATGAAATAAAGAATTTGAATCTCCTTCTTTGAATTGCTGATGTAAGATCCCTCTTTATTAACTTGTTACAGCTATGTTTTAAAAGCATTTTAAACCATGCCTTAGTCAATGAAATTAAATTTTCTACTTTGTACAACCCTGGTCCACAGTTACTTTGGATTCAATGTGTTGTGCAAATTCAGAAAGTAGTTCGGGTATACTCACTCAGTTCAGTTAACCATGGGCAGGTCTGTCGTAGATATCACTACATTTAAACTCAGAAGCTGGGTTTTTTTTTCTGTCTGATTGTACTAAGCTTTTTTTCTGGCTAAGCCTGTTTTGTAAAAACAAAAATTGGATTGTTTTTTATAGTTTTTAACTGAGCATGTTATGTGAATCCAACCCATAGTACCTTATTCAATAAACTTGGTTAAGCAAACTTATATGTGTGACTTGTGTAAAAGTTGGAAACAATGGAATGTTGCTCTAGTTTTACAACGTCACTAGTAGCTAGCCATTCAGTTTATAGGCTTTAATGATGAACCTGATACAACTTGTTTACATCAAAGATACTGCTTTGAATAATTTTTACTCCTCCCTTATTCTTAACTCATCCATGAGTATAGCAACATCTGTTCATTGCTTTGGTATCTGTATGAGTGAGTAGCTGCTTGCTCCCTTGCTTGCTCATTTTCTCTCTCTCTCTCCCTTTCCTCCCCTCGCTGCTGATAATGAGTGGTTTGCAATGGGAACTAAATGAAGTTGATTGCCCACTGGTGTCTGCCATTAGTGGTAATTAGTTAAAACATCAAGTATAAACAGTAAATTGGCTCTAATAATTAATACTAGCACTCAAGCATATGAGAGAGACTGGAGGAGAAGCAGTAGCTTGTAAAATCAGTTGGGGATGTTTTAATTAAAAAAGAATGAATGCAAATAGCATTGTATTGGGGAAAAAGGACAAAAGCATTGGGGCTGCCTCTAGTCATTAGCAGGACAAGTTCCCGTCAGCTCCAGGGTGATTAAAAATTTTAATCACAGAAATTCTTTCCAATTATGACAATTGTAATTTTCCACATCTCAGTATCTTTTTATAACTTTATCCCATAACTAAACATAGTTGTTTCAAAACAACATACAGTTCATATTAGTCAAAGTAATCTCCAAATATTTAATTTTTTTTCAATTTTAAAACCAGATTTCTTTATCAAAGCAACTTGATCTTTGTAGTCATGTTTTAACCATTCTCTTTGTTTTCTGTTTATTAACTGAAAAATGTGCTAAAATCTTCCAATTTTTCATCAAAAATTCAATCACATTCAGGGGATCTTGTAATATCAAAAACAAATAATCAGCAAAAGGTTTCAATTTAATAGTCTCGTTTGTAATTGTTAGGCCATTATCATCTTCATCTTGTCTAATGTTTCTGCTCAAACTTTAAGAACAAAGTGGATAGAGGAAAATGTTCCATTTCTCCAGTGCACCAGTGGGAGAATCCAAGTATAGGTTGACTTCTGTCTTTCTGCCCAGAGACTGAATTAACAAAATTTAGCCACGCCCCCTCTGCTTCTCTGAGCCCAGTTTTTCAACTCAGTCTTTGCCCTAGAAAGACATGGAAAACTTTACCTTTGTTTAGCAGTTAGACAGAAGACCATTTACCTTGGATTCTCCCATCAGAGGCTGTTTTTGGACAATTGGCTGAAAGGGAGAATGACACGAGCAACAGTATAGACACAGCGCGGAGCTCGGCTTCCGATCCGTCACTGGCATTGCGCCCACTGATTTCTTGCCACTGGCAAGTGCACTGGTCACCCCGGTCCACCGACCCCTTTCTGGATATCACATGGTTTTGTGAAATCATTATTGACTGTAATTTGAGCCTTTTAGGATGTATATATCAATTTGATTCCATGAAGAAAATTCTCACCACTCCGTATCTTCCAGAACAACCACTTCAAATTGTCAAATGCTTTCATGGCATCCAAAAAAATTAAAATACCTTGTTTTTTATTATGATATTGTAACTATTCTATTACAATCCAATACAGTCCTCACATTATCTTTTAATCATCTTTTTGGCAAAAATCCATGTTGATCTTCATGAATAACTCTTGTAGAAACTTTTTTAAGTTTGTCTGCTAAAATTGCTGAGAACACTATAATCATTGTTCAATAAAAAAAATTGGTCTATAATTTATAGTAGAAAATCTGTCCTTTTGGTAGCAACACAATATTAGCCTCTTTGAAAGATTCTGGCATTACATCTCCTTACAATATAATTTTTTGAAGTGGTTGTTAAAGTTGATCTTCAAAACATTGATAGGTACCAGGGAATTTATTGAGTCCTAGTGCCTTCCTTGTTTTAATATTTGTATAGCTTCTGGTAATCTTTATAATAGATACAGTACTGTTCATAAATTATTTCTGTGATTGTGAAAGTTTGTTACATTTTGTTTTTTAAGGTATTTCTATTTTTTTTCTGAGGACATATTTTGTGTTTTATTCAAATTAGAGTAATAAAGAAATAAAGTTTTCTATAAGTTTCTCACAGTCACTCATCCCCTAGTTATGTCCTGTCTTGACTATTGCAATTTGCTCTACATTGGGCTGCCCATGAAGAGTATCCGGAATCTCCAGTTGATGCAAAATACAGAGGCCCACATAGTTTTGTGCAGACTTTGGTGTGCAAATGTATCACATCTCCTGGTGGAGCTGCATTGGTTGCCAATTTGCTTCCGGGTGTAATTCAAGGTACTGGTTGTCACCTTTAAAGCCCTTCATGGCTTGGGGCCAGGTTATCTGAGGGACCGTCTCTTGCCGGTCACATCTACCTGACCCACCAGAGCGGGGAGGCAAGGAATCTTGTTGGTCCCATCCCTTAGAAATATACCTGGTGAGACCCAGAAGAAGGGCCTTCTCTGTGGTGGCTCCCTCTCTCAGGATCATCATTTCCCCAGAGATTAGAATGGCCCCCCACTCTGATACTCTTCCAAAAGACACTGAAAACCTGGTTCTGTCAACGGGCCTGGAAAACGCAGAGCGGGATGGAGCCTAAATGGCTCATATAATGTGTTGTTGCCAGGGTGGAGGATTATTTTATTAATTATATGATTCTCTTTGTTATTAGTTTTATTGTTTTTTAGATGATGTTTTTATATTCTTGTAAGCTGCCTTGAGTCGCCATGTGTGAATAGGCGAAAATATAAATCTCCAAAATAAATAAACACACATTATCCACAAATGTCTTATCCCCTTGAATTTTCAATAGCAGTTTCTTTTCTGTGTGGTTCCTGTAGTAAAGGAGCTCCCAAAGTAAAGTTCCTTTTCTTAGTATCTTTAGTCAATTGCAGTCCCTATAAATCTGTGTCAGCAATCTTCATAGAAGGTGAGACAGCTCTTCCTTACATTTCCCCACAAAATCTTTAGCTTTTTGGACCGTATTCAGTCTTTGTTGTTGAAAGGTAAAAATTGCTCCCACATCCCTTATATATTATTTATATCAAAATGGGATGTTTTTATGCTTCAAAGTATCTGTTAGGAAGAAATAATATTTATACTTCTGTAGGATCTTAATAGGAATCTCTTTTATAACAAATACCTCAACATAGTCAACCTTCAATTTTGTCTCAAAATGACAATGTGGAATTCTTTTCCTCAGAAAATGTACTGAAACATCTCTTTATGTCTGTCCCATTGCAGTAAAACGTAAATTTATACATTATACTTTGTATAGCTCTTCATCCTTCCTCTTTCCAGTTCAGTAAATCTACTAATGCCTGAACAAGCCTTTTTTCATTTATTTTCACGAGGTCCTCTGGAATAGTCCTAAACATCAAACAGAATTCCTTCAGTTCCAGCATAACCAAATTATCCAGCCATCTCTCTAAGTCCAAAGTTTTGATCTTTTGTCTAAAAATTCTATCCTGTCATTAGTTTGTTTGATTTCCTCTGAAATTTTGTTGTGTTTTATCCAAACTTTTTTTCAAAGCCTCAAACATAGCTTCTAAAGATTGTGTAAGTGTTTTAACTGTCTTTGAACATTGATTTCATTAAGGACAGTGGAATTTGTCATCTCTGGACCCTCATCTTTGGTTTTTAGCACACACTGCTGGTAAAAGGTATAATAACAGCCCATAATTAAAAGAAGGAAGACCTTTGTAAACTCATCCAATTGATAGAAGGATAACGTTTAAAAAATGAGCAAAGCCAGTATGAAGCATGAAGCTGTGATCCAGTAATAAAACAAAAAATAAAACTTTCAGTTAAAATTTCTCAAATGTTCAAATTAACTTTCTGTTTAAATTCTTTTAATCTCTTTTGTTTCCAATTTTTTATAAGTCAGACATATATCCCCCAAAATTTTGAATGTTTCAATTTGAATATGAGCTCCAGAAATAAAGTCTCCATAGAGAAGTACTTATCTGTAATATTATCTACAAAGGTGAATACATCCAAAAGGGGGTTTAGAAATGAAGAAAGCTTGCTCTAATGTCCATAAATTTGGCTATGTTGCACCTGAAATCCCCTGCCCTCCATTACTCAACTTACAAGCCTATCACGGGACTCTAAATTTCTGCAATTTACTTGCAAGGAGCAATGGTCCAGGATCAAGTGGGCTGATTTTTGGTTTTCTCCTTTAATCCAAAGGAAGAAAGAATGCCCCTTCCCCCATTATGCAGGGAGCAAAACAAGCTAAGACATCATCTCTGAAAATGATGGAGGCATATAAACTGCCATTTTCCTCACTGGATGTTTCCTGATTGTGTATGTTTTTCAACTGCACTAGTACAACTATTGCAGTGTCTTGGTGGCAGATATGGTTAAAACATGAATTCTTATTTTAGCTATATGATTTACATTGTGTCAATCTTTTGGAATTCATCCACCACATAAGACTAATTTCTTATGTCTTCCACAGAGAAGGATGCATAATGAGAACCAGTTTGGTGTAGTGGCTAAGGTGCTGGCCTAGAAACCAGGAGATGGTGAATTCTAGTCCTCCCTCATCCATAAAAGCTGGCTCTTTGGCTTTGTCAGCCCAATCCACCTTATAGGGTAGTTGTAGGGAATATACAAGGTGAGAGCATTAGAGAGAATAGCATTCTGATAATAAATTATATATAAGATTATGGCTCCCTGTGGTGTGCATATTTAAAACAATTGCTAAGAAGGCAAGACCTCAAGAAAAATGAAGAAAAGATTTTTCCCTTACCACAACATTCTCTGCCATTCCTATCAATAGCTTTTCTTCCCCCTGTATTGGGAAAGGCCCAGTTATGCAAAGAGGAGGAATCAAACAAGGAATTAGCCTTGAATCATTACATAGCTGCAAAAGTTCCAGGACTGAAACACACACACCAGCTCCATGGAACCTTCTCTATCTATTCTCAACTGTAGATGAGCAATCTGGAAAGATTGCTATAATATAAGTAGAATTGCAATAGTCAACTTGAACTCTTTACATGTTGATTTATCCTTGGGCTGACACACTGCTTCATATACAGGATTTCAGAAATCATTGAATTCAACTTGGAGATCATCTTAAAAAGAATCATACCAAATATTGCAAAGCTGTAGTTTCCACCAAAATGTGGAGGTTGGGGGTATGAAGTACTTATAGCGAAACCAGCGCTCTCCATTTCTTGATACACTTTTTGTGCATTCAGGTGATAGTGTTTTTTTTACATTTTATTTAGAAGAAAAGTAATACATCTCCACTGTGGGTATGAACCTACCATAACTAACTCTATTGGTTGGGGTTTGAGATTTGGGAGAATGGAGCATGCCCATATCAGAAGAATTAAGACCAAAAGGACTCCACATACATGATCATTAATAATCTGTGGAGCACACTAATGGTGCTAATGCCCTACGTGACAGTGACCCATCTTTAGGATCATGATTTAGAGGCTCTGAGCGGAAGCCCAGCTCGAGGGAGTAAATGCATGAATTCTTCACCGATACTAAACCTTCTAACTAATAAATCTTACACACACCAAAAAGCTGTAAGCATTAAATCCCAGACTCTGGTAATCAAAACCCTCCAAGCTCATAGGGAGGTAAATGGCATATGTGTGTTTTTATTATAGTTTACCTGATTATCTCCCAGACAAAGGAAAGCAAGACTTTCAAATTAATGTGCACAGTATTTCACACTTCAAAAAAAATGCGTGCAAGTGAATAACAAAATTCTGTATATAATAGTTCTGGGATAATTGTAGTTTGCTGCAATAAATACATAAATACAGTACTAGCATGTATTGCGCATCTTTGGGTAAATACTCCACTTTGCGCAATATGTCTATTGTCGGTGTCTATTTTCTGGGAGGGAAGGGATCCTTATATCTGGAGTTTCAGTAACTCTCACAGCTGTTATCTAACACAGTGGTTCTCCACTGTGGGTTGGGACCCCTTTGAGGGTCGAACGACCCTTTCACAGGGGTCACCTAAGACCATCGGAAAGCACATATTTAAAAAAATACGGAAAACATAAAATAATTTTATAGTTGGGGGTTACCACAACATGAGGAATTGTATTAAAGGGTTGCGGCATTAGGAAGGTTGAGACCCATTGACTTAACATATTAACAGAGTTGGAAGGGACCGTATAGGTCATCTAGTCCAGACAGGGCTCTGCATGCCACCTGTGGCACGTGTGCCATAGGTTTGCCATCACAGGTGTAGGGGCTCAAGCAGGAGCCCCTACACCTGTGATGGCAAACCTATGGCACACGTGCCACAGGTGGCATGCAGAGCCCTGTCTGCAGGCACGCCAGCCGTTGCCCCAGCCCAGGCTAATGCACACGCGCACGTGCCTCAAGACCAGCCAGTTGGTCTTCGGGTCTCTGCCATGCATGGGTGGGGGCAGGTTCTTCCCTGATCTCCAATGTTTCCCCCCAGCACACCCTAGCTTTCTCCAGCATTTCTGCTGTCCATACCTTCCCGGATCTCCGCAGGTTCCACCCTCCGCAGGTGCCTCTCTATGGCAGGAATGCAAGAGGAAACTAGGACGCGCTGGGGAGGAGAAACTGTGGAGATAGCAAGCCCCCCCCCCCCCCCGCACCCTGTTTTGGGCCTGAAAAGTCTCCTGCACCAACCTGAAAGCCAAAACAAGGGCCAGGAGGCAGGGCACATGCGCGCCTCCCCCTGGATGCGCAAGGAATGGGCGTGCAGAGGCAGGCGCATGTGTAGCGGGCGCTCACATTGCATTTTGGGGATTGGGGCATGCTCACTTGGCACCAAAATGGTTAAACGTGACTGCCCTACACCATTTCTGGCAAATGGCAGTCCAATCTCTTCTTGAAGTGATGAAGCTCACACAACTTCCAAAGGTAAGCTGTTCCTTTGGTTGGAACAGCTTACCTTTGGAAGTGTCAGAAAGTTCCTCCTTATTTCAAGGTTGAATCTCTCCTTGGTCAGTTTCCATCCATTATTCCTTGTCTGGCCTTCAGGTGCTTTGGAAAATAGCTTGACCCCCCCTCCTCTCTCTGGCAGCTCCTCAAATATTGGAACACTGCTATCTATTTCAGTGCGGTTACAGCCTAGATTATTTATTAGATTTTTATCCCACCTTTATTATTTTTATAAATAAGGCAGTGAACATAACTAATATTCCTTCCATTTCCCCCACAACAACCACTCTGTGAAATTAATTGGACTTAGAGAGAGTGACTGGCCCAGAGTCACGCAGTTGGCTTTCATGACTAAGGTGGGACTAGAACTCACCATTTCCAGTACAGTTCTAGCTATAGATCAGGGGTGTCCAAACGTGGGAACTTTAAGACTTGTGGACTTCAACTCCCAGAATTCCCCAGCCAGCCGTGCTGGCTGGGGAATTCTGGGAGTTGAAGTCCACAAGTCTTAAAGTTCCCACGTTTGGACACCCCTGCTATAGATAATCCTCCTTCACAACCATAGTTGTGACCAGTAACTCAGTTCTTAAGAGAAGTGGTTACTAAATGCAACCATAACTGTGCTTATGAATTTATTTCAGCTTTCCTTTGCTTTACAGACCTGCGAAAATTGTAAATGCAAATACTGGTTGCAGTTAATGGTTGCTAAATGAGACGATAAGAGCTGCCTATATTTCTTAAAAGGCTGAGGTTGGTTACTAGGGAAGGTAAATATTCTATCATATTATATAGTTTTCTTATTATAAATTGTAGGATCTCCCTCCCCCTCCCTCTCTCCCTTCCATATTTGGATATGGTGATGCTTCCCACTAAGTGTCAAGGCTTTCTCATTTTCCTAAATAGGCATATAGGAAGTTTTTCTAGCAGGACTACCAGATTCTGTAACAGCTTGGTTCCCTATGACATCCATCTGATAAACTCACAAGATTCGTTTTTCTTGCCATGTACATCTATACATCCAGACTAGACTGTGTTGTTTCTCTGTGTCATAATATATGTGGGTATATGCATAATATTGAATTTATTTATTTTGTCATGCTTATGTCGTGTATATTGGAGATGGTTCCCCTTTGAGAGCTATATGCAATGAAATTTCATTTTAATGTATGCCAATTATGTACATTCAAAGTGACAATAAAGTTATTATTCTATTCTAAAGTGTCCATATTGTTAAGGACAAATCCCTGCGTTTTTCCTAGCTGTGATACAGTGTGGAAAATCCTGCTTCCCCAAAAATCTTTACTGTGTACGTAGACATATGGGGAGGGTTGGCAATAGAAAGGCAAATGATATTTATTTCTTGCAAAAAGTAAATCATATATACAGAGAAAAATGTAAAGACAGCCCTACCTACATCTTACTGTAGATGTAGGATTTTTAAATTGCTGTCATTAGGTATAATTCAAGTGAACAAAGAGGGAGTTTAAATAGAAAATGTCTCCTCATAATTTAACTTTGGAACTCATTGCCCCATGTTATGACAAAGGCCAGCAGAATAATTAGATTCAGATAAGAATGATACAAATAAGGAGACTGCTTTCTAATAGTTAAAATATAATGTGTAAACATTCATTAATGATATCTTTAAATATTAGATTGGAAATAAGTGACACCTTCCAATATATAGAAGTCTTGTCTAGTTCCTGTTGTTACTTTTATCCCATAAGCTTGTTTTATCTTTGTGTGTTATTTTAAGGTATGTTAAAGGAAGGGATGTTTGTGTCCACTGTAGCCTAAATGTCAACTTTGATTTTAATAGTTTTAATTGTTAGGATGACAAATGTATCGGTGCACTGTGGGGAAAGAGCATTATATGGAGTAGATATAGTCTATCTTATGCATAAATTGAATTAGTTACCATCTTCACAAGAGTTGCTCTAAAACATGCATCTGACTGGTGCTAGATTCCCCAAACTGTACTGCATTAGAATTTAGCTAGATTGGAGTGAATGTGCATATTTAAAACAACCCTAACGCTAGCCTTACGGAGCAGCATCCGCCCATTATTTCTCAGGTCACCGCTTGGCTAATGGTCTATTAATTTGTTCAGTTGTCCCATGTGAGTCAAACTCAATTTCTGGTCTGTGATTTTTCCTTGTCAGCAGTGTGATGGATTGGATTTACGGCTGTCAGCGCCTGCTCCCAATTCCCCCCTCCCCATCTTTACCCCACACGGCTCCTGCCTGAAAACATGAAGATGTTCTCCCCCCCCCCCCCTGCACCATGCCTCTGGCAAGCACAGAGATGCTGCAACCCTCATCCACACAAATCTTCACTAAGGAGAGCCCATACAGCTACTGCTGTATTGGGAAAGATTTGTCTTCTGCCATGAAAAATGACAGAAATATTTAAGGACAAATAAGGTTTACAAACCCAATTGAAAATTATTATGGAGAGGCCCTGGCTGCAGATGAGCCCGATCTGATGTGCAGAGGCAATCAAATCGAATTTCCTTATCGGGCTGTTATTTTAGGGCGTTATCTGGCACCATAATGCAGTTATAAATTCAATTTTGCTGCCGAGCATTTATTGTTTACTATTGCCTGTTTGCTGGGGAAAAAATGTAAACACTTCACGACGGTAAAACTAATTTCTGTCCTGAGAAGTAAGGTGGGAGGCTGGGGATGAAAAGATGAAAAGAAAATAAGTTTAAGGATAAAGTCCTGGCTATACATTGGACAAGCTTTTAGATTAGCCTCAATGGGACTGCTTTTCAGTCTTTGTCTTATGCTCAGTCAAATCTTGTTTCAGCTGCTGCATTTCATAGGATTTGGGGAGATTTTGATTTTAATAGTTTTAATTGTTAGGATGACAAATGTCATCTGTGGGGAAAGAGCATTATATGGAGTAGATATAGTCTATCTTATGCATAAATTGAATTTCCTTCACAAGTACCATGAGTCTCCAAAATAGAGAAAAGTGGACTTAAATCTGGGAGCCCCAGCCATGAATCTTACTTTATGTTTATCACCTTCGTTTTGTTCCATCTATAAAATATGAATGATCCTGAGTTAAGAAAATAAAATAGATGCAAAGCACAGACAAAACAGCACAGCTGCTATATTGATGCCTTCTCTTCTGCCAATTCTCTAGTGCCCTCTTTCAGGAGAGGTTAATGCTGAAATAGCACATAATAGTTCTCCGGACTGGGTTTTCATGGCCACTTTACAGTGCCCCCTGCTGGAAAATGCAAGACAAACCACTCATCGAATCTACAACCCTGAAATTTAGTCAGAAGCTTTCTTTCCATTTATTTGTTTGTTTGTTTTCCTGCCTTTATTATTTTTATAAATAACTCAAGGTGGCAAACATACCTAATACGCCTTCTTCCGCCTGTTTCCCCGACAACAACAACAACCCTGTGAAGATGAGTTGTGCTGAGAGAGGGCTGTTATAAGGTGACTCAGCCAGCTATTCCAGAGTTGTGCCTTTCCCCACAAGTCTGCTAAGAAATGCAGATTGCTGACAAGGAAAAGTTGAGATTATTCTATTAATTCTACATTAAAATTATGCATTCATCTTCTATGGCAATTAAATTAAGCCAGGAATTGATACACAATTCAGCTGGGAGAGCTCTTACTGCTTTCCCCTTTTCTCAATTTACTCCTTTCTGCATATGTGCTATTTGTTGAGACTCCCATCAGTATGGATTCCTAACAATTTCACACAGGGGCATCCTCATTCAGGAAAGGTAGAAGTGTTTCCTGGACAGAGATCGTAACTTTCTTTGCGTGCATTCTCCCCACCCCACCTCGCCCCATCCCGAGTTAGTGGCATTAGGGAAAAAAAATTATATCCCACAGCTGAAGAGGTTTGCATTTAACAAGTCAAGCAAAAATGTCAGCAGGGGGTAAACACCTCTTGGATTTTCTCTCCTGAAAAAAAGTGGAGATCAAGCACCTTTTAGTAAAACATGAGGACAGCTGCAGTATGTATATGACTTTGTATATATATGTATTTGGATTTCATTTTAATGAGATCTCTTTAATCTTAAACCAGCATATAAAAATAAAATTAAATCTTGTAATGGGAAATTTGCTTTTGTGAGCTTGATAGTAATGTGCAATTCTTACTGAATAGACATTGACTGATGCCTTTTAAGGAAATCTGGCATCACTTCCTCAGGAAATAATCCTGACTAGAAAAATGGAGGCAGTCAGTATTAAAACAAGTTGTCCCAAAAACAAAGTATATTCGGATTCAGAAATATCAAGCCCTCTCAAACTAACTTAATTGTAGTGCAGTGAACTAAGCAACAATTTATTATTTTCAAGGACATCAAACTAAATAGGTGCGTACAGACAATGCTTGTTAGGATTCTTGAGGGGGTGCCATGGTTAACAGTTACAGCAACTTTAGCCCTGGCTGACCATGACAGATCTTCAAAAAATTAAGGAATAATAAAGTTGTTTTGATACGTGTTTTGATTGTTTTTATAAGTTAGCTGCCTAGAGTTGTGATTATAAGATAGGTGGACATATAATTGTACAAACAAACAAATATGCAGGATTAGGTTAATATTTGAACAGGAAAGCTCAAGGAAATTTTCAAGTTGTGGACTAGAGTGGGGACCCCATAAAAAACCTTTGCCAAGAAAGCAAAAATGAATGAGTCCATGAAATTATCAAGAGTCAAGCTTGACCTGGAGCAGATTTTACAATTTACTATTTCATTATTACTTTTTACATAAGGAAATGCAAATTTATTGCATTTGCAAAGCACCTGAAGCAGTGAGAGGGATGTTGTCCCTCCTTGAATCTGGTTGCTAACTATCTTGGACACCTGTGATAATTTAGATAGGAAAAGCCATGCTCAAAGCTTGACAAGAAATGTTTGTGTGGTTGCATGGATTTCAACTGGAATTAGAGCTTACTAGTGCAGTTTGTGAATCATCTGTAGTGTTGCAAATAAACTTACCACAAAATCTAAGTGAGTATTTCATTGCTTCTGACTCTGTAATTTTGATTTGGGGATCCATGGCTTTCTGGTTATAAGGAAGAGCAAAAATGAAAAGATATAAACCTCTTCTCTCACTCCACCATAGTTCATATATACCTCCTTATGAAGACATTAAAAGCAATGTGTGGAAATCTTCAGAGTAGTGCCTTTTTAATCCATTTTCAGTTATAACTGCTTCTTGAAATCCACACAGTTTTCAGTCATGAATTCTGAGTTTGAAGGCATTGCCAGACTATTGCCAATCTGCGTAAAGTGAATAATACCACAACTCCTAAACAGGTGAGGTAGGTTCCTTTTATTGCGTACCAAGAAACTCTCTCCTTCACAAGTGTCCTTTTTAATTTACAGCCAAAAAGAAATGCATATATGTCATTATTTTTCTCTAATGCAGTGAAATTTCTTTTTAATGTATGCCAATTAGTGTACATTCAAAGTGACAATAATTATTATTCTATCTATCTTATCTAACAGAATCTAATCCTTAGTTTGAATGTGTCTTCCTTGTCACGATTGTATTAAAACTTCAAGTGACGGGTTCTCTAAGAAATGTAGTTGGAATTCTCAGCACTAGAAATCCAGGCCACAGAGAGGCAGGCAATTTTACTTACCGCTCAGTGCAAACTATTTTGTGGTCCGATATGCAGTACGCTATTTAGAAGAGAGGTGTGAGAAATAGGGAAAACCCTGAGCAATGATTTAAGGATAAAGTTGCCAATTCCCAAACAAGGCAATTCTTCCGATTTATAGGAATAAGAAGAGAAATAAAGTTATGTGGACATTTCAACAGTAAACACATATGACATGAAAGCATTTCTCCCTTCTCTCCTTACTAAGTTCTATTAAACTTGACAAATTATGATGTACAGACATGTAATGCAAACTGATCTATTATAAATTCAAATCTGTTGCACAGAAGCAGTGGGGAAGTTTGGGGGGAGGGGGAAAGGAAGACAAGTGTATTACATGGATAATGCATTTGACATATTAATAAAACAAGCAGCATTGCTCTGGCTAGGCAATGGTCGAATGCCAATAGGTGATGATGGATCACAGATTGATGGAATCCAGATGTTTAGAGTCATAGTCTGGGGCCTTTCTCATATTGACTAAAGGTAAAAAATGCAGCGCTGTCAGCACATTAAGTCTCCCTGCTGCTCATGGAGGCTGTTGAAGTAATTATGTATTTCTGAACACTAGCCATATGCTAGCCCCATCCCACTTCCTTTTGGCCAGGCTCCCTGGTTACAGGTGCAGGGAAAACCTAGACCTTGTTTCTTACCTCCCACTGAGGATAAAGATGTTCTTTGCCAAGTAAAAAGCATGGCAGTTTGTGGAAACAAAACACTGTAAGTCTGATCTGTTTCTTATAACAATACATGTTTGCTTTGTGCTCCATCACACATGTGACAGATATACATTTTTGGGGAAGTGAGTCTATTGTAGCCTTCTCTTTTACAACAGACTTTATTTTTTTTCTTTCGTTCAAGGATGTTTGATTCTTGGAGAAGACCCGGACAAGTCTGCAGTTTTCTTGGCAAGGTTTTTCAGAAGCGGTTTGCCATTGCCTCCTTCCTAGGGTTGAGAGAAAGTGACTGGCCTTATGCCTAAGGCTGCATTAGAACTCAAGACTCCCAATTTCTAGTCTGATGCCTTAACCGCTACATCAAACTGGTTTTGTAGAACAAGACATAGTAACTTTGAAAGTGAACGAAATATAGGAGTGCTGAGTCTTCCTGCTTTAAAGAAAAAAATGGCTGTAAAAGGTATTGATTATCATAAGAGCTATTTTCATCCTACCTCCCCATCTAGCTGCGCAGGGTACTAATTGATCGATTAGTTGTTGATCCCTTGCTTTAAAACAGCTGCAGGCAGGCTAGGCTCATCAGGAGTCTTTCCTACTATGCACATTGATCCACTTATACTATGGAAAACATGTCAAAATGGTAGTTACATTTTCAAACTCTTCCCCAATTCTGTGCCTTTGGTTCCTTCCATCTTATTTGCACCTGTTACCAGTATTCCTATGTTGGCTTGGAATTTAAGAGAACTATAGTTATCACATTTGCAGGGTATTTGGTTGTGGAAGGTTATTTTGCCAATAGTTATTTCATAGAAAGACAGCTTGAATCATTTCATCTTGGCCATACATTTTTATGAAACTTGATCTTCAGTTTTCAAATATGGTTGGATTTACAGTACACTATGTTATTTTAACCTTGGTTTGTTGCATTAGCCATGTAGATTGGATTCACAAGTAATATAAATATTTTAGCCATATCCTCCAAGCCACCAGTAATTGGGTTTATGCAACCTGCAAAGTCAAAATTGAACAAAATTCACTATGTCTTCATGCAGTATATGAACCTAGTCAAAGTAAGAAATTAGTGATGGTTTATTACTTACCTAGTTTGTTACTCAGACAGGGATAAATAACCTTACTGCTGTAGCATTTATACTATACTAAGAACCACATAACCTTAATAGTAATACACTTAGTATTGATTGGAAAATGTTTCAGTAATAATTGACATTGAAAAACATAAAATTAAAATCTCACAATTCAGACAAAAGACCTGACATTTATTTTTTAAAATCTTATGTAATCTTTTAAAAATATAGCTATGCTATCTTTCATTTTATATCATTAATGGATTTTATTTGCCTGCTGTTTTTTTCCAGAGTTATTTTTTGTCATGAGAATTCTTATGCCCTACTACTGAAATACCTTTATCTTCCACTTTCTCCATGCAAAAGAGAAACTCAGAATGGTTTTAAATATAAATTTAATTTTGAGAAAAATATAAATGAGTACTGCTTAAAAGTGGGCTCAAATGCAAGTCAGTAGTTATATAATGAACATTACAGCTTACAGCATAGATTCCTCAACATCCCAATACAGTGCCAACAAAATTCAGCAGCAAAATACCAATTTGGGGCAGTGTGATAAAATGGAAATGGTAGTAGCAAGCTGTTCCAGTTCCCATCCTTAACCCCCTGTTGAGTGTCCCAAATTTGGTTACTGAAATTCTGCTCTTTTTGCAATCACATTTCAGTGGAATAATTTCAGGCCAATTTAGGCAATTTCAAAGTCCGGAATGATACAGGTTTGCATCCCAGAACCTCTGATATCCCCATCTTTAACCTCATTCAAAAGAGCAGAAAATTGCCCTTATATCTTCTGGTGATATCATTGGAGGGTCATCTTGCGGCCTTCAACTAGACAGAAGAGCACACTGTATCCCCCAGCCAACAAAAGATTATATTTCCCTATCCTGCAGCTCAGGATGTGCTTTGCACCATTAACACTCATTCTCCAAGTCCCTATGGGACACATTCTTAACTAGCCCACCTTTGAGCCTCTTGTTGCAAAACAGATTCTCCTCTTCACTATAGGCTTAAAGGTGTTTGGGTCTTTTGTAGAATCAGGTAGCATGCATAAACCATAAGAATCAGGATAAAGAGGATTGTTTGCATTCTGAAAACATGCCAGACAGTATGAATATATAATGCAGCTAAGGCTTGTCAGGAAGGAAATCCCCCTTCCCTTTGGGAGGAGGGGGGTGAGAATAGAAGAATAACCAAGTTCCAGTGGATTGCGATATGATCTGCTTTAGCTCATTAAAGACTGCAATAAAATATTAATAGTTATTGTCTCTCTATTTTTTGTAATTATCATCACAAAGAAAAATCTGCTGCAAGTCACTAATGTGTTCCCAGCAGTGGGTTGCTTTTTAATACCATAGCAGGAAGATGAATGGTGGAAAAAAGCATTAATCTACAGCTTAGAAATAGCAAAGTATGGATAAGCCATCTACCACCTTAACCCTACACAGCTGTGTCACTGTATCTGTTCTCAGTGCCGATGTAATCCTATTCAAAGATGGTCACTGATTTAACATTTTACACTGTGATGCTTCTTACAAGGCTGGGGAATGTGGGAATGGAGTTCACCTATTTTGTGTCTATATTACTCTGCTCTCTGATAAGAAGCATATCAAAATCATGCAATTTTGGACCATAATTTGCCACTGCCAAAAGCTCCCTCCCCAAATCCCCTGTACAAATATTGCAGAATTCATGTCAAATAACAGAATTCCCCTCATCTCCTGCAAATAAAAGACCTCCTTGGAACTGAAAGCAAAATTACATTGCAAAATGTAATTCACTTCTAATTTTAGTCGCTGTTCAGAGAATAGCAAACTCTACTAAAAGTATTGCAATAGTTATGTGTCGCTTTTTGGCAGGAAAAAAACCTACTCCAATATGAGACAGAGAGCACAACAAAAGTTGTATTCTAGGATATGCAACCTGTAGCCTTTGTGATATTGCTGTGTCAATGCTCCCAGTGTTCCTCACCGCTGGATATTTGCTGGGAATTGTAGTTCAACAAAATTGTGAAGATTACAGTTTTTCAATTTCAGCTCTGTAATTTCTTTAAGCTCAATTATGAACATTTATTTGTAGGTCCATATCAAGGGCTCCTAAATGTCCCTACTAGCTCACTAGCTCAAAAAAGTGAATATCCCAATTTGTTTTGCCCTCCCAAAGGGTTTGTGCTAGCTATACACTTATTTATTTCCATGTTGGTTAAGCACAGCAGGTTGTGCTATGAGATTAAATATACTTAAGTACATGCAATTTCTCTCATTTCTACATTTCTGTTAGTTTTTATTTCCTAACTGTTATATAAACTGTCACATCATTCTGTGTTTGTTTCAACATATGCTCCACTAGAAGTTGGTTATTTACTTATTATAGTGGCAGAGTTCTACCCGAAGTGGGTTGAGTTGTGATACTAACAGGTTAATAAATTATAAGACTGCACGTTACAAAACAATTACGCATCAGCATCAACCCACACATTCCCAAAACACCAGTTTGTTTGCGCTCAGTTCACTAAAAGCAAGTGCTCAAATCTCCCTTTTTGTCTTCTCTAACTAAATTGCATCATGCTTCTAGCATATGGGTTTTATAAATAGTGTGCAGTATTTTTTATGCTACACTCATTCTATTTTAAGAATCATTGCAACAGACTACAAAATCATAGCCTGTACTCAGCATTAATTACTCAGATATCCCATTACACAGGAGCACAGTGCATCTGGCCATCTCCCAAATGGCTATGTGAATTTACTTTTTTCAGTAAACAGTGGTTTATTGCTCTAGCTTTTTCAGTAGATCTGAAATCCCACTTAATGCTTCTAGGTTTTTCTTAACAACATAACTGTTTTCTACTTTACTCAATTTTGTTACACACTTTTTTCACGTTGCAACCATGTTTCAAATACATAGTCTAGTCACCTTTAGCAGAGCTTAGACCAGTATTGTTGCCCCAAGGAGAGAATTGTGAGTCATTTTGAGGCTTGACCTGTATAGCCTTCAGCTTTATCTTTTGGCCCAAATAAAGACAGGTTGAATCTATGCTGATGCCTTCTATACTTTGACATCCATTTCCATGTTGGACATAGTCTGGGAGCCATCCTGAGCCACATCCTTCCCTCCAATTACAGGAGTAATTTGTAAACCACTCAGCTCATAACCAAATAAAACTGAATCTATGCACAACCTGTAAAAGTTGGGCAATATATGAAAAGCAACAACTTTGTGGACCTTCAAAAGGGCTATTGAAGGTCTTCTGATGTGATGAAGTCACTGAGAGAGACCGAAAATTTATGATACATTGGGGGATAGGAGAGGGATGGAGTGAGAGTTCTCTAGTAGAAAAGCCATTCCTATCACTATTAATAAAATCTTACAAGCCTTCTGTATATAATTGTTTAGAAGAGACCTAAGAACAGGATTGGAAACAGTTTTTTCTGACAGGCCTTCAACTCTTATTCCTTTGTTTAAAGCCTGATTTAAACAAATATAAAAAGCAAAACCTTTACCCAAATTGGTTTGAAAAACAGCAATTCCTGAGTGATTTTGGGATGGAGACGTTAAAGGTGGGAGATGCTCCATTTCACGACATTGAATGGGTAAGGAAACAAAAATGTTGTCATAAAATTCAGCTGCCCTGTGTCAGGTGCTGTGGCCTATGTGACTTGCTCACACCTGATATATTAACAGCATTTCCGCATTCCAGAAAATGAAAAAAATATCTATTTTTGTATTTCATACCATATTTCCCCGAAAATAAGACAGGGTCTTATTTTCTTTTGACCCCTGAAATAAGCACTTCACCTTATTTTCGGGCAGATCTTATTATATTTGAGGTGCAGGAGGCAGCGAGTGTGGTCACCTCATGGCTGCTGCTCTGTTGCAATATTTTCAGGGAGGTCTTATTTTCGGTGGAGGGCTTATTTTAGCACATGTGCTCAAAAGCCCGATTGGGCTTATTATTTGGGGAGGTCTTATTTTCAGGGAAACAGGGTACAAATGGAAAAGCCAGATCAATAATGACACTTTCTTCAGTACACATAACCTTTAAATCAGTTATTTGTCACATAGATTATTAAGATGTGGTTTCAAAATGCCTTAATTTTATCCTTCAGTTACTCTGCTTAATCCGTGGAAACAGTTTATGTTGTTTTGCAATCCATATATCTTGCATCTGCTGAAAGCCTATTGCTAGTAAGTTTATTACAGCCTCCCTAATTAACATTTCAGACCACAATAATCTATTTTCATGAGAAATAGTGCAAATGTTCTGTAACATAGCAATACATCCCAATTTACATATGTAGGTTACTAAGATCAAAATTCTTGCTACCTTTTTATGGCCTGTGGGTATTTCAGGTAAATATTTCTGGGTGACACCTTTTTCTCCACAAGTAGTTGGAAATCCATGTGAAATCAGTCCTTAATTTTTTCCTTTTTTACATGCATTTTTACTATGTGTGGGTGAATGCCTTGGGAGCTGAATTTAGAGTAGTAATTATGAAAGTATATAAAGACACATAAAAGGATTTGGTAGACAGAATGGAACTTCAGAATCTTAAGAAGTGGATTCTAATTAAAAATAGAAACTTATTTGGGACAATGCTTTTATGAGAGAAGTGAACACCAAATGGTGAGATAATGCTGGACATAAATTGTTCAAAACAGATACAAGTGAAAATGTCTTATTTTATTGCAATTAGTTAGAACTACAATTTTCAATAGAGGTTTTTATCTAGATAACATATACCTGTGATGGCGAACCTATGGCACGCATACCACAGGTGGCACGTGGAGCATATTTGCCAGCATGTGAGTTATCAGCTGCAACGCGCGTGTGCGCACTGGCCAAATGATTTTTGGCCTTCTGGAGGGCCAGGGGAGACCATTTTCACCCTCCCCAGGGTTCAGGAAAGCCTCTGGAGGCTGGGGAGAGCAAAAAACAAGTCCAATGGGCCAACCAGAAGTTCTTCTGGTCAGCCCATTGGGCTTGTATTTCACCCTCCCCAGCCTCCGGAGGCTTTCCTGAAGCCTTTGAAGGGCAAAAACGGCCTCCCCTGGCGTCCCGGAGGCCCTCCAGAAGTGGAAAGTTTCTGAACTTCTGGTTGGCCCATTGGTGCCATTTTCCGCCCTCCACAGGCTCCGATAGCTTTCCTGAAGCCTGGGGAGGGCGAAAAATGGCCCCAACAGGCCAACCTGAAGTTCAGAAATGATCCATTTCCAGCTTCCGGAGGGCCTCTGGGGGGCTGGGGGAGGCTGTTTTCGCTCCCCCCAGGCCTCAGGAAAGCCTCCAGAGCCTGAGGAGGGTGAAAACTCCCCACACATGTGGGGGTTGTCACGCATGCATTTACAGGTGGGTGGGACGGATTGAATTGTGGGAGTGGGCACTCGTGATAAAGTGCACACACGCACAATTTTGGCATGCCTTTAGAAAAAGGTTCGCCGTCACTGACATATACCATGCCAAAAATTTAATTTTGTAAAACAAGAATTGCTGAAGCCTAACTTTTGTGTTTGCTCAGTGCTAAGAAAAAGATATTCTGTACAAGCTCAGAGGAACTTTAATATTATATTCCAGGATTCATTTCTGCAGCAGAGGTTGTATCCTGATATAAATCATTCACTGATTCGTACCATCTAAAACAGTAGATTAGTAAATCTATCTCTCGTGGATATTTTCTGTCTAGGTTTTTTCTTTTTAATTTCTCTGTGAAAGTATATGCAAAATGTGTTTGATTTAGGAACCTCTATACATTGTAGATCCAACCGTAGGTTGAATGGACCCTTTCCCAGCAATTGAATGCTGCCATTGCTTGTTTGTTTCTTTTGTACTGATCTGTTTTCTTGCAATTGTACAACAGGCAGTGAATATCATTGTAAATGTGACATCATTTCATTATTCCAATTTTTTATTTTGGGTGGTCTTAGAGTCCATTGGAAGAAACATCAGACTTGGCCCACCCCCAACTTTGATAGGGAGAAAAGGGGCTCATTCTTGGCATGAACCTAGAGATGAGTAGGATAAGGCTGATTGTGCCATCTCCGTGTTCGTTTATTGGACAGGAAAAGTGAGTTATAAGTGGCTACTGATTCTCTGTGAGCACAGCCAACTGGGAAAGTAGTAGACATGTGGCTATAAATTATCTGCACAGCACCCACAAGTTCTGCTTCATTTTCATTATGAGAATGGAAAGCTAGTTGACAAGAAGGATGGTTGGCCGGCAGCATTCTTTGTATTCCCTTTGGTCAAACTCTTCAGCAATTCTCTCTATCACCTCTCTTCAAATGCCTCCTTTTTTAGTAGAGCATTTCTGGCTCATTGTTTTAAGCAGCCTGCTTTTCACCAGAGAACCTGGCCTTTGGTTACATTAACTTGCAGACCCACCTGCGGAAAAGGTCTGATTCCATCAGCTCCCAGGCAGAAGAGAAACAGTGGTGACAAGCTGCTAAGCGAGGTGGAATTAGGAGGAATGATAATAAATGTAGATGGTCAGGCGGGGAAATAAAATGATCCATCTTTTGCATGTTCACCAAAGTGGCTGCCCCCTCCCTATGCCCATTCAATCAGAGCCTGTCAGACCTCCGGCAGCTTGGCATTTTTGTGAAGAATCTCTTGGCTAAAAATTGTTGTCATTCCTATTTCCTTGTTATCAGTCGTCAGCACCTCAGCAGGGCCCAGAGATTAACGCCGAATCACCAGGCAAACATCCATCCCCCAGGAACCTTCTCCATTACACCAAGCTCAACGGGTCCCTCCCGCCTCACCTCCTCCATCCATCATCTTTAACACTGACAGCCCAGCATAGGCCTCTCAAATTTATCTCGCTGCATCCTGGGCAGGCTCTATCCGTCAAACCATGCAGAGTCTCCTTTCTTCCCTGGTTTGTTGCAGGAGGAGGAGGAAGCCACCCGCATGAGGGACTCAAGGAAAGATTGGTCCGAGATACACAATTAATCACGGCTGGTATCAATTTGGTTGATTTACTCCCTGGAGAGAGAAGGGGTGTAAACATGGTGTGTGCAGAGGCAGCGTAGAAACATAATGTGTCTGTCTATAGGAAAAACATTAACAGATCATCCCTGTGGCTGCTGATTGATGGGGGTTGCTGTGAGAAGGAGAATCTAACGCTGGCAATAGCAACAAACAAGAGGATGCCAAGGTGTTGCGTCCACTTTGAGGATCATCTTGGCAAAGGCCACTGTCCATGTAAAGTCAAGTCTGTGAATCTGTGAATCTTGGAAGGTTTTTTTGTACAAAGGCAGTGTCTCCGTTACTGATTTTTGATCTGATACGGAAGTTGTGTCTAGCTGTACTGGCAAATAATGATAGTAAATATGGCATCTGGTACAAAATGTATATATCGCCTTCTCTTTAGCCTCTTGAAGGGATACACCTCTTATATAGTAGAACCAATGTCTTCTAGGGTCTTGTTTGCATCTAACATTTTCTGGAGTGATTCTCCCTTTTGCCAGTTGTAAAACATGGATCTGAGAAAAAGGACCAATGAATATTTTTGGTGGAGGAGGTGGGGTGGAACAAACAATCTGTTTAGCAGAGTGGGAGGAGGTAATAGAGGCAAGACTGATTAAAAATCAAATAGAGATAAATGGCAATTAATAAATTTTAATTGCCAGTAATTGCACTCTACAAATTTCAGTTCATTAGTGTGTATCATTTCCATATTCACCTCTTTTTTGTCACATTATGCATGGTGGCATATCCCCATTGGAGGCCTATGGTTTAGATATAGCTTTAACAGAATGGGAGCAATGGAATGAGATTAATATCCAGTACATCTCTTTGGGAAAGACTGGTCTAGAGAAAAAAAAATACTGACAATATTACGAGATTGTGGTTTGTGGTTTATTGGACTTATATGCCGCCCTTCTCCCAAAAGACTCAGGGCGGCATACAACATAAAAACACATATTACAAAAGTTAAAAGAAAGATTAACTAGAATATCCCAAAAACCCAATAGACATTTACAATGAGATTTAGAAATTAAATTAAAATTAACAATTAAAATTAATAATTTATTTTATTCAGGCCAGGCCAGCTTGCTGGAAAAAACAACTTTTTAGGGCGCGCCAGAAGGACTGGAGGTCGGGAATTATGCGAAGCTCCAGGGGCAGCTCACTCCCACAGAGAAGGTTCTCTCCCTGGGGGTCGCCAGCTGACACTGCCTGGTCGACGGCACCCTGAGGAGGCCAACTCTGTGGGATTATACTGGACGGTGGGAGGCTTCTGGTTGTCACGATGTTAAAAGGTTTGCTAGGCCTGAACTGCCTGGGCTGACACTCAAGAGTTAAACTAAGAAAGCTTTATTGCGCAGGTCATAAAACAAAAAGTTCTTATCTGAAACTGATTTATTGCGCATGCGTTTACACATTCCAGAACTAAATTCTTTTCTTCTTTGTTTGGCTGCTAGCTTGGCAGACGTAGCTTTCATTATCAAAATGTAACCAATTAGTTATTTTCTGTTTCATTTACTTTTTATTTTATTATTAAAGTTTGTTTATTAATTACAATACTTTTGAAGACTTTTATTTTTCTCAATATCTCAAAAGATATGCGGAAGGGAATCAGCCACGGTCCATTGATCTCAGATACCCAGGGCATTTTTTTTCCCTGACACTGGTGGCAGTAGGTGGTCTCGCAAGTACCCTGGGCCTAAGCCATGGAGCGCTTTAAAGATCATAATTAACACCTTGAATCGCACTCGGAAAACAACCGGCAACCAGTGCAGGCCGCCTAAAAGGGGTGTAACATGGGAGCACCTAGGTACCCCATGACCGCATTCTGGACCAGCTGAAGCCTCCGGGTGCTTTTCAAGGTCAGCCCCATGTAGAGAGCATTATTTTAGTCCAGCAAGAAAGGACGAGGGTGTGAGTGTGCACAGGGCATCCCGCTCCAGGAAGGGGCGCAACTGGGATATTAAGCCTATTCCATAGACAGATATGAAAGTAAATGTCTTCTGAATATGGTCTTAATAACAAAATGTCCTGCTCTCTCCCATCTCACTAGTTTGCTCAACCCACCTGGATAGATATTTTATGGCCTCATCCTAAAACACTTCATGAAAGGAAAAAACTGTTCTAATAAATAGTGCACCTTTGTAGTAAGTAGGAATCAAGATATTTCCTGAGGAGATATGGAATGCTCAGTTAATGCTTCATTTATTTTTTAACCAGCTTTTTATACATTAATATATCATATCATTAATTTGGAAAACAAATATGATGTAATTAAGAGAATTTGTGTTTTGGCCAGTTACGTTTAGGTTCTGATCCTTGCTGAGGCATAAAATTCATAGCAAACCTTGTGTTAGTCATACATTCTTATCTGTGCATACATACCACCTGAATTTTGGGAGGATGACTGATATAAAGTGACAAATTATAGGAAAAACAATTCTGAGCTGACAGTCTGCAGGCTTTTTCCCAGCCCATCCCCAATTGGGATTAGACAGAAGGTGAAGAGAAAGGACATTGTAACACTAGGCTGACAGATTTGTAATATTTACCAAAAAACAAAACCCAAACCTCTTTGCATTGACAGTAAATAGGGAAAGGAAATTAGCACCATCCAGAGCTGAAATAGTTGATAGATACAGATTGAGTTTCTCTAGGAGGATAGAATAACTCTGAATGTAATGAACCACATATCTCCCTGCTCCCTCCCAAAGAATATCCTGCTTTGGGAATACACTCATATGGCTGGCATGACTATATGTTGGGCTCATGGATTGTTGTTACCTTCCCACCAAACTGTTATCTATTTATCTACTGACATTTGCATGTTTTGAACTGCTCGGCAGTCAGGTGCTGGGCCAAGAAATGGGAACTCATCCTGTCATGCGGCCTTGGGTCTCAAACTCTAGATAGATAGATAGTGACAGATATATATGTATGTATGTATGTATGTATGTATGTATGTATGTATGTATGTATTTGTGTTACAACCCCTGGTATGACCAAATATGGGAGGAAGGTCACTACTCCCTCTTTCTGTCCTTCGGCTTATCACAATTTTAAGCCCACAGCTTGAAGATGGCAGGTGTGATCCTGCCGAAACGTTGCAAAGACAATCTCAACCTTACACGGGAAAAGACCCGAATACAACAAAACCATGCTGGAAGGATTAAATTTCAATGTTTAAGATGCAAAAAAGTGATATGCTATAAGTTTAACTCTTCTGCTGATTAGCCTTTTCAGCTTCTAAGTTTCTAGTAATCTGCCAGCATCTTGCATCCATCTCCTTCTCTTACACACAGTTTTAAAAATATTTTAAAAGTTGGTGAAACAAGAGTTCCCTCTGCGAAGGATGCTGGCTTTCAGCAAAAGGTGCAACTAATCTAGCATGGCACAGGTTCCACATGTTAACTGATATTCCTTCTTCAACTTAAAAAGGCCTAGTTATAAGTTCTTCCAAATCAATTTTGCAAATTGTATTCAAGAATTAAATATCTATATTTCTGGGCCAATATTGCTCCATTTCACCATCACTGCCAGATTGTCTTTTGTATATTCCTGCATTCTTCTTAGAAATTGTTTTTAGATTGTTTCATTTATTCCTTTCTCCTTAGATTAATCACCAGCTGGGAGCATTTTGTTTTCTTTTATTTTTGTGGAAACAATCCATAATTTTGTAGTGGCTGTTTCAAATATACATACAAACTGATTTTTATAGCTTGTTTTTATCACCTTTTTATTATCATGGGTCAGAAGCTTTACTGGGTTGTAGTCAAGGTATTATGCAAACTAGGAGAAAATACCCTAGCAAAACTATAGATTTTCTCATTAAACTCTGCTGGGACATGTAAATATTGTCATAAAATTATAGTAAGTATTATGGTGGCTAATATAAAATTATAGTTTGACAATCTGGTGCCAGTGACCATGCCTTCAGTTCAAATTAATACCCCCCACTTCTGGGCTAGAATAAAACCTGATTTCTGCCAGAGGAAAGATTCAGAACCTCCCCCGAGGGCTATGAATAGATTGATTGCAAGACTGCTATGCACAGAAGCAACTATCTCATTCTTCCCAAAGAGCTACAAACCCTATAACCCATTCAACCTAGTCATTTCATTTCTATCCCTACTTAATGCAGAGTTGGCTACCAGGTACACACTGCTTTTAGTCATAGAAATGAAGGCCATGGTACTGCGTGAAGTTTTACCCAGTTTTCCAAGTAGCCAATTATTTACCGATTTTTCAGAGTGTAAGATGCACTGGTGTATAAGATGCACCAAGGTTTTGAAGAGGCAATTTTTTAAAAAAGTAGGTAGATAGATAGAGGGAGAGAGAGGGAGAGAAAGAGAGAGAAATACAGTAGGTAGGTAAGCAGTAGGTAGGTAAGGAGAGAGAGAGTAGTAGGTAGGTACGTAGATAGGTAGATAAAGGGGGAGAGGGAGAGAGAGAAAAATACAATAGTTAGTTAGGGGGAGAGAGAGTGAGAGTAGGTAGGTAGATAGAGGGATAGAGAGAGAGAGAGAAATACAGTAGGTACGTAGGGAGAGAGAGAGAGAGAGAGAGTAGGTAGGTAGGTAGGTAGATGTTTCTAGGTGTATTTATCCATGTGCTGGAGAAGGAAATCATTGACAAACTGCAGCACCTAAGACTTTGTTTCTGCTGGCACAGCACTTGATCAGTGTAATTTTCATCAATCAGTTAAAGAGCTTTCCAAAAGGAAAAAACAAGTTTTTGCACTCTGCAAACCTCCCAAAAATGGCCCATTTTTCGCAAAAACGGCCCTGTTTTTTTTAAAGGCTTGAATAGCCTTGGGGGGGGGCTTGCAGAGTGCTCTTCCCCCCCCAAACGAGCAAAAAAGGCCCTGTTTTCACAAAAACAGGCCCGTTTTTTGTCAAAGACATTGTATGCATAGCCTTATGGATACAGCCCATTTTTCACTCATTTCTGCCCTCCCCAGCCAGCCCCCAGGAGCTCTCTAAGCCTCTATAAGGATATGCACGGCCATTTTGGTAAAGGGGCGGGGCTTTGGGAGGCAAAAAATGCTGTATTCAATGTATAAAATGGACCCAGATTTTCAGCCTCTTTTTTGAGGAAAAAAGGTGTGTCTTATACTCCGAAAAATACGGTAACTTGCTATACTGTTTGCTGATCATTATTCTGCATTGTGGAGCACTGGTAGAAGAAATATAACTACCGCATTTTCAGACTATAAGATGCACCGGAGTATAAGAAGCACCAAGATTTTGAAGAGGTAAATAAAACTTTTTGTTTACCTTTTATTTTTAAATAAAAAAGTGTTTGCCCTCCCCTGCATTTTTTGTGAAAAGCTGGGCATGCAGAGAGTTTAGGAGGCCTGCAAATTGCTCCTGAAGACCAGGGAGGGCAAAATGGGCCGTGTAGAGGGTTTGGAAGGCCTGTAGAGTGCTCCTGGGGGCTGGGAAGTGCAAAACCAAGCAAAAACCGGGCCCGTTTACCAACTAGAGAGGGCAAAAACGAGGCATGCAGAGAGTTTGGAAGGCTTGCAGAGTGCTCCTGAGGGCTTGGGAGGGCAAAACACCCCAGGTTTTGTGAAAAAAGGGCCCATTTTCACTTGTTTTTGCCCTCCTCAGCCCCCAGGAGCACTCTACAGGCCTCCCAAACCCGCTGCATGCCTCATTTTTTGCAAAAAAAAAAAAAAAACCAGCCCCATTTTTCGCTCGTTTTTGCCCTCCCCAGCTTCCAGGAACACTTTCTAGGCCTCCTAAACCCTCTGTGCATTCATTTTTTGCGAAAAATGGGATACACGGGGTGAGGTTTCAGGAGGCAAAAAATGGCTGTATTTGGTGTATAAGACACACCCAGATTTTCACCCTCTTTTTTGGTGCGTCTTATACTCTGAAAAATACGGTAACTCTGTTTCATCCCTGGCCAAGTTTTCCTGTCTCTCATTGCCATTAGAAGTTGGAAACCAGTGGCACTGAGGGCAATCCCAGAGTTGAGAAAGAATGGAGTAGGCCCCATCCTCCCTGCTTAAAATTACTTGTACAAAAACAGGCAACCTGCAAGTAAACTCCTGGGTAAGTCTTCTGGGGCTCTAGTTCAGTGTCTCTCAACTATGACAACTTTAAAATGTGTGGACTTCAACTTTCAGAATTCCCTAGACAGAGAAACACTGTTCTAGTCCAAGACTCCTAGGAGGGAGGGTATGAAGCCAGGTCAATAAATGTTTGTCTCTCTCTCTCTAGCCTTTTACCCAATAATTAAAATGGCCTATAAGGCCCCACTCATTTTTAAAAATATGCTTTATATGGTCTATTTCAGGGGTGTCCAAACTTGGGAACTTTAAGACTTGTGGACTTCAACTCCCAGAATTCCCCAGCCTGGCTGGGGAATTCTGGGAGTTGAAGTCCACAAGTCTTAAAGTTCCCAAGTTTGGACACCCCTGGTCTATTTAAAGAGATTTCTTCCTCTTAGGAAACCTAATGATGACATTTTAATCTCTAAAATAAAATACAATCTTGCTTACGTATATGCCCATGCTATAAGGCAGGACGAATTTCTCTGAGTTTCCGAATTGTATTGACACTTAGTTGCACTAATGTCTTACTCCTATGTCCCACTCTGTAAAACTCGCATGTTTAGTCCTTGTATGAAATTAATTTTAATCTCTTCAATAATAGTAAAAATGTATTGTCTTTGCTACATATCCCATGTGCCACTTCATGATGACCTTGTAATTCTTTGTGTATGTGCTGTGAGCAGTTGCACATTTTTCTGCACTGTGTACATGATTCCATACATTAGGGAATAAGTAACAGGGCACCTTTCACTTGCTTCAGATTTTACCTCCTTTGATTTCTATTTATTAGCTGGACTTGTGGACATTGTGACCTAATACCAGTGAAGGTTAGTATCTAGTGACCTAATCTTGCCCTAGGTAATAATGTCAGCTTGCTAGATGGGAGAGTTCTTCAGATAGTGTTGTACCTAGTTTGTTGTTCAAAGGACATTTGTATTGCATATAGCTAGGCTCTAGAAACAATTGTTTGATTGTCTGATTAACATTTAAAGCCATATTGATAATAAACCTGTGGTAGCATGACCGTTCACTACCTTCATGTGATGAAAACTCTTAATCATATTTATTATGTAAACACAGCATGCCTTGCCCCTGTTAAATTATTAATAGTACTATTAATATATTTACATACAAATCTTACTGCAAGTGATGGAAACTGAAAAAAACCTGCCCCTTTGTGTAATAGATTCTGTATCTTGTAGAGAGCTGCTTATTAAAGAAACAAGCATTAATTCTTCTCAGGATTCATGTTAAGAATCTTATCTCTTTCATTTTGAGAAGTGGCTATTTTGTAAACAGCCATGGTGTCAATCCCCCTTTCCCAAAATAATTTATTTTAAAACATATTTGTATTATGACCTTCAGTATTATTATTAATATTGCAGTACAGCTGCCACTATTTTAATTACTGTAAAATTGAAAGGATTACCCTGCTCTTCAATTGCTTTTACGGTATTTAAAAAAATAGGCGGGTAGCTGAGACCTGTCCTCATCAATAATTATTGTTGAAATTTCTGAAAATTAAGAGTAATCTTAGAGGATGGGAGTCTGCCTTTTTATTTTTTTACAATTTTAATATTCTGAATCAAGGCAACTTTCCTCAATTTAATGCTTTATCAACCTGCTTTTAATAATAGGGGTATTATGGTTTCCTGTACCATGTTAAGCCTTTTATGCTGTTAAAAAAGATTTCTCTTTTCCTCTTGCTGAAGGCATATCCCCACTGCAATACAGTATTACCATGTCCCTAATGAGTAATGAGAATAAAACAATTCTGAGCACATTTCACAAGAAGCCAATGATTTATGGCTGCCCATTCCTCTAGTAAAGATGGTGTCTTGTAGCATCTTGGTCTACTAGTTGGTAAACTGTAGAAAGAGGAACAAGATACCTATAATGGGCCCGTGTGTGTCTTCTGGGGAGCAATAAAGCCCACAGACAATAAGTTGTAGCCCTGTGCTCCAATATATAATTCTTCTGAATTGTTCATATATAAAACAATTCCTGTGTTGTACTGTGGTGCTCCTGTGTATAGGAATCTATTTAACGTATGGGTACTCCCTATTCTCACCTGCCCTTAATAACTGACTACAATTCTTTTTTAGGAAAAAAAGAAAAGCTTTTTCCCCCCTCTGCAATTTCTCATGAAACAGGCACTTTCAGAAAAATGATAAGAAAGCAATTGTTTCAAATCGGTCATTTGGGACTCAAATTACTAATCTAATACATTTTTATGGAGGGTTGCGGAGAGCTCCTATAAAATACAGTCTTCAACTTACCAGTATTCTGAGTATGATAGATCGAACCCAACAATCTCTTTGGGCTATTCAGGTTTAGGACCTGTGAAGCTGTTGCTGCTGTCATAATATAAATGTTTATATTCCTTTATCAATAGTGTCTGCCTTGTCAAGGGTTTCCAATTCCCCTGGGATGGATTTTCCACCTTACCCCAATGGGGGTGGGGAAAAATAGATGAAGCATTTGAAAGAGAGGATTTAGGACCACTATCTAAAACTATCCAACCACTACCAATTCAATATGCTAACATTCAAGCTGAAGCACGCACAATATTTCCCCCCTCTGGATATGGTATATAAGTGAGTAGGCTTTGGAGTTCTTATCAAGCTGTTTTGTAATTAGTTTAAACCAATAACATTTACTGTACTGAATACAGTAACATTGTTGTTATATTCCCTCAAATAGTCCTATAGTTCATATTATCCATAGGAGCTTACTCAGGAATAATAGTTCCATTAGTTTGATGGAACTATTTGTCTAGAATTTTTAAAAAAGTTTTCAGGCTTTGATCAGCAAAATATTCCTACTTGAAATGTTTCTATTTTCCTAGGTACTGGCCCTTAATTAGTCATTTCCTGATTGTAACTTTCTGTCAGTAAGGTCCTCATTTAATGTTCAAAGCAGTTTACTTAGTTACTGACCCTTTAATTAACTTTCCATTTCAGAATCAGTTCCCTCAAGCCCTATATTAGCAATTGGTTAATTAAAGAACCAAGAAAAGAAAGTAGTGCTATAAAATATACCAGGAAAACATTTGTTCTTTTTTAATTTATTGTGATCCTTGAAATATTGCATGGAAAATTACTCAAATTCTTTATAATTGATGTAAACGTAATGCTCATCAACTAATATAATATTTGAAAATTAATATTACTAATGTTGCTTCTAATTTAATTAATGTTAAAATAGCATTTTAACAATAATACTCTTTATACATTTGTGCAAGAGTAAAATCAAAATTAGAGTGTAAGTTCTTTTTTGTGTCTATGAAATGACTGCCTCTCAAAAGTTCATAATTGTAGTATAACTTAAATGTATGGCAAACAGCACAAAAGTAAAGAAAAATTGCCAAAATGAACAAAAGGATTCAAACAGTGGGTTTTAAAATTATATCTTGCCTAGACCATAAGTCAAGCTAGTTTCTTAAATTTGTTATTAGTTTTATATTCTAGGAACCAAAGAGAGCCCTTTCTCCTCCTATTTTCCTTTTGCTGACTATATGTCTACCACTTTTGTTGCTTCAACTACTACTCTTACTATTTGGTAGTCCTATTTTCTTACTCAGTTTCCACTAATTTATTCAGTTTTTCATTTATCATTAAGCCATTTATGTGAATGATTAAGAGAATCCAGACGGGGCTTAACCTTGATCACATTTGCTGGGGTGGGGGAGAAATTAATTTGGTTCATCTTTGATTTTTGCAGTTTGAAACCTATTTGTCATATTTATCAGTTGAAATTCAGTTTTCCCAATTTTGCAATGTACTCTTCCAATACAATGTAAAAATATGTTTTACAAGCATTCATTGTATTAAAATTATTTGTCAAACCTGTATATATTAGATAAAATCACTATCTAATGCATATATTTGGAGAAAATGTGGTAGAATATATATGAACTTTAAAAAAACAAGTTTGCAAAACCAGATAAGACATACTTGCAAAATGAAAAATATAATAAAATTGAATTTAGCCTGGTATGAAAATGAAAAATTGAATGAAATCAAAATTGACAGATTTTTCAAACTAGCAGATATATGGATCTAGGCAAGGCTCAGCCATTATAATTCACCCAGCTCTGTGTTTATGACTGATAGGATTCAGTATTAGGTATCATAAACTAAGATGTGAAATTCTTCTTGATCAGTCTCTCCCAAGTATTTTAGTATAACTGTAAATACCTGCCCTCTTGGAATGATAGCCACAGATATCTGGTTTTGGTTTTATAATAAATTGTATCTTTTGCCTCAGGGCAACAGATCTCCAATGCAATATCAAACTATCTTCCTAATTGCATTATATATGCATTATTGTAATTATTAATGGCCTAAATGAGTTCAGGTAGAAGCAAAAAAAGATCACATTGGTGCTAATCCAAAAACAATTCTGATAAGCACCCTTATGAGTGTTTAAAGCTGTTTCCTTACTAATGATTTATATAGTATCTGCTAAGCCATAATTGAAGTGATTTGATGCTTATCCTCATTACTGTTGTACACTACCAGCAAAATGTTGGTTGAATGATGCTATAAATAACTGGTGAGAACATCAGGGGTGTCAAACTCGCGACCACACATTGTTGTCATGTGATGTATTGGAACTTTTTCCCCCTTCGCTAAAACGGGGGTGAGGGTGGCCAGCATGTGATGCATCCAGCCCATTGGCTGTGAGTTTGACACCCCTGCCTAGATGGCGCTCTTGGTCTTCTCCAATTTAATTTCTCCAGTTGCATTCAACTCCCAAAATCATCAACCAGTAGCTATGCCAACACAACTGGAAGCCAGCAGATTGAAGAGGATGGGTTAGGCCTTCACCATCATGGTTTTTTTCAGTGTGAGCCCTGAGGTTAATGCATTCAGAAAACGAAAAGCCAAGGAGAGGGACGGGTTATTGACATTGTGCCTTTTTGTGGTCCTGGAGAGGTGGAGAGAGGGCTGGGCAGACTGTAAAAACAAATCAAACAGTGAACAAAAACAACTCCCGAGCTTGCCAAAGAGCAGACCCAATATTGTCTTTTCTCTGACTCCTTTTTTTTATAAGCCTCTAGCATTGGCAGCAACATAAAAATGTGGTTGTGAGGAAGAGAGTGTTTTGATTGTGACTGCTATTGTGACCCAAACAGTCAAAGAAGCACCAACGTGAGAAAATTAAAGGACAAGGGAGGAAGCACATAAGGAACAGCTGGGGGTGAAACTGTCTCAGACTTTCTCGGACGCTGGGACAGTTGACATTGGCAAGCTTTGAAGAATTCTTTAAGCTGTTGCTCCCTCACAAGTTTAGAAAGGTTAGCACTGTCTCCTAAGCGGGTGCACTCGAGATGAATTAGATTGTAACACCCATCATTCCCGGTTGGCTTGTTTGTGTAAACCTTAAGATGGACTGTGAGGTTTTTTTCTCTCTCTACAAAGGAACTGTTGGAAAATAAATACAGATGAAAAATTTGCCTTCCATACCTATTCTTCAGTGGGAGAAAAATGCTGCATTCCAAATGGACTCTTGACAAAAGTTTGTATTCATTTTCTCCCATTCATTGTTCTAGTTCCCCCCCTCCAACAGCAGCCTATCATACTATTGCTTTCCGTGCTGTACTTCAAGATAAACATTATAAGGCTGTCTCATAAATAAACCAATAAACCATGTAACATGGAAGCAACTACAGTATAGAAAAACTAGGATGATAAAACAGTAAATTAACAACTAGTTAATTTAGTTGTTAAATATATCCTTATCTGATACCCGAAAAAGAAAATACAAGTAGAGTGCCATACTTGAGAAGACTGTCTCTCTTCTCAGTTAGTCATCCAGCACATCCAAACAACGATCTCAGAGTAAAGGTCAATATATACAGTGGTGTAAAGGTACAGTGGTGAAATTCAAACATTTTCCCTACCAGTTCTGTGGGTGTGGCTTGGTGGTCATATGACCGGGCAGGTGTGGGTTGCTTGTCATATGACTGGGTGGTGTGGCTGCACAATTGACTCACACACAATGTAAAAGGAGCTGGGCTTCACACAAAATGGCTCCTGCAACAAGCAGGAACCTTACAGATTCACAGAGAGCTCAAAAACAAACTCTCACACTTTACACAAAATTAACACAAAAGCTACACAACTACACAGCAAGCAGGAACCTCACAGACAACCAGGCACAGCTGATTGTCCCACAGCTGATCGGTAGTAAAAAAATACTTTTTAAAAGCATTTTTTTACTACCGGTTTGGGCGAATAGGTAGTTAAAAATGCTTTTTAAAAAAAGTTTTAAACAGTTCCAACAATCGTGTGGCACATCTGATTGTCGGAACTTTTTTTAACTTTTTAAAGCATTTTTTACTACTGGTTCAGCTAAAGATAGCATTTTTTTACTACCGGGTGGGTGAACCGACCCAAACTAGTAGCATTTTACCCCTGCTCTGGTACCATAATCCCCAAATAAGAACCAGTTTCCAATTCTCTCAGATAGCCCACTATGAAAGAAATGATGGCACAAATTAGTATTCTTATCTGTATTCATTTGCCTAGGCTTCAGTGCCAGTGGATCTTTCCTGGTGTATTTGGTCTCTGACAGCTGTGTCAGTTCCTGCCTACTAGCTGTCATTCATGGGATTATTCATAGTCTTACAGATACAGTGTGCACTATCCAGTCAGAATGGTGACAAATTTCAGCGAGATCCAAAAGGCATCAAAGATAACTCTTTTCAAGTGAGGAGAAAGGAAACATTCAGCAGAGCCTGAGCACAACTTTAATGCTCTGAGAAAATCCACTCATGGTGTGTGTATCTCTGATGGAGCCCAAATATTACCTTAAGCTATGGTTTGTTCATAAACAATGGGTAATAACTATCAAAACAAACACCAAATATTGAGTAGCTGGTACATTAAACCATGAATCACGGTTTGAAAACCACATTGGTTTGATTCACCCATGTGCAAAACCCAAATCAAACAGAGCATGATGGCTTGATATGTACGTGTGCGCACACGCCATGCTGGGCACACCTCACCACCACCAGCAGCAGCAGCCTTCTCATTAATTTTTGACTAGTGTAAATGCTATGATGCTGATGATTTCAAAGTTTTTTAAACAGCTATTTCTAAATTACTTAAGGTGTAAATAAATGTTTTTGTCCTCTTCCTTCTGCTGCTGAGAGGTGTGTCCCACATGGCCCTTTGTAAGGCAGCTGCTGGCCACACACTTTTCCAAGATGGGCATGAGGCCTTCCCAGGCATGTCTTGTCATCAGCAGGAGGAAGACAATGAGGGTCAGCTGGAGGTGGGGGAGGCAGAGGTGCAGGACAGTGGAGGTGCAGGGCAGCAGGTGTGGCCATGTATAGGGCAGCCAAAAGAGCAGAGATGGAAGGAGAGAGGGGAGGTGGGGAGAATTGAAGCTGAAGTGAACATAGTAGAACAGGAGATGCGTAAGTTCTTGCCTAACGAAGGCATGGTCCTGGCCTAATGACCATACCCAGGACTACTAGAACTGCTATCGCTAAGCAGCGTAGTAATGTTTTGCCTAACAACTGCTTTGCTTCAGTTTCCAGCTAGGATCACTACGCAAAGACTACTTGTAATGTTATATAAGTCTAGATTAGCCCCATTAATTTGAGTTGGACCTGGTTACCTTAGTACTGGGGAGGCAGAATATTAGGAAACTCCAGGGCTAAGGGCTAAGGGCTAAGCCAGTGTGTCTCACCCTCAACAACTTTTAAGATTTATCTTCAACCGTATCATGGGAGCTGAAGTCCACACTTCTTAAAAAGTTGCTGAGATTGAGAATCATTGGGCTAAACTATAAGATAAATAACCACTGATTGTAGTTTGGGTTTTAGGATAAGCATAGAAAAGGAGTGAGGAGTTACACTAGCGCCATTTATTATGTTTAGGTGGAAATCAGTAGAAGTCATATTCAACTCAAAGGAATTTTATGTTTTAAAATCTAAACACAAGTAGAACTTTCATGTCACGCTTATTCAAAAGTTGATCAATATGATCAAGTCTCCTGTCAACACGTATCTTACAGGAAAGCATTCTTTTCAACAGCTATCATAGTAAAAACATATTTTCAAGGCCTTTGTTTACGGAAATGCCAGTCTTCCATGTAAGCTTCCTTGGCAAATATAGTAATAGCAACATCTGCTTTAACTGTTCCTTCATTTCTCCTTCACGGTTTTCTACACATTCCTTTACATTACGAGGGCTAGGAAGTACATCAGATTCAAAGGCAAACAAGAATTTTGAAGCATGCAAGGGTACAAATGTATCTACAAGTCCGTAAAACATTTTTTCATAGCTTGATATGGCAGTGGTGTAGAGTGACTGTATGATGTCTTTTAAGGAGTTGTAAATGATACTGTATTTGCAACCCAAAGTAGTTTTTTACCTTTGAAAATGAAGTGCTGCATAGCCTTAACTGTTTTACATTGTATAAAAGACCCAGTTTGTAGTGGTTAAGGACCAGACTAGAAACTGGGAGAGTTCTAGTCCTGCCTTAAGCATGAGCCAACTGGATAGTCTTTGGCTGGTCAATGTCTCTCAGCCCTAGGAAGCAGGCAATGGCAAATCATTTCTGAAACCTTGCCAAGAAAGCAGCAGTGCACTCTGAGCTTGCTTGTTTTCTTGGAGACATTTCATTACCCAAACTAGGTAATATCACCAGTGCTGGTAAGGAGTGCGGTAGTAAACCCCTAATTTCAACCCTGAGCTACAAATATTCCCCTTTTTTGGAAACAGCAGGGACTTATCCAGGAAGTCACCAGGATTCCATAACTGACTAGAAGGCACAAAAAGGAACACTATTGGTGAAACATGGAAGGATTCCACTTTTTATAGTACTGTTTTTGCAAGAATTTGCTCATTTGATTGGGAGAAATGGCAACTGTGTCCTGAAAATGACCTAGTTATCTGCGGGATCGCATCCTACCCCATACATCCCTGCGACCAATCCGCTCTCACAGAGAGGGACTCCTCCGGGTACCATCTTCTAAACAATGCGGGCGGGCGGTGCCCAGGAGTAGGGCCTTCTCTGTGACGGGCCCAACCCTCTGGAACGACCTCCCCCCCGATATTAGAACTACTGTTGATCTTCGCTCCTTCCGTAAGAAACTCAAGACCCACTTGTTCCAATTAGCTGGCCTGGCCCAATCGCAATGATAGGTATAAGTACAATTTAATCCTGACCTTCCTGGATGGCATTTTAAAATTTTGGGGGTATTTTAATTTTTTAAATTGGTTTTAACTATTAGTTAGTTTATGGTACTGTACAGACTGTGTGCTAAAGCTGTTTTGTCTGGGGCTTTGTGTTTTGTTTTGTTGTCATATATATATTTATTGTCTGTACACCGCCCCGAGTCCCTTTGGGGAGAGGGGGCTGTTTATAAATTTAATAAACTAACTAACTAACTAACTAACATGGAGATCATATTTGTGTCTAAGTCATTGCATAAATATCGTATGTTTTGCATGTGTATGGCAACATCTTCACTTACTTAAACAATCCAGACGTGCAGTCGTTCTTTATCTCCAAATCTTCAAGACTCACGCAGGCTTCTTGAGACATGCTGTTATTTGCTGATCTCCCTCAGAGTTTCAGTGGTCCTTATTTTATGACTAGTTCTTAACAACCTGCTGTTGGTCTCCAGCTGATGAGTGTTTCCCTCATGTCCGTCTAGCCAGAATAATATTTGAAGAGTTAATCAAAGAAGAAAAGCCCACTGGGAGAAAGGAATCCTGTGGTAGGAAGCACATCTGCTATGATGGTTCTGCATGGGAATTCATAGTAATAATTTTAAGCAGAAAATGTAGAACTACCAAATGTCATCTCATAGCCAGTGTGGTGTATTGGTTAAAGTGTTTAAGTCCACTCCCAGCTACGGAAGTTCACTGACTGATTTTGGACCTGTAATTATCTCTCAATCCAATCTTCCTCATAAGCCTATGTGGTGGTGGGGGAAATCAAAGGAGAGTGCTATGTATGCCATAGAGTTTCAAAAAGAAGTGGGATATAAATCGAATAAATATTGTCTGAATCACGTCAGCTTAGATAGTGACATAAGGAATTCAAAAAAAATCCAGATAAAATTTTCACCATAATTTACTGTCTCTCACAATGACAAGTAAAATTCCTTCAGAGTTATAGACTTTTTGTGTTGTGGGAATATATAGATAAGGTCTTCACAGCTTTGTGAGCTGCCTGTAAGTTATAAAAATAAGACTTTTAATAGATGTTCAAAAATATCAGTGACTATCAAGCTTCTGAACAAGACAACACAATGCAATTAGAAAAAAGCAAGTGAATCAATCTGTCTTACAGGAAGAAACTTAAAACTGGAAAAGTTTCCAAAGTGTCTGGGTTACGGGCAGAGAAGTAATGTTGTGAATGCTTACCCATTTAAAGTAAAAGCAAGGACAATTCTAAGATAAAACAGTATTCCATAGTATGGTAACTTTGAAGTGTCTCCCTGTTTCCAGTTTGCAGTTATCAAATTCAGAAAGAACATTATTCTTTGTTTCTGAAAGCTCAATGTAATTAACGTATTTTTCAGAGTATAAGACACACCAAGGTTTTGAAGAAGCAAAATTTTTTAAAGGTTTTTGCACTCTGCAAACCTCCCCAAAACAGCCCGTTTTTCGCAAAAACAGGCCCGTTCCCTCCCCAAAAGGCATGAATAGCCTTTAGGGGGCTTGCAGAGTGCTCCCGTGGGGGTGGGGGGGCAAAAAAGCCCCCCCCTTTTTTTTTTTTTTGCAAAAACGGGCCCGTTTTTCGTATAGAAAAGGGCATGGATAGCCTTTAGGAAGCTTATAGAATGTTCCTGGTGGCTGGGGAGGGGAATTGAGCAAAAAACGTGCCATTTTTTTGCTCATTTCTGCCCTCCCCAGCCCCCAGGAGCTCTCTAAAAGTTTCCTTGTGGATTTTCAGCCTCTTTTTTTGTCTTATACTCCAAAAATACAGTAATAAAGTCCTTGGTTTTTAATGTTTTAAACTGATAGTAAGTAACTCTTTCTACACGTATGTTGTTTCAGTCAATCAGTGCTAAATAGCATACAAGTCCATTAATAGTACAAATATAATAAAATGTGTATTTGAGAAATGCAAACTATATAATCAATATACAATACAATACAATACAATACAATACAATGCAATAGTAGAGTTGGAAGGGACCTTGGAGGTCTTCTAGTCCAACCCCCTGCCTAGGCAGGAAACCCTATACCGTTTCAGACAGATGGCTATCCAACATCTTCTTAAAGACTTCCAGTGTTGGGGCATTCACAACTTCTGGAGGCAAGCTGTTCCACTGATTAATTGTTCTAACTCAGGAAATTTCTCCTTAGTTCTAAGTTGCTTCTCTCCTTGATTAGTTTCCACCCATTGCTTCTTGTTCTACCCTCAGGTGCCTTGGAGAATAGTTTGACTCCCTCTTCTTTGTGGCAACCCCTGAGATATTGGAACACTGCTATCATGTCTCCCCTAGTCCTTCTTTCTCTTAAGCTAGACATACCTAGTTCCTGCAACCGTTCTTCATATGTTTTAGTCTCCAGTCCCCTAATCATCTTTGTTGCTCTTCTCTGCACTCTTTCTAGAGTCTCCACATCTTTTTTACATCGTGGCGACCAGAACTGAATGCAGTATTCCAAGTGTGGCCTTACCAAGGCATTATAAAGTGGTATTAACACTTCCCTTTTTTGAAGATGTAACCCTTTTTTGTTTCCCTTTTTTGAAGATATAACAATCCTATTTCCATTACCCATTACTCATTCCAGATAACATCCATTCTTCTCAGCTTTTCTGTCCCAAAGGACTTTCCACTACAGCCAAGTTTTATCTACCTTCCTAAAAATTAAAAGTGAATGTGATACTATCACTTCACAGGATAGAATAAATTTTCACCTTCAAATTTACTGCTGCTGCATTTCATAGGAGTAGGTGAGGATTTGGTGCCTGCTCATCTTGGGTAAGCATATTTTACACAGAATATATGGTCCCACAGATAAGCAGATAGGTTCTCTAACATTTTGGAAAGATAATCTTTTATAAAATGGTTTTGTTTTTTGACTGGTGAGTGACAATATTCAAATTGAAATAGTTCACCTCAGTTAAAAATAAATTACACCAACATGTTTTACCAAAAGCTGGAATGTATGTTTATTGAACCCTAAGGCTAGCCAAAATATAAGTACTAACGTAACTCAGATGGCTGCTATTATAGTTTATATTCATGTATCAATTCAGTGTATGTCATATATAATTTATTGTAAGTTCCTCTTAACTCATATTTTAATATTAAAAATCCATACTCTTTCCCAAGCGCCTGGAGAAGCTTTTCCAAAGTCCCACAAACTTCACAAATCACTCATATTGGCTTAGCTCACATATTACAAGAAACAGTCAATTTTCTTTGTTTTTTGCTAATTTTGTCAACTCATCCCATTGTGGTTTGTTCAGTAAGCCTTAGTGAAACCATGGCTTATACGGGTCTGAATCCAGTTATTTTCTCTATCAGACTGGTCACTTCAAAATATTCCATTGTATTCCATGCATACATTTGAGTCTTCTAACCCAGATCAGGCCCTTTTCCCAGGAATATATTTTTGCCAAATGAATGTGCCCCTTCGGAGAACTTGCCTAGGTCCTTACCAATTAGCAACAGACCTTTCCTTTATTAGCCACTAAAATAATATTTTCCAGCCTGAAAAGAGTTGCAAGCCAGTAACTCAGAGAATGAGACAAAGCCATCATAGAAAGCACCAACAATCCAATATATGACAAATCTATTGAGGCAGCCATAATAAATGGTCGCTGCTTGGGTTTTTTTTTTCCACAGTGAGGGTTCACTGCATTGTTCAGTATTTTGGGGACATTTTTCCAGCACCTTTCCCCCAAAACCCAGGTCCGTTGTGTTTTCTTCACTTATTAACACTCCTGTAATAAAGCAATCAAAGAGCAATAAGCCCAACATGACCAGAAGCAACGGAAGGCATTTTAAAGTATTTTTTAAAGAAAAAAAAGTAATTAGTGTTTACTTATTATGCACTTTAAAGCTTAGCAACATGATGTGATCAGAGAAGGGAAGGGAGAAAAAAGAGAAACGCCCCTCTGTCACCTCTCCTCCCCCCCCCCTCATTTTGCTCCTCTCTCTCTTCATTAGTGGCCACAGCTGTGCATCCGGCCAATTACTTGAAAATAATAAGTACATTTTGCAGTAAATTAAATATTAATTAGTGCTTGGTGGATTGTTGTTTCTTTCTGAATAGGGGTGGGGGAGAGCAGAAAAAAGGCAAGGGAGAATAGCTGAGCTACCTTGCATCTGCTGGTATGTTGATAACACAAAGGTGAGAAAAGTGGTAGGCTACTTCCAGTTCAGGATAAATTAAAAATGTTTGTTTGTTTGTTTGTTTTCTTTGCTCCTTGGGCAGTTGCTGTCATGGCTTCGTTGCTTCTCAAGCAGAGAATGTTCTTTTTAAACTGATAACATCCAGAATCATCAGACGCCTCGTTGCTCCCCGCTCCTTTCTCGCTGTTTTTACTGGCTGTTATATCTCAGTCTCACTGCCAATTTCTTGTGACGCTGCAGAAGTGCCAAGATGCCCCTCAGCATCAGAAAGAATGGCAGCACACAGACTGGAGGGTCTGGGGCAACTGGAGAACAGCAGCTCCACAAAATTGGAAGCTCCTTCCTTTTGACGAGTGGACTTAAGGGCACATAAGCAAGCTAATGTCCGATTGAGTCCATCTAGGAACTTAAATGCAAATTCCTCCCTCAGTTAAATGGGATTGGAAATGGAGATAAACAGTATAGTTCAGCCAAAGTTGAGCATTTTACGTTTCTGGGATTCGAGACATTGTAGGAAGAAAGCCACGTTAGTCTGTGGTAGCAAAACATGAGAGGATGTCTGCTAATATCTTTTGAGAGTAATAGATTTCATTGAAACTGCAGCTCATAAAAGCTTATAGCTTTTGATAAAATTGGTTAGTTGGAAAAAGTGTTACCCAGACATCAGCTTGGTTCAATAGGAAAATTAAGCAAATTCCGAACAAGCTTTGACTACAGCTAATGGGATTTAAGATGCACCACACCTTTTTTTTTAACATACCTGGTCAATCTTATCTGGACTTTCATTTATGTTTCTGTCTGATAAATAACATCCATGATAGAAACCAAGACTGGTTGTAGCAAAAATACAGTGCAAAAGAGAAATGAAGCAAGCTTTTTCCCTGCTTTTCCTCTTTTCCTCTGCTTTTCCTCTTTTCCTCTGCCCATTTAAACACATGGAAGAAATATTTTTCGAGGTAAATGGAGAAAGGCTGGCTTTCTATTAACAAACCTTTGAGGGCATATGATACAGTGATTCATTGGATGGCTATTCCAATTAAAGTCTAGTTAGGCATTTTTCAAATATGTACCTAGTTTCACAATATCCAAGCTGAGTTAATGCTATGTCTTGTTTATGTCCAGGTGCCAGTGAAAGCACAGCTGGCCAATGTGAGCTTTCAGGTTTTCAGTGTGTATCTTTTGTACTGGCAATCATTTATTTGTGTTTCATCTTGTGCAAGCTCTCCTTCCCCGCTGAGAAGTATGTAACGCCAGGGGCTCTTTGAAGACCTCTTCCTATAGGGAGCCACCAGCATCTTCTTTAAACATCTGCCTTTTTCAAAACACTCTTTTGCATCTGAGATTTTTTGTGTTTGCTATCACAAGTAGTGTATTTGCATGTCTGTATGGCATTTCTTTTCAAAAAGATTCTATCGTGCCTATTTGTAAATAGATGCTAATAAAATTATATGCCATCATCTTTAAAATGGGTGTCTACCTAGAAATGCATTTTTCCTTATTATTGTTTTTATTGATGCAGTATGATCAGCACATAATTACGGTTACTTAGAAAAACAATCTTCATTATAATAGATGCCTATGTGTGTGAAAGAGAAATAACCTACATTATACTACAATGACTACGGAGGAAATCCAGTGTGTCTGATATGCTGTGTGTATTATGGAAATAGTTGAGTAATATCAATGGTGAAGAGCAAATTTCCAGTGTTTTGTTTCGAAAAATTATTCATTGGAAGAGAATGACAGGATCAAGGAACACAAGTAGCTAAAATAAGTGATTAAGTAGTTTCTGGAAACTTAAGTGAGAAAATGATTATATATCAGTTTTATTTCTATCTATCTTAGCTCTGTCTGTGTTTTTTTCTCTAGATCTCTAGAAAGTGCTCTGAAGTGTATTGTAACACTTAAAAATGCACTTTTTAAGTGTTACAGTATATTTTAGAGCTTTCAAACTACTGGCATTTTTACTTCCCAGACCAGTGTGCTTCAGTCTGAGCCAGCTCAGTCTGTGAATTGAAGTCCACCTATCTTAACATTGTTTACATTGTGAAAAACTCTCCCAGTCCTTTACAAACCACTTTGAAACCAACAGTCCAATTTGTCAGTATTTTCAGTTCTCTGCCAATATCAGCATGGAGTGTTTTACACAATAGTTGTTCAACTTCCACATCTCCAGCTGGCCACCATCAGTGGTGGATTAAGGCTCACTGGTGCCCTAAGCACTGACAAATTTTGATGCCCCCCTCCTTTGTACATACTGTACAAATCTTCATTGTTTTTTCTTTCTTTCTCAACTTTGTGATGTCCCCTTTGGGCCTGGGGCCCTAAGCATGTGCTTAGTCTGCTTAATAGTACACCACTGGCCACCATAAGAGTAAAATGTATGTGATGATGTAGTATACCTGACCTATTATTAATAATAGAGCAACAAAACAGAGTAACATGTTATCAAGCCTACCACACATATTTTTTTTCAAATCCTTTTCCCCCCCTCTCCTATACTTAACAACTGGCTTTTCTCTGGTGGTTTACCAAAACAAATCTGAAAAACTGCAATGAAGGAAAGCTATTGGGAAAGTAGATTGTCCAAAATATAAATGAAGCCATTGAACCCCCACCCCGTACCCCCAAATTTTCCTCTGCTTACTGAACCTGTTGTCTGTTATATTAAGCAGCCTCTGTGATCTATGATAGCATGCCAATAATTTTGCAGTTAGGTAGTATTCTCTGTAGTCTTAACTGTAGTTGTATGTTGTTTTGATGCTGAATTAGTGACTGATGGGGACAAGTAAAGGATGGTAAATTCTAAGCAACACAGAACTTCTGGGGGGGGGGGGTAGAGCAAGTGCAGCCAGAGCACTGTAATTGTGTGCAGCTGACTTGAGTGCCGAAATTGGGAGGCAGAATGAGACAAGTATCCTTCCTCCTGGCAATGTGGACTATTCACAAAAGCTGCAGAATTGCAACATGAGATTTCAAAACTGTTGCAATGCAAGGAAAACCTCCCCCCCCCCCCCGAATGTTTAATACTTTCATAAAGTAGAACCTAAAGGAATCATTTCAGTTTCCCAAAATACATAATATCATGAGAGCAATCAGGACCAAATCCAAACCTAAAAGTATACTCTGTATGACTATGTTCCAAGTTATGGTATTGGTTTGTGGAAGGCTATTCCAAGCTTCATTGGCTTCTAAGTGTTCATTTTCTGCTTGTTTGAGTAAAACACTTCCAATAATGTTTCATGAAATTAATAAAATATCAAAACAAGAAGAATTATACAAAGGATGGTTATGCACTCCATGCCTGTGCTTTATGTATGTAGAGAGATACTCATTTTAATGTCAACAGGCTAGTTGAAGATAATGTATACCCAGGGTGGGCAATTAATTTTTCCAAGCAACTGTTGTAGAGGACTGAATCAATAGAGCTTTGAAGGTGCGTAGGTTGGCATGCATTTTTCAGTACGTAAATTGAAAAAAATTGTTGCCTTCTAAATAAAAGCAATGTAGTTGTATTGTACGCATGGCATGCATTTATTTACATCTGATTTCTAATTTCCAATTGACTTCATGTGGGCAGGAATAGCAAAAGGGCTGGATGTGGTCCCAGAGCTGTAAAATGCCGAAGTCTGCCCACACACAATAGTCACAATACATTAACCTTGCATTTTCCACAATACAGTGTGATATTGATAAGACTTTCTGGATAATTTTGAAATGTGCAAGTATTCGGTGTAAAGCAGATGAACGATCAGTAGGCTCAAATTGTGCGAATGCCAAAGCAAAAGTGAGATGCAAATTTAAATCACTAGGTGACCTTGGGCCAAGCATTGTCAATATAACCAGTGTCCATCTTTATTGCTGGAAGAATAAATTGACAGTGGACAATAATATGCACTCTCCATAATTCTCTGGAGCTTTGCTTAAACTTCCTTCCTTCCTTCCTTCCTTCCTTCCTTCCTTCCTTCCTTCCTTCCTTCCTTCCTTCCTTCCTTCCGTCCGTCATGTTTGAGAGCTCTCTGGATGCACTGAGCAATTGTTCAAGGTGAAATAAAGGCCTTTAGTTATGTTTGGCGAAAGGGAGCAGTGTGGCAATGTAGCCTGATCTTGTGATTAAACAAAGGGATTCAGCCAACATGTGTAAAATTAAGTGATCAAGAGTTGATTACAGAGTGCATTGATTGTGTACTGATGGATTAAACAGAGTTGTGCTCAGGATGCGATTTTCCAAGCGGGAGAGTGTGTGGGCAATTGACGTGTCGGCCAGAAGGACCTATCTTCTCTTAAGCTGTGCATTTTCTACATTCTCTGGATAAATCTGCAGAGAGGCCTCTGGAATTATAATCGATTACCCATTTCTCAAAGTCACTTAGGGGCCCTGAGCTACAAGCTAAAGTGCCGGCACTGCGAAGAAGCATTGGGTATGCGCCGACATGAGCGAATGCCGACGACAGAGGGATATGTGGCATTGACCCTGCCTGCTGCAAGCTGATGAATCTATTTTCTTGTAGGAAATAGTTTTGACAGTTCAATATCTGTGTTTTCAGTATGTGTGCTTTCTCCTCCTTCTTGTCACACTAAGCTCGTGGGAGGTGGGAGTGGAATGTAGTGAAGGAGTGGAGAAGAGCCTATTGTGGACTTTGCCCCATTGTTGCTTCAAATTATAGAGCTCTCAGTATATCCCAAAATAGCTGACTGGCATACAAGTCAAGGGCAACATCTGCCTATAATGATGTATTGGTGGAACAAAGTGAACTGCTTTGGTCTTTTTGAAAGATGAAAGTTGGCTTCCATATGTCCCACAAGTGCAATAGCAGAACTAAAATTCAAGGCACTTCTTTCTCATATCATTGTTCTCTCCATAAACATTGCACATGAAAAACTGCTTGAATACTTAGATATTGCAAATACAAAGATACCTATCACAAAAGCCTGTAATGCATCTCTGCTAATAGAAAAATAGAAATAAGGATGGGAATCACATAATGGAGACTGGCTGACTTTTTTCTTGAAGCATCACATTCTATTCATAATATTTGCACAAATTCAGATCTATAACCTCTTCCTTTCCTTTGTGGTTTTCATGAAATATCACATACTGGCTATGCATTTCCATGAACATTTGTTTGGAAATTTTTTACAACTGAAAAAATATTAGGCAGAAGGTCTGCCTCATTCTTTCTGTTTGTGCTTAAGATGAGGTGTATAAATGCTACCTCTCACTGCTGAATGACTGCTGAAAAAACAGTATTCAAAGCCCCCCCCCCCCCCCCGAGTTGAGCATTCTGTCTGTCCTATAGTTGCCAAAGACTAGTGGAATAAAATCCACAGGGACTCCTTTTTTACCTTTATTTGAGGAATGAAAATTGGAAGCAATTTGTCCACACCAACTATCAGTAGAACCCCATCTACAGTACCCATATTCTCTTTCTTCTGCCAGTGTTGGTGTGGTTTTCTTGTTGGTATTTTCTACCGCCGGGGTTTTCTCAGTCAGCCAACCCGCGTGGCGAGACGCCAAAGTCTTCAGCGGAGGTGAGCTTTCAGAGTGGAGCGACAGCCGGCTTTCCCCTCCACAGCAGAGGCAACATGGTGCTTCCCTGGGCTCCGCCACCTTGCACCATCCCCTTACGGCGGCCATTTTGCAGTGGCAAAGTTTCCCACCATTAGCACGATTGACATGTTTTCTCAGCGGCGGCTGGAGAGAGACAGTATGGCGATCGGAGCGCTCTCTTGAAGTGGTGAGAATTTGGGCTATTTCGGAGGTTTCTCTGGCTGAGGCCACCCTCCACGTCTAGCCTTTTGATTTCTGGTGCACTCCTCCACAATCCTCTTCCCCTGGCAGCATTAATTTGTGTCCCGTTCGTGTACGCTTGCCCTGCTTCCCAGCGAATTGCCACAGTCGCTCTACTTGCCAGATCTCTGCCTGACCACCGCAGAAGCCAACTACCACCAAGGCAGATGAGATCTCCGTGGACGCCCTTCCAACAGGCCAGTCTCCCATTCCAACGGGGCCCTATCTCAGGAAGGCGGGCAGGGCTGCTATGGAAGCCATTGGGGGGACCAAGACCAGCAAGTCTTATTCCAGGCAGCCATCTAAGGCACAGGAAAAGGATGCTTCCAGGCGCCAGAAGACCCTAGAGAAAGAATTCAAAAAGGCCCAAAGGCAGATAGTGGCTCAAGTCCACCAGCCAGATCAGCCAGCAAGCCCTATTGGTCAGGATCCAGTTGGACTCCCGTCTCCTCCTCCAGCTATCTCTGAGTGTGTGGGGTTTTTCAGAGAGGTTTCTCTCTCCGGGGGGTTCAGTTTCCCTTCCCCCTCCCTTGGGGGGGTGCCGACCTATTTGAGTGCGACCTACTTTCAGATAGGGAGGTGTCCCCCCTCCTGTTCCTCTAGCCAGGGATCCCATTCTCAGGCCTACTTTGGTGGGGACTCGCCCAGTAGAAGACCTGGGCCCAGGCCTCTCAGCGGAAATGAGACAGGTGATTGCTACAGCAATCTCTCAGGGAATAGCTGAGGGCCTCCAAAGGCGTGAGACACAACCACAGGTTCCATAGCCAGCTCCTCCCATTGCTCAGGCCACTTCAGCGCTTCAGGCCCTTCCAGCTCTGCAGCCCCCTCAGGGCCCTGGTGAGTGACAGTGCCCCCACAGGCGTTCATCTTCGCCCCCATCGGTGGCCATTGTTGAATTGGTTTGGGATGATGAGGATGTGGGGGGTCATGACCTATCAGATGATGAGAACCCCATTCCAGATAAACCAGCCTTTGCTGGATTGTTTCAACCATCCCTGTTCAAATCAATCCTGTTCAAGGCCAAGGTGTCCACCCACATGGAGGTGGCAGTGCCTCCGGATCAGGCAGCTGCAGATCCTACGGATCACAGTAAGGGCCTGTTCAATGAGAAGCTCCCCGCTCAGAAAAATCTCCCTTCTCCCAAACTCTTTAAAGATGTAGTCCAATGCCAGTGGGTCCAAACAGGGACTCTGGCCACCCCAGGCGGGAATGACAAACACCTTTACTCAGTGGATCCTACAATGGAAGAGCTTCTTAAGCTCCCATTGATCCTCCAGTTCAGGCTCTCACTTCCTCTTCAGTGCTCCCACCGGACCTTCTAGAGGGACTTAAGGCAGAGGACAAAAGAGCCGAACGGGCTTGTCACAAAACCCATCAAGCCGCAGCTTGGGCTATTAAAGCAGCCACCTCCGCCTCATTCTTCAATAGAGCCACAATTGCCTGGCTTTGCCAGTTATTTACTAGTCTCCCAGTAGGGGATGCCAGACTGCGGCATGACGTAAAAAAAATTGTAGCCGTGGTGGAATATTCTACAGATGCCACCCTTAACACGGCGAAGTTTGCTTTGCGTGCCATGGTCTCTAAATGTCATCTCTCGTAGGCTCTTATGGCACGTCACTGGAACGCAGATATGGGTTCGAAGTGGTAGATTGCTTCCACTCCCTTTAAAGGGGGGCAAGTTATTTGGGGAGTCCCTTGACTCAGTTTTAGTTGAGAACAAGGATAAATGGAAGGTGATGCCCACGGTTTCCAGGAAACCGGACCGCAGGTCATCCCCTTTCTCCTGCAGGCAGGCTTCTTGCCCAGCTAACTCTCCGAATAACTCCTCCTCCTTTCAGTGTTCCTACGCTCAAGGGACGGATCGCAATCAGGATCCACAGCCCTTTTGGGGCAGGGCCCGTCAGCAGCCCTACTCCCGGCCACCCTTTTGGGAAGGATTTGGAAACAACCCCTTCCGTCGGAACAAGTGACCACCATCCCAATCCTCTCATAGGGGCGCGCCTCCAACTCTTTGCCGCCCAGTGAGAGGATATTACCTCGGATGCATGGGTGCTCCAAATGATTTGGATAGGCTCACTCTGGAATTCCTCCCCCCATCTCCGTGCCACTTCATTCGTTGCCCGACTCCCAGATGCCCCACCAAGAGGGGTCTCATGGAGGCCGAGATCCACCACCTCAAAAAGGTCAGGGTCATAGAAACGGTTCCCCCGGGGCAAGGGGTTCTATTCCATTCTTTTTCTAGTGCCCAAAAGCTCGGGGTGGTGGTGGAGAGCAATACTAGATTTAAAGGAACTGAACCATTATGTGGCCTACAAAAAGTTCAAAATGCAGTCCCTCCAATCCATCTTGAGCTGCATTCGTCAAGGGGACTTCCTGACATCAATAGACTTGAAGGAGGCGTACCTCCATGTCCCCATCAGGCCCGAGCAGAGGCGCTACCTAAGATTCTTCCACGCTGGGACCCACTTTCAGTACAGAGCTCTTCCATTCGGTCTGTCGTCAGCCCCAAGGGTGTTTACGAAGATCCTGTCTGCGGTCACTGCCCACCTAAGGTCGCGACCGATCCGCTTACAGTGTTGCCTAGATGACATCTTGATTCAGTCGTCGTCGCGAGCAACACAAGATCTAAGCATCATCATGCGGATGTTGCAAAATCATGGTTTTACCATCAACCTCGAAAAAAGCTACCTGACTCCAGTCACCAGGATTTGGCACCTGGGAACCATGGTAGACACTTCATCTTGCCTAGTCTTTCTGTCACCGGACCGCGTCGAAAGTCTCTGAGAACTGGTCCAAAAGGTTCACCTCTCCCCCAGCACTCGCATTGTCACTCTGTCACAATTGCTGGGGACGATGAACTCATGTCTCTCGATTGTTCCTTGGGCGAGACTCCATACGAGAGATCTGCAATGGTTTTTCCTGCCAATGCAGAGGGCAAAGACCAGCAATTCACCGGTCAAGGTACGTCTACCCACCAAAGTCATTCATTCTCTCCGGTGGTGGCTTTCACCAGCTCTCCTGAAAGGGACTTACTTCAAGGAACCACCCAGACTGACCATCACAACTGATGCCAGCCTCTTCGGCTGGGTAGCTCACTTGCACACCCTAGTGGCTCAAGGACAGTGGTCAGCTCGCGATCTCTTGCACAACATCAATTGGTTAGAGCTGAGGGCGGTCAGGCTAGTGCTTCGCAAGTTCCAGCACTGCATCCAACATCACTATGTCCTTGTCCTCACCAACAATGTGGCAACAAAGGCGCACATAAATCGCCAAAGGGGTACCAGGTCCCGTCCCTAATGATGGAGGCGGAGGCGAATGGTTGGTGTGCGGAACATCACCTAATATCCATTCGAGCGGAGCACATCTCCAGAGTGAACAACGTCCAGGCGGACTGGCTCAGCAGCACCAGACTAGAAAATTCGGAGTGACGCCTCCATCCATGCCTCTTTCACCAATTCTCTCAGAGATTCGGTCATCCCCTGGTTGACCTGTTCGCCACTCCGGAAAATGCTCAGCTCTCCCGATTTTTCACCAGATTCCAATGTCCCCGGGCAGAAGGGGTTGATGCCCTCCGATCCCCCTGGCCTCCGGGGCTTCTCTACGCCTTCTCTCCACTGGCGCCCAAACTGATCAGGAAGATTCTGGAGGAGCAGGCAGAGGTCTTGTAGTGGCTCCATACTGGCCCCGCCGGACTTGGTTTGCCAATCTGATGTGCCTGTCCATCGCACATCCCTGAAGGATCCCTCAGGAGTCGGTCTCTCTCAGCCAGGGAGCGGTTACGCATCCGGATCCCCAGTGGCTCAAGCTAACCATATTGTACTTGAGAGGGACCTCCTGAGGAGAACCAACTATTCTACCAAGGTGATCAACACCATCCAAGCCTCCAGTCGAGCCTCCACCTCGTGGATCTATGATGCCACCTGGACCACCTTTGCTAGATGGTGCACGACACGCTATCTTCAACCAACAGCCGCTTCCCCACCTCAAATCCTATATTTTCTACAGGAGGGCCTTGATAGAGGTCTAGCCGCTAACACCTTACGACGCCAAGTAGCAGCCTTGTCCACGGTGCTCTCCTATGGCAACCATCAGCCACTCAGCAGACACCTGGAAATACGCAGCTTCCTCCGTGGTGCCTCCAACCTGAGACCCCAGGTTGTACATCGTTATCTGACATGGGATCTTGCCACTGTGCTCAGGGCACTCACTGGCCCTCCCTTTGAGCCATTGCATCATGCATCCTTACGACACCTGTCCCTTAAAACTGCCTTCCTTGTTGCCATTACTTCAGCCTGCAGGATTTCGCAAATTGCGGCTCTGCGACGATTTGTGTACCATCCACCCAGGCAAAATTGACCTCCGTCTCGATCCATCGTTTGTACCAAAAATTAATTCATATTTTCATCGTACCCAGGAGGTTGTCCTCCCAGACTTTTGCCCACGCCCAAATCGCCCAAGGGAGCATCGCTAGCACTCTCTCAATATTCGAAGGGCAGTCAAGAGATACATCAGATGCACAGCTCTCCTTCATCGGTCGGAGGCTTTGTGTGTCACTTTTCAACCAACCTCATTGGGTCGAAAAGTCACCTCATCCACCATTGGGAGATGGATCAAGGCGTGCATCTCCCTGCCTACAAACAGCAGGGCAGGCCCGTTTCCCCTCGAGTGATGGCAGATTCCACACACAGCGCGGTCACAACGGCGGCCTGGGCCACTCAGGTGTCAGTTGAGGAAATCTGCAAAGCGGCGACCTGGGTGTCCCCATCGTTATTTGTTAGACACTACAAACTGGACAAATTTGCATCCGCAGATGCAGCCTTTGGCAGGAGAGTGCTGCAGGCCGTTGCTTCTGAGACGCATTAGGGTTGGGATGTTACTCTTTGTTGTTCCTGGCCTTGGACATTTTTTTGCTTGGGTATGTCCCTTGCTTGATCTCTCCAAGCAGCACACGGGAAAATGACCATTGGTTTACCTGAAGGGTTCTTTTCCATGTGCTGCGGGAGAGTCCAATCCTGCCCTGAGGTTATCTCCTTTCCATCGAAGTTGTTCTTACTTTCGTCTGTGGACGTTGTTTGGAAGGATGGAACATTGACGTTGACTTGATATTGACTTACCTTTTGGGACCATTGAAAAACTGAAGATATCAGGAGATCAGTAGGCATAGTCAAGATTTTCAATCCATTCCATTGGGCAGAAGGACAGAATTTAACCCTTGCTTGGACTCTCCCACAGCGCACAGAAAAGGACCCTTTAGATAAGCCAATGGTCATTCCCCGACGCACATGTCAGCCCCTACAAGGATGATCCTCCCAGATCTAGAACTATATTCATCCAATCAGAGAGAGAGCAGGAAAGTGTGTGTGTGTGGGGGGGGAAGCTATTGCTTATTTTCCATCTAGAACAGGGATAGTCAACCTTTTTATACCTACCGCCCACTTTTGTTATCTCTGCTAGTAGTAAAATTTTCTAACTGGTTCCACAGCGATGGTAATTTATGAAGTAGGGAAGTAACTTTACTTTATAAAATTTATAAAGCAGAGTTACAGCAAACCCCTACCGCCCACCATGAAAGCTGGAATGCCCACTAGTGGGCAGTAGGGACCAGGTTGACTACCACTGATCTAGAAGCATTTGACATTACTTGGAATTTTTAACTTCAATGTGTGTCAGGATGGATATAAAAGGGGGCATGTACCTAAAGGTTGTGAACTGTCATCTACCATAACACAATCAGCTTTTTCCTGGAAGATAGATATGACAACAAGACTCAAACCAGTTCCAACCATTTAAAAGTCAACATTAGTGTAGTCAGTTGTCCTCAAAGCTCCCATTTCGTATAGATAATGAAGTAACACATATCAATTATCTGGGAGCAGAAATATGAAGAAACAGTACAGGATGTTTGTCTCACAGTTTAGGTTTGCTGTTTGTTCATTCCTATTCCACTGAGGTTCTGGGTGGATACCAATTCCCTTCACTCTTGATAGGCCAGGCGAACTTAGAAATAAATGATGAAAGATGCAAATGGTGTCTACCGTTCTTTCTTTCGCATCTATGCCAGAATGTCTTCTTCCTTTCTTCCTTCTCATCGAGAATTCATTGTCTTGTCAGCCTCTAGTTAGCTGGCGTGCGTGTGAATCATAAATTACACAGCCTGGGCCTCTACTAGGCTTTAGCACAGACAAAAAAATTGCACTCCATCACTGTGTCGCCCAGCTTTTAGCAGTATTGATCAACGCAGCCCCCCTCCCCCTTTCATTTTAACCGAGCTGGTTAAGTGCAGTATCTTATTTTGTGCTGGGACAAATGAAAAGAATATTAGCAGGGGTTGAAATATATCTCTTTTTTATCTCTCTGCTACTTTTTTATTGAATCTCTCTGAGTAGGTGGCTTTCCGCAGGATGACAGCCTCCTGACAGGCCCCTCATTAGAGACTAGACAGTAATTGTGATGCATTTCCCTGCACGGCCTTTTCACTTCTTTTCCCTTCCCCCCTTCCTCCTCTCTCCCTTTCTCCTGATTTGTTAAGTGATTGGATGTACAGACTCGCTCAGTTTCTTAAATTATTGCCCAGCTCAATCCATCTTGCTCTCACTGAGGATGGGCAGCTGTGGGCTCAGAATTGGGAGCAAGGGACTCAGTTTCCAGTTTTCTTGAGATGGAATATAGGGTTGGTGGAGGCCATGGAGTTGAAACCCCCCCCCCTCTGCAGTTGAATTCATTAGATGCCAGGAATGCATGTAATCATAATCCAGAGATTTGTGTTTTTTTCATTATTTATCTTAAATATATGTAAGGCAGTGGTGGGTTTCACATTTTGTTACCACTGGGTTGTCCTGCATGCACCCACTCGCATGTACCCTTTCCCTGCATGTGGCCGGCCTTCCACGCGTGTGCTTTGCTCACTCTCGTGACTTCCACCTGTGCACCCGTCCTTGAAAACATGCCTAAATAGGATGGCATAGAGCTGGGGCGGGGGCAGACCCACTCGTGATTTCCACTACCATTTCAGGTGGACCAGTCTGAACCGGCTGAACCATCTCTGATGTAAGGGGTAACTGTAGGTTATGAAAGTCAGGGGTATGTCACTGAAAATGGCTTCCTGGTGTGAAATTCTCTTTCTATTTCTTAATATTGTATTTTAGCTTATGCTTTGACATGACTACATGACTACAAGTCAGTAAATTAGTTCCTGAAGTTGTCAAAAAGAACATGATAGCTGTGTTTCTTAAAGTGTTTAGCTCAACTGTCTAACGCTGTCTAAACATTACAGATATTTTCTCAGTGCAATCTGATATATGTGGTTCCTGAAACTAAAAAGATACTACTCAGCTTCTGATAATACTTTATATCAGGCTAATCTTTCTGGAAATATCTATGATTTGCTAATGGTTTGAATTAAGAGGGAAATCAATCCTAACCCTAACCACTTTGCCCATTTTTAACCTTAAATATTTTTCTCCTTATCTTAACATGGCTCCACCTTTCTTTTGTTCTTCTGTTAGGGAGAGCTCACTGAATATAATTTTCTTGAAACAAACTCTATTAAAATCATGTCTGACGTTATTTTTAATGTACCAGCTGAACTCAATGCCACACTCTGGTTGTATTATAGCCCAGTCTTAACATTAAAATGTAGAGTGGGGGGAAAAAGATGCCACAAACTTCACTGTCTGATCCTATGAATTAAAACCATACCATATGGCTTTGCCTAGAAGTTAAGCAGACTATCACAAAAAGTAGGAAGAAGAGCCTCTCTAAGACTTGGTAATGGAAGCAACAGGGATTTTTATTGCCTGCAGGCATTTTTTCTATAAACATTTAGATATACTTTGTGATACAGCATGCCAACATCTAGATATTAAAGGATAATTATAAAAGATTTTTGTGACCTTTCACCTTGTATTCGGATATTTTATTTAAATTGCATATACATATGATGAAAATAGTAAAACAGTATGGGAATAGCTAACCCAGCAAGAATTCCTGTTTCTTTTTTCTTATTTATTCTTTTCCTGCTGTAGAGTTGACTAGATTATTCCAAAGTGAATCTTGAAGCAACCAGCTGGGATTTTTTACAGTACTGCATTAATCCTGTAAGGAGTTGAGGGTTAGGAAGTACAGCTCATCAGACCTTGAGATTATTGAAATCTCTTTGGGGACTCTTCTTTATGTTATTTAGCATTGTAAAAATCTTTCATGATATTGCATTTGTCAGTGTACCATTCGTCAGGATGTATCATGAGTTTGAGTCTGAAAAAAAAGGGGGAAATTGTACTTCAGAGGAAACAGGTTTTAACACCTACACTATTCTACCTTGCAAAGGAGAATTTAGCTAGGTAGCTTCTGTGATACTTTTTAACTTTATGTGTCTACATTGTAAACTGATTAAATTATATGAGATAATAATTAACTTGTCATTGTTATGACGAGCGATCTAGCTTACCCAGCATTTAAGTCAGTGAAATTTGACCATCTCTCTTTCGCTTCCTGATCTCTTTGGGATGAAGCATTTTTCTTCATTATCACGCAATTATCTCTATTGTGAGATCTATCCACAGCATTATGCTTTTGGATGTGACATGGCAAACAGAATTATCATATGCTATAAAAGAGTTCAGAGAACATTGTTGAGGCAAGCAAGCATTTTGTTACCCATTTTTTCTTCGGTCTCTGGCCTAATCAGAACTTGGCTGGGCTTACTTATGAAGTCTAGGAGTCCAAATAATCCCATCATTCTCTGGGGGGGGGGGGGAACTCTTGTTTAACAGACAGAATATAAGTGCTTAGTATGGAAATGAAAATCACATTATTATAGATGCTCCTTTACTGTCAGATGGACTGGCAGTGGTTAAATCTCATTGAGCTGAACCAATATTTGGAGGCTGCTCCCAAGTTAATATGGGCCCTTCCTTGTATGATTTTTTTTTTTTTTTGCTGGAGGGAAGGTAACTTGTTATAACAACAGATACCTGCTATCAATATAGAAAAAACAACAGGGGGGTCTATCACCAGCAGGAGAAATAAACCTTCTTAAAAACTTGAGGAATTTGATTACAGACCCCGAGTCTTTGTCAGCATTTTGGTTATTTTTCTGCTTCCAGTCTCCTGAGCTGCACTTCAAGCAACAGGTCTGAGTTGAGGGTAGGAAACACATTTATACAGGGTGATTCAGGGTAAATTATTTGATTGGGTTTAGTAGGTCTGACAGGCACTTATGAAATATGAACCTGGGAGTTAAATTGATTTGCTTTACTGCTTGACTGGAATGCAGCCACAGTTTCTTAAAATTAAGGGTATATTACAAAACATTGGTGATCAGATCGCTTTGATGCAAAGCAGCTACAAATTGTTTTTTTAAAAAAATCATGAAGCATAGTGCCCTTGTCCTGAAGCCCTGCCTTTTCGTCTCTATCTGAACATGACAGATTATTTCCTTAAACATGAAAATTGCAGTGTTCCTTCATGGGTCTTGATGTGGCAGAAAGTGGAAAGTGCCCCGGTAAATATTTGCGTCTTAAAAAGAGAGACGTCCTTAGTGTTTTTCCCCATTATTTAATAAAACAGAACAAAGAAAATAGTAATGAAACATAACCTAATAGAAAAAAGAAAATAATTTAAAAGTAATACAAGAAAACTATATATGAAAGGGCTACACACACACACACACCATAGATAGATAGATAGATAGATAGATAGATAGATAGATAGATAGATAGATAGATGATAGATAGATAGATAGATGATAGATAGATGATAGATAGATAGATAGATAGATAGATAGATAGATAGATAGATGATAGATAGATAGATAGATAGATAGATAGATGATAGATAGATAGGAAGAAGTTTTACAACATCCTTACAATCATAATGTTAATTAATAAGGTAGTTACTTCTTTGGTTTAATGCGATGGATCCTTCCCAAAGAAAAATCCACATGATCAACAAACTTTAGTGAATATATCACAGTAAATGAACAACACATTTCATTAAATCCACATTATAGCATTGTTATGCGACAACAAGACATCATAATAAGGGAGTCTTGTACAATGTTTGCATTATAGTGTGCTGTCTAAGTTGATTATGTATGTGCATGAAATAAGAGTGCAGTTTTAGTACACATTTGTTCTAAGCCTAGTGCTACACATGGCCTTTAAATAGCATACTCCTATTCAAACTCTTCATTGCTTAGAATTTACTCCACACTGGAAAACTGACTCTTCAGTGAATTCAGAAATGAGTCTCTTTTTTTTTGGGGGGGGGGGTGTTGCTCATCCCTCTTTCAATGCTGAGTTTAATTTGAAAACGGATAAGCCTCAGGTGCCCTTTACCTTTTTTTTTTTTACAATACATTTGCATGCTAAATTCTCAGAAATCATATCCCACAATAGAAATAAAAAAGTAGTTCTGATCACTCACATTCTTTTGCCATATACTGCCATAGGGCATTGCTAGAATATCTCCTTTTATCCTTTTCGCAAGGAACAATTTTATTGTGAGGGAAATCCTGGAATCTCCAGATTTTTGGTTGGTAGCCGAAGTAAAAAGGACAAAAAGACCATTGAGTCAGGTTACAACCTTACAACTATCCTTATTCAACCTAGATGTGTGAACATGCCCAGAGGTAATTCCTGGGGAGGTGACAAAGCTGTTGAGTTCACAGGCTAAGAGGAGAGAATACTAGGTGTGTTTTCCTGTTGTACAGATCTACCCAGGGCTGATGTGTGAAGATATTTCATTTCACAGGACTGATTTTGTGATGTCTGTGTCAATGTTTTCTCCCCCCCCCCACCCGCCCTTTCTGAACAGGAAATATTTAGTTTCAAACCCTTAGAAGGAAACATTTCTTTGGAGCCCAGGGAAGTCTGCACGCACAAGAGAGGGATGTGGCTGGCCCTTTTCATCTCTGCAGCATTAGCAAGCCAAGGCTGCAGGGGACAGACAGCAGTGCCAAGGAGGGTAAACACTGAAGACGAACCCCGCTGAGTTACAAGGGGCCAGAGGGAAGGGAAGGGCAGGCACGGAGGCCAAGCAAACACAAACACAGCTGCCCAAAAAACAAAACTTGAAAGGGGCCGTTTGGAGGATGCAGCCTTGGCTAAAATGGAAGGGTGTGGGAGCCCACGGTGAGGTGGCAGACACAGACTTGGCACAGATCAGGCAGTGGGGCTAGTTGCCGGGCGTCACATTCTCAGCTGCTTTTTCTGATTTTCACCAGAGCCCTTAGCAGACATAATTTGGAAAGATGTGGAAAAGTATTCCCAGTGGCTTTTTTGTGAGGTGTCTTGATGCAGAGCTGATTACATTTTGGATCAGGATGATTTTTAGAAGTACGGCGTTAGGGGTATAATATTGAAATGGATCTTGTTTCCTCCATTGAGTGAACCGTAGTCTTTTCCTCTCTGTGTCACATAAATTAAATGATCTTAAAGTCTATTTAGATCTAAGATTGGCAAATGACAGGGATTTTAATGGGTTACTGTTTCAGTTAAGCCTTCACTAATTGCAACCAGCTTTGTTTTAATAGCGCCCCCTGCTGTCAGCAAGTTAAAAGTAAATGTGCAGTTTGGTAACAAACTGTAAATATTTGACTTGCATTGGGTTTGTTCTACTTTTAAGTCTGGGTGTGCACGTACATATGTATGTTTCAATGGCAAATTGCCCTTCTTAGGATACACATTCACTTTAAAAGAGTCAAAGCTGGAAAAGCAAGATTTTTCACTAGGAGAAGATGGAGCAGAAACTAAACGAAGCCACCAAACAGAATTGAGTTATTCGTGTGGGCTGTGGCAGCTCAAGATCACATCTAGTGGTGATGGATAGCAATGCAACCCAGAGAAGCTTTCCTAGCAGTGCTGTGGGAAGGAGACAGTAAGATCGCTCTGCGTGTTTATCTGTCCAGGCATCCAGACTGCAGCAGGGATCCAGCAGGATTTCCCGTTTGCTCAAAGGCTGTGTGTTTGTTTTAGGAGAGAGAGTTCAGACACCAGTATTGTTACACAAATGGGGAGTATGGTTATATATAGTAGCAGTGGGGGACTTTCTTAGGTTATTTTGGACGTTGACCACACAAAAGTGGAAACGCTCCAAGAGGAAGTTGGGGCTGTTCACCTTCCAGTCAAAGTGGGAGGATTGTTTTGCTCTGGCTGTGATTGAAAAGCAACAACACGCTGAAGGGTCTGAGAGAGTCACAGAGAGCAACGAAAACAGGCTACTTACCTTCCTCAGGTTTGTTGCATTCTGGCCAGGAGTAAAAAGCAGGTGTATACGAGGGGGGATCTGACTTTAGGGAACTCTCTTTTGTCTCCTCCCCCATTGCTTTGAAAAAGAATGGGATGCTTGAATTTCAAAAGGAAAATTATGGGATGGGGCTTCACTCCTGCTCCCCGTTTCATCCTCATCTAAGACATCTTCCTGCTTCTTCCTAGAACTCAGTATTCCAATCCTCTTTGGAACTATGGAGCAGGGAAAGAACAATCCTAGATCCTCTCATCAACATTAAAGGAAAAGATAGCAGATAGGTTGACAGTAAGGGGAGAAACCTAAAGCAGGGGGTCTTGAATTTAAAATGTACAATATGCATGGAGGTAGGTATGACAGCCTAATTAGATAATTGCTAGCAAAAGGCAGCTTATTTCCAGACTTACTTTCCTGTTGTTCATGTTAAAGCATATTAACAACAGCTGTTCCTTCCTTTATAACACTTCTCTTTGCACCCCTTAGGGTACACCCAAGCAAAGTATTTGTGCCAACATTTTCTCCCTTGGGGAAAGTCTACTCCTTTTAAGAGGATTCATTTAACTGGGCTCTGCATTTTTGCTAGCTTCCGGTCATAAAATGGCACATTTGGGCTTTTGATTGGAAGGCCACATTGCACACAATCTGCTTTATTGGTGCATTATTGCCTCTTCTACAGATTTAACCAATTTAATCCATGTCTAATATATAAATAATCCAGTAGGAGCACTCCACAATAGATGTCAGTAACAAACTATAAAGTATTCTCCCTTCCAGACATTTATAAGAATTGTGTTTGCAGCACCCTCTGATGACCACAGCAACTAACACAACAATGGAACTGACGAATGGCCTTGTGGCTCTTTGTGGATTTATTACATGCTTTAACATTGTTTGTTGCATTTACAACAAAGAGATTTTTAATTGTAGGCACCTAAGTCTACATATTTTAATTCTGCTATGTTAGAACAGTGATGTATTTCAGAAATGATTCAAAATATTACAAAATCCACTCATTTCTTCAGTTCAGAAATGGGACTTTATTTACTCAACTTCATTTCAATCAATGACCCCAGGTGGCTTATGATTCCCAAACTATAAAAACAGGGGAAAGTATTTAAAAACAATAAAAACATCTATGTCTCTCCCAATCATGAATATTCTAAATTTTTATTATTATAAAATGGGGCATTGCAAACAATTGTAAGTGAAGCTTGGTTGCAAACACTCAAATTGAAATCTCATGGCCGCAGGGGGAGCAATTATCAGAACATATAATCTGGATTGTAAGTACTCTCCAAGTAACTCCACTGTAACTTCAGATGATTGCTAAATGACCAGTCATAAGTCAAGGACAACCTTTAGATCAGGATAGCAAGAATATTTAAATTACGTATGCTTGAGTGTTTGAGCAGTGCAAGTATGAGTAGTATCTTTTCTAAACATCATATATATTTTATTAATCACTTCAAACCTTTCATAGAATTCAAGAAGCTTCCAGAAAAGAAATTGGACATCTTAAGTCCTCAGCTCTGCTTCTTACTGTACCTTTCCCCAGTGAACTGGAATGAGGTGCCTTGATTCAAACTATATGACTTAATTTTCACATTCAATTCAACAGGATAGAGAACATTATTCTTTGTTTTTTTAAGTTTCGTTTCAACTAGAGTGATCAATGGGGTTTACGGGTTGGAAGTTTAGATTATTGTTGCTGTGTAAAATATACTGTTATTACACATTGTCACTTTCAAAGCTATTTTGGATAAAATTAACTTTCTACTTACAGCAAAGTCGTATGCATATTTTTTTTTGCATTGCATGAATATGCATAATAGTATATATTCAGTATTCCTGTAAAGCTAAGGTGAGCAATTGTGTTTTGTTTCAAAGGTCATATTCCTGTACAGATGAAGCAAGCAATACAAAGAACCATAGCCAAAAGTGGATATGGATACAAATTTAATTGAGGTGGCAAATAAATTACATGAATACTTGCTTTTCTTATGGCATTTTTCATTCTCTCTTATATAAGCACACATTTTCTTTGACATCTTCTTTGCTTTGGACCGTTTTCTGCAGTCATAAACCACTAAATAAACATTGAGGAAAAGCAGGGGATCACTCACATTAGTACCCCTCCCTCCAAGTTATTTTTAAGACCATCAGAACACAATTAAGAAGAAAATATTTTTTAAAAACCCAAGTATTTATTTACTGCTTAAGAAGCAGACTTCAGTATACACTGCTTATTTCTTCTTGGCATGTTGAAAAGGCATGTGCTGAAAAACTGTTATTTGATCATATTTACAATTGTCACACCTTGCTTCAGGACTGAACTGCAAGTAGAAGGCTTTTTTTTTACTGCAAACTTTTCTCTGAATAAAGCATGATGGGATCTTGCCTTCAGACAAAACTTAGTTCATGTGCATGAAAGGGATCTAGTACACGCATAGCTCCTTTAATATTTATCCCAATGCATCTTTTTCCAGTGTAGATTATAACTGGCATTAGCCAACCTCCAAGCTTTTCATCTGTAGTTCATTGGTGGCTGAAGTGGTGAGCATTTGGCCAGCTGTCTTGCAGTGAAGCAATGAGTAAGCTTTGTCCCAACTCACTGGAAGTGAGATGAATGTGAGAATATAAGTGAGCAGGTTCCACTTGGTGAATGTGGGGAGATTGTAATAGACCATTTGAGAATCACTGAGATAGAGCAGTAGGGAAGGGACAGTTAACTCTTATGGGAATCTGAATTGATCACTTATAAAGAGCTTTTGAAATCAGCCAGAGAGCCACGTGTTTCCCATCATGCTGTAAGAGAATTATATTCCTGCTGGAAAACTCTTGTATATAAAATAACACCCTGCAGTTCATAGAATCTGTTTTTGGGTGGTTATGCCATTTTGCCACTCTAATATGTTATGGTGCTCTGTCCCCAGAGATGGGTTTCTACACATGTAAAGAATAACTTGTTACTATTCTTGAACTTAACTTTTTTATGTTTACGGTATTAGATAGATTACATAGTGGAATGCTTAACTTTTCTTTAGCCCATCTTTCCTTTACCATCTGTTGTCGATAATCCTACCTTGACTTCAAAGAAACACTAGTCTAAACTTAAATCCCAGGGTTCAGGTTAGATACAACAGCAAGTTAGAACCAATGGGAAAGCACGAAGTTCCACATTGATCTTAGCTAAGCAGGGTAGAAGGCATTACTGAAATAAAAACAAGGTTGGTATGCAAAATAAGTAGCAGCTATACTACTCTGGCTCCTTAATAAATAACACTGAAGTTTCTTTGTGAATAAATATTTGTGTCCTGCAGTTATACAAGGCAGTGGAAGTGAATACTCTGGATGCTTGAAACTCTGTTCTCCGTTTCCCTGCAGGCAAGAAGAAGGCAACACTCTTTGACAGCCAGGCTCCTATCTGCCCTATTTGTCAGGTTTTGCTTCGCCCAGGTGAGCTGCAGGAGCATATGGAGCAGGAGCTGGAGAAGTTAACACAGCTGAATATCAGGTAAGGACAGCAACTTTGCTCCTGACCTGTCCTGTCCACACAGAATCATATGGGCTGTAGCCCTAGATCTACTAAACTGAAAATCTTCCTTTTATAGCCAATCAGGCCACACTTCATATTCTATTCTCTCATGGTGAAGAATATAAAACCCTTTCATTTGTTAGGGTTATTTTTTCTTATTACATTACTTTTATGTATATACGTGTGTGTATATATATATATATATATATATATATATATATATATATATATATATATATATATATATATATATATATATATATATATATATATATATATATATATATATATATATATATATATATACATACATACATACATACATACACACACACACACACGTATATACATACAAGTAATATACAAGTAATGTATATATATATGTATGTATATGTGTATGTATATGTGTATGTATATGTGTATATATATATGTGTATATATATGTGTGTGTATATATATATATATATATATTTATGAGCTTACTTTTTCAGCCCCAAAGATCCACCAAAGTAAGATATTCCATCAGCCAACTCTAACAGCAAGCCGCCTGATGAGAATTATATATCAACTCTCCATGGTAGATCTGCTTTCAAGATATATTTGACTTCTTATTAGTTCCATCCTGGTTTATGCTTTGGGATTAGCATTGAAATATTAGAAATTCTGCTCTTTGGGAATATTTCCTGGGAACCTTGGTCAGGAATTCATGTCATTCCAGCTTTCCCTTTCTTGGGCTAGGCACATACTTACATATAATTTTTTATTAAAGACCACAAAGAAGGCAGATAAAAACTAATATAAAGTAAGAAAAAGAAACACGTTAATGTTAACTTTTTTCATGGACTCCTATAAACAACAGCATCATTTTCTTGGATGTCTCACAACTGAGAAAGTAGAGAAGAGATTTAAGCATTTGGATACAAAGTTAGAGGCCCCCTTCTTGTTATTCTATTCTCTGAAGCAGGCTTTTAGTTGCCTTCTACTTTCACTAGCACATCAAAAGTCCTGTTTAAAAAAATCAATTGCATTTTAACTGCTAGCAGTTATTTGGGAAATCACTGCAACAGATTCCTGTCCTTGTCTCAATAAAATTGCAGCCTGGGAGAGAGAGTGTATTCATTTCATTTATTAATGAATTCTATCATGATTAAAAGGTGAAGAAAGAAATCCGGGAGGTGGGAGTAGCAAGCAAGTCTTCAGGTTCTAAAAGCCCCAATACCGAAAAAGACCATCACGTTGGGGAGTTTGGAAAAGGAGTTTAACTTGGTCCAAAGTCTGTTCTCAAGGTAAACAAGGTGTCAGTTGAAGAGAATATTTGTAGCTAAAGGTCAGTGGTGGGTTTCAAAATTTTTTAGAACCTCTTCTGTAGGTGTGGCCTGCTTCGTGGGAGTGGCTTGCCGGCCATGTGACTGGGTGAGAGTGGCTTGCCAGCCATGTGACCAAGTGGGAATGGCTTGGCAGTCATGTGACTGGGTGGGCGTGGCCAACTTGTAAAATGTGGTGAAACTCACTTAACAATGCTCTTGCTTAGCAACCAAAATGTTGGCTCAGAAACTCTGGAATTTGAAGCATGCAAGCTGTCAAGTTACAAGACCCTTGCACCCCTAACCCTTTAGGAAAAAAACCCCCCAAGGGTGTTCAAACTTGACAGCTTTAAGACTTTAGATAGGACTCTTAGAGGCAGGCGGGGGGATTGGTAAGACAGCCAATCAATGAGCGGTGGGTGGGGCAAGCGTGGTGTGGATGGGCGGGGGAGGGAGCTGGAACCGGTTCTAAATGGCATGGTAGATTTGTGGAACCTCTTCTATAGAAGAGGTTAGAACTGGCAGGAACCCACCCCTGCTAAAGGTTGAACTGCAGGGTCCTGGATGTTCTCTGAGCTGGATAGGGTTTTTTGCAGCACTGATGATGTTACCTAGTTTGGAGTGAAATGTCTGCAAGAAAATCCTCAAGCTCAGAGAGCACCAAGGACCCCATAGTAACAAGATGTCCTAACAGGTACAGGCATAAAAGCAAATTTACATTGGCTTCACATCTGTTGCCTGTTTTTTCTCCCTGATACTGAGCCCAAACTTGCCATTTCTTACAGTGGGGGGGAACAAGTCATGCAACACTCTGTTCCCTTGTGTATATAATTTTATGGTGTGTTTTGGGGGTCTGTCTGACTTAATAAAGGGTCACAGCAAATTAATGAATGGGTGTAAATGAACAGAAGCAATTAGCCCTCAGAGAGCTTATGGAAACAGCAAGGCAAGCCTTGTAGGAGAGCTGAGAGCAGCTTGTAGCTGGATACCTGGGGTGGGGGGTGGGAGGTGGGAGAGGAATAGTACTTAATGGGAAAGGAAAGGAAATGCTAAATCATAAAGGCTGACAAGAGCCATTGTGGGCCAGCTGACAAATGAAAAAGAATGGCATTATTCCTTTAAATAACCACGGCAGTTAAAAGGGGGAGACAGCTTACTCCCAGCCCTTGACTATTCTGGCTGTATGCATGTGGAAGAGCAATAGCAGAGCCTTTATTAATTATTAAGTAATGACTCCTACCCTGCTGCAATAGATAGCCTTCGGCCTCCTGTATCAATCAGGCCCCAGGGGCTAATCATCGGCCTTCTGGCAGACCCAGCCCTAACCTGGCAATAGGAACAAACAGCTTTAAATGTCAGAGTGTTTTGGGGTTCCTGGCAATGGGGGATTCTGCACTGACAGATGAACATGTTCCTATTCCTGAACCTTCCAGGGGTAGCATGTATCCTGCTGGCAAAAGAACAAAATGTTGTTTTTCATAATCAAGATGATGGCACTATCCTTCCAGCCTGGTACAAAGAAAGAATATAAGCAACCCATATTGGAAAAAAAGAAAAGCTCTCCAATAAACAAATAAAACCTACAAATGCATTTAATTCTTTAGTGCAATGGTTTTCAACCTGTGGGTCGGGACCCCTTTGGGGGTCGAACAACCCTCTCACAGGGTTGCCTAAGACCATCTGAAAACACATATTTCCCCCAAAAAATGGAAAACATAAAATAATTTTATGGTTGGGGGTCACCACAACATGAGGAACTGTATTAAAGGGTCACAGCATTAGGAACGTTGAGACCCACTGCTTTAGTGGATTAATATCTACCTTTTGTTCATGAGGCAAAAGTGGCATATACTGCTCCTCTTTTTGTCATTTACCCTATAGCAACAATCTTATGAAATAGGTTGGACTGAAGTAGAGAATGACTGACCCAGTTACCCAGGGAGTTTTGATGGCTAAGAATGGACTTGAACCCATGTCATCCTACTCCTAGTCCAACACAACATCGCTACTATATCTAATTGTAACCAAAATGGCCAGCAGTTACTATTTAGTAATATGGAACAGGAAGGTTCTTGCTTTGCTTGGATTAATATGTGGGAAGGAAGAAGATGAGGAGAAATATTAATACAATACAATACAATACAATACAATACAATAGTAGAGTTGGAAGGGACCTTGGAGGTCTTCTAGTCCAACCCCCTGCCTAGGCAGGAAACCCTATACCGTTTCAGACATTCTATCAGAGAATGTTGTCGCAACCCATATTATGCATTCAGCGTCATTGGGCACCGTGATCATAGCAGTTGTGAGCGATTTGGATGTGGTCACAAGCATTTGACTTGAGCTCCATAAAAGGACTGGCTGTGCCATAGTTTATTGCTTCTGAAAGTTCATTTACATAGCCAAAGAGATTTAAAGGTAATAATCCTGAGCATACAACCTTTATTTACATCAATAAAGCACTGGAGTTACAGCCATGCATCCTTGTTGCTGGCATTTAGTGTTTTATCTGTTTCTCAATGAAATTTTCAACATCACAGAGATGACAATTTTGCTTCATTTTACATTATATTTATTTGCTTGTTTTATTTATATTGTTCATCTTCCTCCATCATTGAGCTCAAGGGTTCTGGGTGTTTACTAGGTTCTGATTGGGCCCTTTTCTCCTTAGTGGCAGTAAGGAGGCTGTGCTGTTACGTCTTCAGATCATCCCTTGGCATTTAGAATATGATTGTGTCCTAAAGAGACCCTGATTGTAACTGGGTTTGTTCTGTTTCAGTCAACTCACTTTTATTTTGAAATTGGCCATTATTTGGGCTCTATCCCAGGACAATTGATTTATCTACTTAAATAGCAATATCTCCTTTATTTGGGAAAAATAAATTCAGCTGCAGCTAATATTGGCTCGTAGTATCAACTCCTTTGATGTTAAGTAGATTGTTGTTGTTTTTTACTTACCTGCTAAATTAGCAGGGATCCATGCAATGTTCAAGTACAGGAATAGTTTTGTAATACATTATTTTGTTAAATGAGAGACAAGATCCAATTGTCTCAATGCCAGAAAGGCAAGTAGCTGTTTTTTATTCAATATTATTGTTCTTTCACATATTCAGAGAAATGTCCTTTTTATGTTATTGTATTTTGATTTTTAACCTTTATTCTTTTGTATACTGCTTAGAGTTTGCTTCAGTGGTTGAGGCGGCTAATAAATCGTGTAGAAATAGAACAGAAGAGTGCTATTGCCTATTAAAGCTTGAATTCATTAATTAAGTATTGCAATAGTTTCACCTATTCACTCAGTCTTTCTTTTCATTAGTCTTTTACTAGCAATGGTTTAATCTGCAGAAATCTTGCCAGTAGAGAAGGTTGAGACTCAGTCTTTCTTTTCATTAGTCTTTTACTAGCAATGGTTAAATCTGCAGAAATCTTGCCAGTAGAGAAGGTTGAATTATATGATTTTGAAAGAGTTCATCTCCCCCTTCTTAATAACATTTCTATCACCTACCTTGCCTCCAGATTTTGCTGGTACTTTCATACAGATTCCTAAACAGCCTTGTATATAAAAGATGGAAGCTTGTTTATTTTTTTTAAAAGAACATACCAGCATAGATGGAGTTAATCGCCTCCAAGCTGAAGTTTGTAGTTTTGTTTTCTTTCAATTTATATCCTTCACTTAAAAAGGAAAAAAGGTGGGGGTGAAATCGCCCAGCAGGTGACATATTCTAAGAGGGAGCAGCGAAATCGTGTTAACCACTTCAAAATCTCATATATTCAATCGGCCTCTGGCAAGACATCTGCCTAATGTTAGCGCTTAAATATCCTTTTCCATTTTACATGCATTCAAGTCTCATTTGAGTGAAATGAAACGGTATTATTAAAGGGAGATTTTGCACAAATGGCCTGAATTTGACATGTCAAGTTCAATGAGGCTGTTACATATGTAATGCTGAGAAGGGGCTCCGAGGCTCCTGGCACTTGAAACAGCACCAGTGGCTCAGAAATGAAATTTGCATGCAGCCTTTTCCCTTCCCACCCTTCTACTCAAACCCACAGAATGCCAAGTTGCAGCTTGTGCCTCGTAGAAGCCTGGGATAGGATTTGGGAATAAAGCAATTACTGGTCTAGGGCAAAGTGATTTGGGAATAGAAATGCCCTCTCCAAAAACTCAGTATCTTGATTGGGAAAAAAAAAAACATTAATAGGATCCTAGTTTTGAAATATCCCTAAAGTGGTCTTTTTCCCACTTTCCTAACAACCATTGTGCCACAGATATTGGCTCTCCTAAACTAAACAATTAATTGGAAATAGCCTCTCAAGCTTCTAATATGCAGAATACAAACATTTGTGTGTTACGTTTGTATCTTTACACATGAGCACCTGGCATTGGTTGGCAAGATGGTCAGGATCTGAGATGGGTTCCATTAAGAATAAAATATTATATTTCATAGTTTCTACTCATGAAGATAGGGTAATCTAAAAAAAATCTGGATCACCAATGGAACTAGTTATCCAATACACTTCTGAATCGGGAAAGAGGATAAAACATTTTTTCACTCTGCTGCCCTCCCTACATATCATTTGCCAAGGCAGAAGAAATGAAAGCTAGACCAGATCTTTATGCCATCATTTTTTGAAGGATTACCAATGAATCTGCTCATCTGCTGTTTTGTCATCTCTCACTTTTATTTGTTGTTGCATTATATTGTAAATTTCCTTGGCAAAGAGGCAGCTATAGCTGCAATAAATCATTTAGTCAGTAAATACAATACATCCATATGCTGTACAAGTTACATAAAATATGTTTTAAAAGAAAATAGAATTTTAATTATTTCCCTCTTGAAAGGGAAAGTGCCTACGTATTCAAAATATTTTTTCTCTCTCTTAGGAATGTGTTTTAATGTATAATTGTAGGGTTATGTTGTTTGTTATTTCTCTATATTTTGCTCAGAAGATTCAATTTTTGATCCATATCCAGTATGTAATATTCCCCTGCCTTCTTTCTTTTTGCATTATATGGTCAGTAGCCTGTTTCATTACTACTGCCAGAACATAACAGATAGAAGAAAAGCAGGCACATTGCATTCCACCAGGCTCATAACTGGATAAGACCCATCCAATTTGGAAAAAAAAATTGTAGTATTTTTTGCTCTCCTTAACTATGTTGATCATTAAGATTTATCTTATAAGCAGCTTATAAGCAGTGTAACAGAATTATCTGGATTATTCAATAATTAACTGTTCCTACTGAGAACTGTACATTTCAAAATCCTCCAGACAGGCCAACTTCCAGAAAATATTCAGACTATACCAACTCTCTGAAAAGATAAATGAAGTGCATAAAATACATATAACTTCTATTGTCACACGCCTTGATCTCCTAGGTTGTAAACTAACCAGGTAGCTCAGAGGCCTCCAAAGCAAGCAATAATTAGGTTTTACTGAGTTTTGCATTAGTTAGATTAGAGATATTTAGATTTTCTTCTTCTACAAAACTCATTGAAATACATGGTACATATATCATCTCATCTTAAAAGCAACTTCACAACTAACTAGGCATTGAGAGGCAGTGACTAGCTAACATTACACTCAATGAGAATTAAACCCAGGTGCCCCCCCCATCTCCCTTCATCCAGTAACCGTTTTCTCATCAATTTCTCTCTTTTTTTTCTCATCTGCTTTTTAAAAATGCTCATCCTTCCCTTTCTTCCCTCTCCTTCCATTCCACCTCCCCCACCCTCCCTTGATATCATGGCGATATCTCCAAGCCAAGTACTTTTAATTTCGCCTGTGGCCCTTGCTGACACTGTGGATATGCACAGCAAGTTAAATTCCCGCCTGATCAATAAAGCAGAAGCTGTGTGTCCGACTGGTCGATACTTTTTTATCTGTCTTCAGCCCAGTCCTGCTGATGACAGGCCTCCTGTGCTTCACCAAAGACACTCAAGGGCAACCAGATTTACAACAACACAAGCATTTTTTTTAAAAAAAGGGAAAAAAGTTGTAATTATTATTATTTTAAGATTAGCTTTTAATTTTAGAAAGTATTTTAATACTGTATATACCTATAGAAAAAGATAAGTCAATTAATGGAATTTGGCTTTGCTTGAAGCATCCTAATGATTTATCTTAACTTTTAATTATTTTTTTGTGAATTAATTGATTCCTGGGTCTTGCCAATTAACATCGTAATGGGTGTATGATAAATTCTATGGGAGTGGAATTTTTTTATTGTTGTCACTGAAAGGGCCTTGGAAAGGGCATTTTTTCTGTGTTTCCCCTTGCATGCAGCGCAGTCTTTCTCTTTTCGAGTTACAGCCTCACTTACTGTAAGTAATGCAAGGTTATTTTGTAAATGGTTAGTTACCCGGTGTTAGCATGTATGTGTAGCTTTGCGCTGAGATTTCTGTCAGTTACTTCATAAGATTCTTTTCCCTCAGGATTCATCTTCTCCTTTTGTATTATATTTGTAGATGACACCAAATGATACCAAATACTGTAGAAGACAAATTTCAAAATCATCTCACTACATTAGAAAAGTGGATTGAAATTAACAGAATGAAATTTACTAGACAACACAAACTTATTTTAAAAAAACCAAAATGCACAGTTATAGATGAAGGATTACTGATAATATAGTGTACCAAAACATATTGTGAAAAAGATTTTGGAATGGTAGTGTACCACAAACCAAAAATGAGTCAGCACCGTGAGATAGGTACATAAAAGACACGTTTTGGCTCATGAACAGCATAGTTTCCAAATCACAGGAAATAATGCTTCCATTATATTCTGCCTTGGATAGAAACTGTCTTGTTAAAATGCGCAATATTTTACGAAAGATCAGAAACACCGGATCAGGTTCAAGGAAGGGGACTAGGATGATCAGAAGACTAAAACCCAAGAGAGACTGAAAAAAGTGGATGTGTTTAGACTTAAGAAGAGGGAAATATAATAGGACCTTTCATGTTTCTGAAAGGTTGTCATATAAGAGAGGGCCAAGAATTGCTCTCTATTAGAGAAGGGCAAATCTTGTTTCTCTCTTTAAGAAAGAGAAACAAAATCATTACAGCCCGAACAGTTTGATGCTGAAGCAAAACTCAAACAGATTATTAAGCAGTCAGTTTGTATTTAGGGGAAAATGCTTTGTTTTGACATGAGTCAACATAGGTTTAGCAACAATAAGTCATGCCAAAATAACCTGATCTTCTTTTTTGATAGTGCTTGGTTTAGGAATGTTATGGACCCAGTGTACCTTGACTTCAAAGCATTCAGAAGGGTGGGGATTCTAAAAAAGAAAATGAGATCTTTAAATACAGGCTGGACTACTATTTGATGGATACAATGCTGCTTAAAAGTATCAAATGCCATATCATAGACTCTTTATTAGAACGTATGCTCAACTATACTTTTAAAAATTACTTGGATGAAGGATTAGAAAATATAATTATCAAATTTGTGGACAATATGAAGTTAGGAGGATAGCAAATTAAAGACAGGATAGAACAGTAGGCAGATACAGAAAGATGAATATACAGAATGATAGGTATAATGATCATTCTGTCAGTAGTGTTATGTATGAGATACATCATATATATATATATATATACATATACATACATATATATATATATATATATATATATATATATATATATATATATATATATATATATATATATATATATATATATATATACATACATGTATGTATGTATGTAAGTAAGTATATGTATACGTATAAATATATGTGTGTGTGTGTGTGTGTGCACGTGCGTGCATCCAATGGAAGCATAAAGCTAGATCATATTTTCTGACTGAGGCTCTAAATGTGGTAGAGCATGAACTAATCCTCAGATCGCATAAGCTCAAGCTCTACACCATTCTTGCTTATGATGTTAAATGAATCTGGCAACTCACCTGGCTTCTGTTTCCTCTATATATAAAAAGGTTAATAAAGGCTATAATTTTAAATGTTCCAGTGATCGTGAGCTATTTGGCTGATGAAAAGCGCATCATATGATTGGACTAATTAGATAATAAAGGTGAGGCCAAATGCCCTGCTAAACAGGCAAGTGTTTTAAGCATGGGCAGAAGGATAGCTTGGGCACCTGAATGGGTAGGAAAATATTTCTGTGTCTTTTTAAAATTCCTTTAAGGATAAATTATATGAATTCTTATGAGCCATTAAAGGCAGAGCTGGGGATTAAGATATATATCCACATTAATCTTCCTTCTGGCTACTATCTTATCTTTAGTTGGCTGGCATCATATTTTTCTGCTCCCATCTTTTCATTTCCTGAGAATGAAAGAGTTCAGCTCATAGCATGTTTGGTCTATAAGGAGAGGCAAAAAATGTATTTCAGCACTGAGTTGATCTTAATGTGAATAATTGCTTCATGGAGTTCTGTCCTAAAGTTGCTGCATACAGACAGAAAACCTCTGCTTATCCTTAGTTCATAAAGAAAGTGTTTTTAAATTGTTTACCAATACAAAATGCAAGTTATCCTGATTTGCAGGCTCTTTGTTAGGGTGTTAATAAAGGCAAGGGATTGCCATTTACACTGTGACCAAGTCATTTACCTGAATTGAAGTTAATTTGTTTCAACAGAAACTGCAATTCCTGCTACTGAAGAGATGCCTAGATCAGGGGTCAGCAACCTGCGGCTCTGGAGCCGCTTGTGGCTCTCTCACCCCTCTGCTGCGGCTCCCGGTCGCCTGTTGGCTCCACAATTGGTAGAGCTTTCGGTTAGGACAGGTAGAGGAAAAAGGATGCCATCCTAGGAGGAGACTCTATGGTGAGGCAACTGGATTTCTGGTCAGCTCCAGAATTAAACGGGAGTTTCCGGTTAGGGCCTTTGTGGCTCTTTGAGTGTTTAAGTTGCCAATCCCTGGCCTAGATGATAGACATTTAGTTTCCTCAGTCACTGAGTACTGAAATCCAATTATCTGCTGCTGTAGGGTAGCTTTTTGTGAATTTATAAACGTTAGTTTACTTTTTTGAAACTTGTGTGCTCCATAGTTCAAAGGGGCAAATAGCGGATTCTCTCCTTGCAACAAAACACCTTTCCCCTTTGTATATAGGCTGAATACTACAAATGGCAATACTGTCTTCTAATAAGGTAGAGGCAAAAATGGCCTTTCAATTTTGCCTTGATACGTCTTCCATCATTAAGCTCTCAAACAGTTATCTCTCTATTTTGACGCTCAGTTGGAACTAGATTTGCTAAGAATATGGATCCATAGGTAGCTCAAAGAAAGCATTTCATTGTTCATACTATTGCTGTTGTTATAGATTAAATTTTTCAGGCAATTCTTACTTAAAAGATATAGTATATGAACCAAAACTTAATAGGAACAATAGGAAAAGATTGTAGCTCATTGCTTGAGCGTTTACTTTACAACTTTAGAGAACTCCGGGGGAAGGGGGGAGAGAATCCAATTGGAACTTTGAGAGATCTGTTACTGTTAAAAGCACTGTGATAGATTAATATTCTTACTTGGTATATAAATAAATATCATGTGCCTTATTTCAAATAAAAATCTGATTGCATCATCAAGTACTTGCATTCATAAACTTGGCCTTTCAAAGGGGAGCTTATATTAAAGCAACACAAAAACAGGTTTGTGCAAATCTTAAGTTTAAGCAAATTTAGGGAAATCCACATACCAAGCTATTAACCAAAATGATTGATGTACCATTATGTTCAAATTATGTTAAGATTCTTGGGGGGGCGGGCGCTAATGGGAGGTGGAACTAACAATGGCAAATAGCTTAATCTAAACATTAACCTTTCAACATAGTATTTGTTCAGTTTGACCATAATACTTTTGTATCATATTATATTTCCCATTCAAATTTAGACCATATGTCTCTGTGTGTGCACACATGCACCAAAAACTTCCTCACTATTCTGTTTTCCCATGGAACTTTCTTGGATCAAAACTACTTTTAGATTACCTTTTCACTGCTGTTTGTGGTCTTTTTGTACTCTTATGTATAGAAAGGCAATATGTTGCTCCAAAGAAATAGTTACCAAGAGGGTTAATTTCAAACTGATATTAAAATGCTGAATGAGATGATTGCTAAATGATGAGTGATTTCCAGTTACTTCTTTCATCTCAGTTGGATATAAGAAATGTTCCATGATCTTATTAACAAGATGCCTAAGATAGTCTTAGAGATTATTCAGTGAACAGTGGTCCCAGTATTAAAAAACTGAGTTTTTTTAAAACACATCCCACATAACTATGGTTTACTTAATATCTTATTTGAACTAATCACAGTTTGCTTAGTTTAAACAAGGTAGGCCAAAACTGGTTTACAATGATATGTAAAGCCATCTCAGGATAGATGTGCATGCTTATTATGTCTGTGGACATATGCTGGACAGCCTTACAACAAACCAGAATAGATGTTTAAATGGCTGGTGGCGTCAAGAGCATTCTAAGATTTTTTAAATGGTAATTTTCCTGTCTCCTACCTGAGACTTTTTGTAAGCAGAAAGCTAGATATTATTTCTTATTTATTGTATTTTTAGAGCACCCAGAGATCTTTGTGTAATTATTGAATCTTAAACTTTTTTCAAAGTGCTTACAATGTGTACAATCTGAAAGGGTATTGGTGAATGCTGTAATTTTATCAACGTAGAGGATGACAAATTACAGATGATTTGTTAAGCTGTCATTCCAAACAATATGGACAGACTAGAAAATGTATTTTGTTTTTGACAAGGAACTTTGGAAGTGCAGATGTGATTTTACCAGTAGCACAAAATGGAAATATTTCTGAAGGGGGGATTTTTTCAGTGGCTTTGACTAGTTTTTTATCAACTTGCTTCTTTATATTATTCTTTTCAGCCTAGAGATTTTAGAATGCTGATATTACAGATTATAAACTATAAAATGGTTAATTTCTTAGCATAGGGACATACTTCCAAATGTGTTTGTACATAGATATGTACATGGTAAAAGGGACGCGGTGGCTCAGTGGCTAAGACGCTGAGCTTGCTGATCAGAAAGGTCGGCAGTTCAGCGGTTTGAACCCTAGTGCCGCGTAACAGAGTGAGCTCCAATTACTTATCTCAGCTTCTGCCAACTAGCAGTTTGAAAGCATATAAAAATGCAAGTAGAAAAATAGGAACCACCTTTGGTGGTTCCGTTCCGTGTGCTGTGCTTTCAGGGTCTAGTCATGCCAGCCATATGATCACGGAGACGTCTTCAGACAGCGCTGGCTCTTTAGCTGGAGATGAGCACTGCCCCCTAGAGTCGGGAACAACTAGCACATATGTGCAAGGGGAACCTTTACTACATGGTATTTCCTTTATAAATGTGTCATTGTGAAAACTAAATTCATCTTAGCCAAGATACAAAGCCTCAATAACAGATACCTGCCTATCAAGTTCCCCATCCCTTAGAAGGTAAACTCATTTCCAACTGATCACTCTTTTCTTACAATTTGCTTCCATACAGTGGGGCAAAAAAGTATTTAGTCAGCCACCAATTGTGCAAGTTCTCCCACTTAAAAAGATGAGAGAGGCCTGTAATTGGCATCATAGGTAGACCTCACCTATGAGAGACAGAATGAGAAAACAAATCCAGACAATCACATTGGCTGATTTGGAAAGAATTTATTTGCAAATTATGGTGGAAAATAAGTATTTGGTCAATATCAAAAGTTCATCTCAATACTTCGTTATATATCCTTTGTTGGCAATGACAGAGGTCAAACGTTTTCTGTAAGTCTTCACAAGGTTGGCACACACTGTTGCTGGTATGTTGGCCCATTCCTCCATGCAGATCTCCTCTAGAGCAGTGATGTTTTGGGGCTGTTGCTGGGCAACATGGACTTTCAACTCCCTCCAAAGTTTTTCTATGGGGTTGAGATCTGGAGACTGGTTAGGCCACTCCAGGACCTTGAAATGCTTCTTACGAAGCCACTCCTTTGTTACCCGGGTGGTATATTTGGGACCATTGTCATGTTGAGAGACCCAGCCACATTTCATCTTCGATGCCCTTGCTGATGGAAGGAGGTTTGCACTCAAAATCTCACGATACATGGCCCCATTCATTCTGTCCTGTACACGGATCAGTCGTCCTGGTCCCTTTGCAAAGAAACAGCCCCAAAGCATGATGTTGCCATCCCCATGCTTCACAGTAGGTATGGTGTTCTTTGGATGCAACTCAGCATTCTCTCTCCTCCAAACACGACGAGTTGTGTTTCTACCAAACAGTTCTATTTTGGTTTCATCTGACCATATGACATTCTCCCAATCCTCTTCTGGATCATCCAAATGCTCTCTAGCAAACTTCAGACGGGCCCGGACATATACTGGCTTAAGCAGAAGGACACGTCTGGCACTGCAGGATCTGAGTCCCTGGCGGCTTAGTGAGTTACTGATGGTAGCCTTTGTTACGTTGGTCTCGGCTCTCTGCAGGTCATTCACTAGGGCCCCCTGTGTGGTCCTGGGATTTTTGCTCACCGTTCTTGTGATCATTTTGACCCCCACAGGGTGAGATCTTGCGTGGAGCTCCGGATCGAGGGAGATTATCAGTGGTCTTGTATGTCTTCCATTTTCTAATTATTGCTCTCACAGTTGATTTGTTCACACCAAGCTGCTTGCCTATTGCAGATTCAGTCTTCCCAGCCTGGTGCAGGTCTACAATTTTGTTTCTGGTGTTCTTCGACAGCTCTTTGGTCTTCACCATAGTGGAGTTTGGAGTGTGACTGTTTGAGGTTGTGGACAGGTGTCTTTTATACTGATAACAAGTTCAAACAGGTGCCATTGATACAGGTAATGAGTGCAGGACAGAGTAGCTTCTTAAAAAAGAAGGTACAGGTCTGTGAGAGCCAGAAATCTTGCTTGTTTGTAGGTGACCAAATACTTATTTTCCACCATAATTTGCAAATAAATTCTTTCCAAATCAGCCAATGTGATTGATTGGTTTTTTTTTAACATTTTGTCTCTCATAGTTGAGGTCTACCTATGATGCCAATTACAGGCCTCTCTCATCTTTTTAAGTGGGAGAACTTGCACAATTGGTGGCTGACTAAATACTTTTTTGCCCCACTGTATAAAAGGAGCAAGTAAGCTGCGTTATCATAATGAACTGGATAAATAATTCCCCAAACAGATTAAAACTAACTATAACTTGAAAAGGGTGGGTAGGTAGGGGTGTGAAGTAATTATATTTTATTAGCTAGCAAAACACAATTTTTTGCTTTCAAATGATAATTCTATGTAAATCATCTTAATTAGAAATGTCAGAGAAACCTGTGAAGATCATAGCTAGCAACTAATTTCCTATGTATGGGTTATAATTTAAACCAAGTGGATCTCTCACTGTGTGGCAATATGCTGGCTATGAAATAAAGTTGGGAGTGTTGTCTGAGGTTATTACTATGTAAATGTGTGATGATTTCAGACCACCGCTGACTTGCTTAGTGATTAAAGAGAATTCTGAGGTCTCCAAAGATTGTGCTCTTTGGAAGGGCCTGGAGCAAAAAAAAATAAATGTAAAGGTGCTGAAAGGTGTTTGAACTTTAAAGGTCATGATTTTCTTTACCATTTTTAATTTTGCAGGACTGTTTGTAGGAAGGGTTTCCCCCCTTTGCTTATAGCTTTTCAGCTAATAACTCTGCAATGATCCCTGCATGAAGGAAATAAAAAAAAGAAAATCACCATAATATATTTGTCAAGGTATACAGAAATTAGGTAATTAAAACCCTAATTTCAGACCTCAGTGTTAGATTCAAGAAGAGAAGGGTGAGTTGGAAGAAATGTGTAGATTAGGTTTTATGTTCTTATAGTAAAGCGAGCAATATAAATTACTGTTAAGAGAATGGGAGATTGAATAATCTGCGGTTTGACCTCATAATTCCTGTCTTTATTTGAAGACATATCCAAAGATCAAAATATGATACTCAAAGTTAATAACTTGGATTACTATTAGTTAAATTATTTTGACAGATGGTATTTGCATTTCATTTCAAACACCTGCTCCCTGATCAAATATTCTTAGTACATTAAAATGCCACTACTTTTAAGAAAATAAAACTTGATTGGATTTTATATATCATACTTTATGCTGCCTAAAATAATTTGCTATTCTCACTAGTAGTGACTTTTATCCCTATCTTATATGTGCACACACCTCTACACCCATATTTCTTTACTGGTAAAGAGTAGTTAACTTTCTAACGTTAATCTTTATAAGGTAAGGATGACTTTGGACTTCCATTTTAGGGAATGCTGAGATTGTGACAAAAAAGTTCCCAGCTTCTATGTAAAGGCAAGTGCTACATAGAAGGAAACAGCCTCTAGGAGACAACCCTTCCCAAACAACCCTCTTTGCTTCATTTTACAGCATCTAGCCATCTGCCAACGAAAGGCAGATTAAAGCCAGCCAAATTCAATTTCTACTCACTGCTGCCACAGCTCGACATCTGGGGCTAAAGTGTCCCCAACAAAGCGAACATGACAGCCACATTGCTTTTTTGTCACATCCAGTAGCATGTTGATCTTCTGAAAGTCTCATAAAAATTTATTGATGTCTCCCATATTGCTGTGATTGGGAAGAAAAGTGTGTGCGTGCGTATGTGTGTATTAATGCTTCTGGAATAGATTTGATTTGATATGTCTTGTTCTATTGTCAGCATCTGTTTAGCAAGCCTTTTTAATACTTTCTGGCTGCCGATCAGTCATCCCTAGCTTGGGATGCTGACTTGCATACAAATTTTATTATTAAGTACAATTCTTTCTCTCCACCATCTCCTCCTACTCCCCTAACCACAGCCCCCATCCATCCATCACCCACCCTCCCCAAGAGACAGAGGGGGATCTCCAGCTGTGGGAGTCATGCAGTGCAAAACATCAGCCTCAGTAACATATATCAGAGCCCTATTTTTGCCTGTTGCAGGTGCTTTGTATTGGTAAATCGAATCATGGGGAAATCATTTATTTCCTAATGCTGTTTGTGGCATGTTAGTGAGAGAATTTACATGAGAGAGATTACTTTAATAACCAAAAAAATTACAGTGTGGGGTCTCCCCGCCCCATCGCCTTTGATATGTAATTGTTTCAAATTTAACCTGTCTCGAGTGAGGTTGAAAGGCATTATTAAATGTGAAGCATCTTGCTCCGGGGAAGGAAGTGAGAAAGCGGGGAGGATCACCATGGTGTAAACCTCCTTTCAGCCGTTAAATAGAAATGGAGTGAAATTAACAAATCAGCCAACCAAATAGAGAAGGAATTCCTATAGTTTGCAGAAAAGCTTATCTAATTTTAGTTATTTTCTACTCATCCACCCTGTGTCATCTTTTCTTCAGACCCAGCCCTGTATGATGTCTATGTTTTTCGTTCCTGAGACTGAGATTGTATACCTATTCTATTTGAAAGTTGTTATATGAACTGGCCCAAGTATTTTGTGAATGCCTGGAACTTCTGAGAAATGTTATTTAGATTTAGAAATGTAGCTGAACATCAAATTGTTTCTGAATAGAGAGCACTGATGGCCAACTACAGGGTAAAAGGGCAGTTCATATGAATAACCCAGTCCATGGAAGGTACCATTTGTTAATATGTGCGTGGGCGGTTATGTGGAAACAAGATTGGATCAAATAGGAGAATGAATACTATAGCTCTTTAGTAGTTTCTGTACTCCAGCATCAGTAGTCACATTGTTTGCTGCCATAGTATATCAAGTTTCTATTGTTTTTATAGAAATGCACTAAATGTGAGCCACAGTGGTATAGGTGGCCTTGAATTCTAATCTTCCCAATAACCATGAAATCCAGAATTTGGGCCAGTCTCATTCTTTCAGCCAATCTGACTTCACAGGGATGTTATGGGGAAAATAGGAAACAGGAACATTGTAAAAGCCGCCTTGGGTTGTACAAACTAAAAGTAGGATTAATGATAATAGTAATAGGTGCCTTGGGTGCAATTCCAAAACAACTGGAACACCATTTGGATGCCATCGGCATGGACAAAATCACCATCTGTCAATTGTAAAAGGCTGCTTTACCTGGAACAGCTTACACCCTGCAAGGATACCTTTAACACCATCAAACACTCATAAAGTGGCTAATGATATTTTTTAACCATATAACTACTGAAATGCAAATGGAGAACATCTGGTTTGAAAGGTAGGTCTTGATTCCTTCCAAGAAAGCCAAAAGATTGGTTGAAAGAATATATTCCATACAGTGGAACCAACAGAAGTCAAGTTTCCGTGTCTCTGACAAAAGAGCAGCCTTTACTTCTAAATTATATATCCAGAGTGATTCATACCAAGGATTTAAGCTAGTTACATTTAGTGATTAAACCTGATAAACAATTAACAACGAATACAGGTCTTCAACATGGTTGTAATATGTTCCTTGTATCATGAACCACATGAGGCCTTACATTGTATGCTAACAAGATGTTTTTGGACATTACCTCAAGAGCTGCTCCCCAGATCAATGCCCTGTGTAATACAGAACTGAAATGCTGTAGAAACTTTCTGTAGTTTGGTGTCTTGCATAATAAAAATTTCAACGTCAATCCCTATTCAACTTCTATGTTAATAAGTCTCTTTCCTCAGTTTTTTTTAATGAAGGTCATATTATATAAGATTAGAAATAGCAACTATGCTCCCCAGGGTTTTGAGGGGGGGAATGAAATGCAAATTTAATAATGGGTAGTCCCTGACTTGCAACAGATCAATTAGTGACTGTTCAAAGTTAAAACAACACTGAAAAGAGTGACTTATGACCATTTTTCACACTGACGACCATTGCAGTATACCCATGGTCATGTGATCAAAATTCAGATGCTTGGCAACTGATTTGTATTTATAATGCAGGGGTGTCCAAACTTGGGAACTTTAAGATTTGTGGACTTCAACTCCCAGAATTCCCCAGCCAGCTGGCTGGGGAATTCTGGGAGTTGAAGTCCACAAGTCTTAAAGATCCCAAGTTTGGACACCCCTGTTATAATGGTTGCAATGTGAACGACCTTCTGACAAGCTTAGTCAATGGGGATGTCAGATTCACTTAACAACTGTGTTGTTAATTTACCAATTGCAGTGATTCACAACAACTGTGACAAGAAAGATCATAAATAGGGCAAAACTCACTTAACTGTTTCACTGAGCAATAGGAATTTTGGGCTCAATAGTGGTCGTAAGTTGAGGACTACCTTTCATAAAAATAGAAGTAGGAATATGGTACAATTGTGATCTTTTAGCTTCCAGAAGTTTACTCCGATGGATATGAATTTTATGGAGAGGGTTTTACAAATAAAGCAAGTAGGACTTTGACATTCTCCTTTGGGAAGAGGTTACCCTACATGTATTTATGTTTTCTTCTTTTTCTATTTTGATAGTAAGAATGCTTTACTGAAGGATGTCATGACCCCAGGCACTCCCAAGGTAAGTGAGCCAAATCTAGTAGTATTTTGTTAATTTCCATTATCTTTTCTGTTTCTACAAATGTTACATTATTTATTTGATATAATTTCTCCTTTCATTTTTTTCTGCTTTTCTCCGTGGTACACAGAATCTTCCTTCCTTCCTCCCTCCCTGTGTGCCTAACTCTACAACAATTGTTGGGCATAGAATGCTTGTTAAAGCTATTATTGTCTTTATGCATACAGATCCCTCAGGATAGTATCTTGGTGCATCATGAAGATATTTTGAAAATGGGCAGAATAATTATTCTAAAAGAGTTCTAATGTAATTGGTATTAGCCTCTAAACTCTGTACCTTCATTTTGAATGTTTGGAAAGCGGAGCATGCCAGCATCCCTGCCTGTTCTCTTTGCCAACTAATCATATATTGGATCATAGAGATAGTGTTACAGTTAGTGCAGGGTTAAACTGTATAGAGCTACAGAGTTAGGATGCTGGCCATATTTCCCTGCAAAAGTGTGCTTCGTGCAATTGAGAGTCATTGTGTCACATTTTATCATAAGCTTCTAGTGTGATGTGTATTATGTCCTATGTTATAGTGTTTTAGTACACTATAGCAGATTAAGACCCATGATTATTAATAATAGCAAATGCAACTGAGGCAGCCATGAAAATGCAGAACGCAAGAAAAGGTTTCAGTTACAAATCAGGAATCTTCAGGCTTGCATTTGAGATTTTAAAATGTAAAAAATGAAAGAGCATCATGAGAAAAAGCTCGTCTCATACTTTCTGTTTGTGCTCATTGCTGGCTTGTGCTATCTCTTCAAATACCAAGCCTGAAAAAGAATTAAATCAGCATATTAGCTGTTTGGAGGTAAATATTTGTGACAGTTACTAGATAACCAATACAAGTCCTTTTCTCCTAGCAGGGATGAATCTTAGAAGTTTCAAACAACAAGGAATCTAATTTGTTTTGAAGGAGGGGATTAAAGCAGAAGAGTACAAGGGTCATATGTAACCCTATGTAATTATGTATCTGCTGGGACCACAGATTCTGTTCTGTGCACACTCTCTCCTGAAAGAATATTCAGAAGGATCCTTTAGCATTTGTTTGTTTTTTTCAGCCATTTGGACAAAAATTGTTTATTAGCATTTGGATGAAGAGCTGGCTTGCAGATCCAAAAAAGTTTACTTAAAACAAGGCCAAACTTACTATGACTATGCTGGCTGATTCTCCTGGGAATTGTTGTTCCTCAACATCTGGAAAGCCACAGATTCCCTACTCTTAATGTACGGCTTTAATTTTCTGCATTATTATCCATAAGGAACTGTCATTCATGACGCTCATGGCAAGGTGTTAGAACAGATGTGTTGGGACTATAACTGCCTCTTGAACTTCTTTTGACTAGGAATTCTGGGAATTGTAGTTCCAATGCATCTGGAGGGCGAACAATTGTGGTAGCCTGAGTTTCTGTATATTCAGTCACTTTGCTCAACTGTATGGGTGAATCCCTCTTGATTGTGTCTAATACTCTATACATTATTAAAATTACTGATTACAGCAAATACTGCTTGGGAAACTCTTGGTCTTTCCTTAAGATGCAGAAATTATTTCTCTTAATGATAACACATCTTCATCAGCATGAAATCCTAAATATAGTATCTAATAAGGAATATCCTTAGGAATGAATATTGTTGTGATAAAACACGAATGTGTACTTTAGTTTACAATTTTCTGTTTCCAGCTCTACCTGCTGTTTCTGGTTCCAATCCAATATTTAACACAATTTCCAGGACCTTATTACATAAATTTGTATTCAGTTTTATTTGGTATACCTTTCCTAGAAATGGAATTCCCAAGATTCTTGTTTGTTTATTCATTTTGAAGATTTCACTGTTTGATCTCCAGGGCTGTTAGTATATTCAAATAATAAAATATAAATAAAAGTTATAGTATTTGCACCTACAACTGGTGGAAGAAATAGGACGGAAGTAGGGCAAGGTTGGTGGGCAGATTTTAGGAAAGTACACATTTGCCAGTAGGCTATTACATTCTTACCAAACAAGTTTCTCTAAGAGGTGGCACTGCTTCCGAAAGTAAGTTTGACTATATCTGCACTTACTGGTTATTGCATTTACTCCAAATGCCACATTGGTCACATTCTGAATGACTCGCTTTGAATCAAAAGCACCTATCCCCACAAAAGAATTTTTTCAGGGTTATCAGGTAGTCAGTGACATTTTTGAATGGGAGCCAGTTCAGTCCCCAGCTGTACCCAATATCTGTTTCCTGCCATAGATTGCTCCCAAAGTCCAACATAAGTATTAGACTCTGTATATGGAATAATATGGTAGGCAGTAGAAGAATGGAACTAGGAAGTGACTGAGTGCTTGTTTGAAATTGTTGTTTCCATAGTTGGCCTGATCATTTTTTTGACAGATATTGGACTTGGCCAACTCTTGACAGATTGTTGCATTATGTACTTGCAATGGGATGGAAAAAAATATTAAGTGTCAAATAAATCAGAGTCTCATTCCACTCAATTTTGCTGTCTAAGATAACTGGAGCTGGAACTGACCAATTTCTCAGATGTATATATGTATGAACAGTTCTCTGCATCTGTCCATTCTTTGGTCACTAGATAAAACCAGACTTGTCTTTCTCTGGGAGAGGAAGAAAGAAATAAGCTGACATTAGTCTTTATACCTAAGCCAAAGTATATTTCCCTTTTGTTGATATATCCATAAGACTGGGCCAAGGATCATGACTTGGAATCACTGACACAATGTCAGTACAAGTGTGGCCATAACAAATTCTTTTTCCATTGCTATTTGTAAGAAAAAAGAATTCTAGTCAATTTTGTAACCTAAAGTAATTCCCTCATGGTGGCCTTTTCCACTCAAGAATCTATAAATTATTTATTTATTTATTTATTCATTCATTCATTCATTTACTTATTATTTCCTTCCTCTCCCTCCCTTTCTTTCTTCCTTCCTTCCTTCCTTCCTCTCATTCATTCATTCATTCATTCATTGCGTGCTGGTGGCACAGTGGTTAGAATGCAGTATTGCAGGCTAATTCTGTTTACTGCCAAGAGTTCGATTTTCATCAGCTCAAGGTTGACTCAACCTTCCAACTTTCTGGGGTCAGTAAAATGAGGACCCAGATTGTTAGGGGCCATATGCTGACTCTGTAAACAGCTTAGAGAAGGCTGTAAAGCCCTGTGAAGTGGTATATAAATCTAAGTGCTATTGCTAGTTCTTTCTTGACTTTACTGTTAATAGTTTTTTTTAAATCAGTTAAGAAGAAAATGAGCAAAATAAAAGAAACAAAAATAAAATACATTTTCAAGCAATACTGTATAAGATTATTATTTTTTAAAAAAATAGAAACATTAAATTAGAGTTCAAAATCAAAATACCTTCAATTTATCAATTTAAGACTTTATTAAAATCAAGTACCCTAGTCCCATCTCCCCTAATATGGGCATTGTGCCGATGCATAAATGCACTGATGCTTAACTGTCAGAATGTTCAACAGCAAACATGCCGTAATGAAACTCTGCAAGGAGATGGAGTATTTTTAAAGCTTATTTACAATTTCTACGTGCAAATGTTTTATTTTGTTTTCCAAATATATGAGCTAATGAGTGCTTGATCACTAACTCTAGATGTCCAGTCAGTTTTAAATTCCTTCTCCCACAGCTCCTTCATAGCTTATTAGACCATTTTTTGTCTCATACATTATTGTCTGTGCCCAGTTATTAAAATCTCAAAGGAGAAAGTACTTGATGAAATTGTCTCTGGATATTTTACTATAGACAATGTGCTCTTTTCTGAAATGTCTCTCTAGAGTTTGAGTTGGGAAAGATATGATATAGCATCAGGGCCCCTTGGGTCTATAGATGTTAGAAACAGCATTGCTAGGTACGTCTATGATGACCTTGGGGAAATTATAAAATACCTCGGGGCTTCATATTTAAAAATAAAAGACAATTAAAAGATGAATAATTAAATCTGCTCGATGTGGCTGTAGGGAAAAGGAAAAAAATCAAAGAACTGTCTATTGTTTTTGAAATATGTCAGTAGTCAGGGCTAGTATTCATGCCAGAGAAGATAGTAAGAATATTGGTTCTATAAAAAATAAGATAAAAATCTGATTTACTGAGACAGTGGTCCTAAATATTGTTTGTTGAAAAGAAATTTTATTGAAATCATTGAGTTTACTTCCAGGCAAATAAATTTAAGGTCAAAATGTCTTTTCTATTTTTCCATATATTTTTAATTTTTCAGGAGAAATAGAAACTATCTGGCCCTGATTACTTAATATTAGTTCAAATATAGTTCATAATTCAAGCTTATGAACTGTGAGATAGACAATAAAGGTGCTCTAACCTGAAATCAAGTTCAAGCAGGACTTCTCTCCTAACAACCAAATAGAAATTTATTGAAATGCTATAAGTTTTAGGAACATTGCCTAAATCTTACAGTAGATTTATATTTGAAACATACCTCAAGTTCAATGCAAGGCTGTGAATTAGCTAATGCCAATCAATGTAGAAAATATTAAATTATATCAGGAGTGGGGAATGATGGACATTGGATGACTTGTGGACTTCAACTCCCAGAATTCCTGAACGAACCATACTGCTCAGGAATTCTGGGTGTTGGTCCACAAGTCCTTAAAGGGGCCATAATTCTCCACCCCTGAGTTAAATGGACCAATGCTATGTTGCAAATTGATGTAGATTTGAAGTGGTTTGATCTGATTATGATGTTACAACATCATAATCACATCGTAAGAAGACTAAGTCTTCTTCTCCTTCAGTTCCCTTTGCAGCATAGACTCTAGGGCACTCGTCTCCGGTGTAACACAAACTAAGGGTCAAGTTGTCAGAATGTTCTTTCATCACACATTGCTGCATTAAATGCTCTTCTTGAAGTCAGGTTTGGATACCCAAAAGGGGCAAGTGGGAGTCTGAGTTTACCTGGTCTTGAAAAAGTGCCCGAAAATAAAAATGCTGGTGTTCACAACTTGGAACTGGTACTTCTGGTGCTATGATAAAGCACAACAGAGGCTGCTATCATTCATTGCATTGGGGTTACAGTTCTCAAGTGATAACAGCTATTAACAACACTTTGACTGCTTCCCCACTATGCAGGGGAGGGCAGGAGACAGAAAACATGTCAAGCCATCACCTCCATGTTAAGTGATAAGTACCTATTTAGATGGCAGAGTTAAAGTCCAACGCATCAGGCAGGAAACACTTACCGCAGAGAGAAGGAAAAGGCCAGAGCGAGATACAAAAAGCAGGGTTAGGGTATTTGTTGTGCTGACAGCAGCTGTGATTGATTGTTTAAAAGAAATAAACTGCCTGTGTTTTCAGGGCTATCAAAAAGCAGGAGCCCAACACTTAATAGTTTCAAATGGGTGGCCTTGAAAGGAAACAAAGTGCCAGCTCACTGTTTGCCACTTCTGACTCTTGACCTGCCTCTTAGAGAGGGGAGGAGGCAGTTAGGATGGGAGAGTGGCAGTGAACATGCACTGCAATTGTGAGGCCTTTTTTAGTGTGATAATGGGACAGACCAGCTGGATCTGTAAATGGGGAGCAAAAAGGAAAAGTGGGAAGAAGTGATATGAAGAGACTGGAGGGGAGAGAAAAGGAAAAGTATGGAAGTAACCTCAGATTCACAACCTTGCATTGGGTAAGGGCTTCAGAAATGAGGGGACCCATGTGATTTTCCACTAAGAATCACCATAAGCTCATTTACACTTAATCACAATACACTTGTGTCTGACATCTTTTCTTTTTCCTGCCATGTCCTCCCAATATTTTTAAAGTTTGTCCCCAGCTCAGAAGTGAGACAGGTTTAAGACATCCTAAGATCAGAAAGAACCCACAGACTATTTTTAGAGGACAAGTCCTCATGATCCAAGCTCTGTCTCATCCTCAGTCTACTGGCATGGCAGCCTAAATTCATTTTAGCTGTCCTGGTCTTAAAAGAGCATTTTCTTCGTTTCTTCTGTAGTACAGACAATTTTGTAGTACAGACAAATTATGACAACTCTTTCACTACCTTAATGATGATTTGTTCAGGGATCCGATTGGCTGTTTATGGCTGCTGTGATCCCACCCTGTCCCATCACTGGACAATACCCCCTCTGCCCTTTTTGATTGGAGCTGTAGGAGAAGCCAGTCATCTGATTTTTATTTCTACATAATGCCAGATCTGTGCTTCACAAAGTGCCACCTGAAAGACTACTAGATTTCTTATTAAAGTATTTCAAGAGAGCTGCTTGAAAGGAAAAATTGGCTGCAGGTCAATTCAAACCGGGAGAGAAATACATTAATTGTTTTGTCCCAAATGAGTGCAAAAGAGAGATTAGTTCTGCTTGAGTTCAGATCACTATTCCAGCTATCTATCTAATCACTGACATAGCCCAGGTGTTAATTGCCTTGATGGTATTTCCTCCACTGAGTTTTGACTTTTAAATCTTCACTCTCATGATATATTTACTTCTAACCTTCTTCTTGACTTCAGTGTGATTGATGCTGCCAGCTTCAAGAATGACCAAGTGATCTTCATCCAGACTCTTGATGTTATTTCCATAGGGTTATCTTGATTCCTTCAGTTTTTCGGTATTTTCTCCTGTTGATGGTAAGAGTGGCACATTTGCCCAGTTCAAACTCAATTGCAATATCTTGGCTGCATATGCAGACAGTGTTGAGCAGCGATTCTATTTCAGGTGGGTTTTTTTTCCATATAGCTTCATATCGTCAATGTAATGAAGATATAGAATAGCCTGGCAGATATTTTCAATGGCAGTATTGTTGACAAGGGAAGCAGTCCAGTAACAAATAGTGGTGGTTTTATGGTGTTGTTGTGAATCTCCTTGAAAAATTCCTTTTTTGATATTAACCTCTCTCTTATCACCATTGGTCAGCAGAAGACCTGTCTTCCATTGTGCCATCGATCTTTGCATAGAGCTTCTGATGTTCTACTGACTCCTGTTATTTCTAGGAATGTGATTATTCAATCATGTGGTAGGCAGTTGAATGCATTCTTCCAATCAGTCCACCCTATGTTATAGTTGGTTTTCTTCCTTCTCTTACACTTTTCTAAAATCATTTTGTCAATTAGGAGCTGATCTTTTATTACTCTGCTATTAGGGTAGTTTCCTTTCTGGTCAGGTGGGAAAAGCTTGTGTTAGATGCTGTTGATTGCAACAGCTACCACATCAGTTAGTAATTTGAAACTTGTTGGTAAGCAAGTAATTGTCCTGTAGTTTCTTGTACTGCCCCTTTTGATGGAGTTGTTTAATCAGGTAATTTTTCTTTTTATTAACCTTCATACTTTGGCTACCTAATGAGAAGAGAGGACTCATTGGAAAAGCCCCTGATGCTGGGCAAAATTGAAGGCAAAAGGAGAAGAGTACAGCACAGGATGACATGGTTAGATAGTGTCATTGATGCAATGAATATGAATTTGAGCAAACTTGGGAGACAGTGGAGGACAGGGAAGTCTGGCATACTATGGTCTGTGGGGTTGCAAAAAGGCAGACAACACTTAGAAATTGAACAACAACCAAGGTTTGCTAAATGTTAACCAGTCTTCAATTTCATCTCCTTGCATGGCAATGAGTGAATGTAAACCAGTCAGATGCTTCAACCCAAAACCATGCAGTACATCTTTACATGTTAACCAATTATTGATTTTCCTTGCCCTTTACTATATAATTTCTGCTGTTATTACAGGTTATTTAATTTCAGCTTCTTTTTTATTCTTATTCCCCTCTTATTTCCCTCTTTTATGCAACAAGATGTTGCATTCTTGTTGTGTTTCTTTGGATTGTCCCATAGTTGTAGTCAGAACTCACTATTTCTTCTTTGTCAAGTGTTGACTGGTTTATTGCAATCTCTCTCTCTTAATGGATTGGTAGAAACATTTCTGATTCAATTGAAATGGGAAATTCTGCCTGTAGTGTGCAATTCAATTTGCTGCTTTTCTTTCATTTGTTCTAGCTTGCTTGCATCTGATCTCAGTATGCTGATCTTATTTTCCAACCCGAGATTCCATTTTGGTGGTGCACTGTTTGGCTTGTTTGTTGATTTTGCATTTAAGATATTCAGTTATAATGCTTCCATGCCATACATTAGTTAGTGTGCTTCTTGCAGTAAGCTGGTGCTTATATTTGATATTATAGTATTGGCATCTTTTAATGCTTGTGCTAGCTGTTTCTTCGGAACAAGCTGCAATCAGACAATTTTACTCTGTTTTTCTTCTGCTCTATGTATTCAGTTATTCTTTCTTTCAACTCCCCTTGTTTTTTAGTTAGAGGACTTTGTTCTTTCTGAGGAGAAGGCAGAAGAGAAGATGCCTGGTTTGGGAATGAAAACAATTCAGTATCTATGCTGAGATTGTGAACAATTCAATTTGTCTCTACAGTCTGAGCGAGCTACTTCTGGTTTTTGGCCTGAGTAGCTTCTTGCAGTTCTACTTCAATGAATGCTATATTTTGTGTTATAAGTTGATGTTGATCTGCTAGCTTCTTTTCAATTATTTCTGATTCTAGATGTTGTCCTAGTGCATTTTTTTAGATATCCTCTTCTGAATCCTCTTCTTGATGAACTTGATTTGTAATAACTGATCATTGTTTATTTGTTATTATTAATCTTAATAGTAATAAGGTAGTGTTACCAGGCTGCATTATAATAATTCAATTGGATCCAGAGAATCATTAAAAATATACCAATAATAATTTCTGCATACTTCCCTTGCCAGCATAATAATAATGAGAGGGTTGAGCTGTATTTTTTGTTTGTTTGTATGCATCTTATCAGTATATACCTCTATTGGCTGTTATATCTCAGAGTTTAAGGGAATATATTGAACTGGTTTTTTATTCCTAATTAAATGAAGCCCATCTCTTGTTTCTTATGGCAAAGACAGAGTTCTGGAATTTAAGTTTCAGGCTTCTATCCTGTAGTAGGAAAAATTCATGTAATACTAAAAAGAAACAGGTTATGAAGTTCAAATTAAAGAAAAGTTGATCAATTTATAATATTGTTTTAGGTTTTATACAGGTTCCTATATTTTAAAACCCAGTGCTTAAAGTATCTTTATTATGAATATGTATTCATAATTAAATAAAACCCTTTGCAGTCTTTTCATAGAAATAAACCAATGTAGTCTGAGCAATTTTGTTGTTTATAAAAATATTGCCCTAAATATCAATTTATGTTGCAAGTTTAGAGAATGTGTAATCCTCCCAATGTTGCTGAGCTAAAACATCCAGAAGCCCCAGCCAATAGGATCAGGGCTTTAGAAACATCTAGAAAGCAACTCTGGGGAAAAATAGGATTTTTCCCCCTAAATAATCATGTATAGGAAAACGTAACTGGACACGGAACCATTGATTGGTTCAAAATTGGGAAAGGAGTCCAGCAAGGCTGTATACTGTCACCCTGCCTATTTAACTTATATGCAGAGCACATCGTGAGAAAGGCAGGGCTAGGGACGGCAGAGCTTCATGTCGCGGTGACACAATGCCTTTTCCGGGCTCTCTGGATAGCTGTCGAATTCGGATCATCTGGACTGTCCAATCCGGACCTAAACCGTCCCGAAGAGACAGTGAAACATATGAAGAACGGTTGCAGAAACTGGGTATGTCTAGTTTAATAGAAAGAAAGACTAGGGGAGACATGATAGCAGTGTTCCAATATCTCAGAGGTTGCCACAAAGAAGAGGGAGTCAAACTATTTTCCAAGGCACCTGAGGGTAGAACAAGAAGCAATGGGTAGAAACTAATCAAGGAGAGAAGCAACTTAGAACTGAGAAGAAACTTCCTGACAGTTAGAACAATTGATCAGTGGAACAGCTTGCCTCCAAAAGTTGTGAACGCCCAACACTGGAAGTCTTTAAGAAGATGTTGGATAGCCATTTGGCTGAAACGGTATAGGGTTTCCTGCCTAGGCAGGGGGTTGGACTAGAAGACCTCCAAGGTCCCTTCCAACTCTGCTATTGTATTATTGAAAGGTAGGGGGAGATCCTGCGGTCCCAGAGACACCCGCAAAGTCTCTGGTGACCCAGAAAAATCTCCCTTTGCCAGCGATCTCGACTCAGCCTCTAGGCTGCTGAAACTACTGAAAGCTCCTACACGCAAGCGCAGGAGAGAAGCATGTTGCTCTGGTGAGAGTTTAAAAAAAAAAATTCTATTGGAGAGAGAACACCCTAAATTTGGAAATTTAATTTAAAATAAAGGCTGACTAGAGAGAAAGCGGCGGATTTAAGATGCCAATTGAAGTTTTTCTTTTTTCCCTTTTTATTTTCGGAAGCCAGGCTGGACTTTCAATCACAATTCAATGTGGATTGGCTTATTGCGCTTTTTGATACTTTTATTCTGGACTTTGTGGGGACACTGAATTTAAATTTTAACTGCTTTGAAGATTCTTTTTTCTCTTTTTTTCTGTTGGCTTTTCTTTTTTGTATTTTTGAATTTCTGTTTTTTGAAGTTAAAAATGGAGCCGGGAAAAAATAAGCATTGAGAGTGGATACAATTAACTTTTCAAGTCCACTAGGTGGCAGTGTTAATTGTATCCACTCTCAATGTTTCACATTGTTACTAAGTGTTATTATTTGAACTGTTTAGAGAGAAGCTGTTCTCTGGAAGGCTATTTGGTTAAGAACTGATAGGGGCAAGAATACAGTTGTTTACACAGCTGTTTCCTGTGGAACTTTCAGTATCTGGAAACCTACTTTGGACTAAACAGAAGCTCTAAGGGAAAGCTCAGCGTGACCTTGGAAAGACTTCCATCTAAAAAAAAAAAAGAAGAGACTTTGAATCTTTTTTTTTCTAGCTTTGTGGCAGTGCATATATTATCTTGCTGGGGAGGTGGTGATTTTTTTTTCTTCCTTGACTCCTTGGCTTCTTTTTTTTTTTTTTGAAGCTTTTGAAGTATTGACTCTTGATTTTTCTTTGCTCTCTTTTCCCTTTGAAGATATTGGAGATAAATGGATGACTTGCTCTAAAATTTGAGTAAATTGGACTGAAGATTTTTTTTTCTTTTCTCTTCTCTCTTTCTTTTCTCTTTTACTTTTCTTTTTAAGTAAGAGTTCTTCATTTTTTCTCTTCTCTCTTTTTTTCTTTTTCATTCTATCTATAACTGTACTTTTATAAGCTGATGTTTAAATCTTTGTGATATGAATTAGACTAATTGGACTAAAATACAAAAGAATAAACTTAGAAGATGAGTAGAAAGATAATACCTGTTGATTCTACAACAACAACCCCTGCCTCCTCACCTGCAGGAGGACAAAGATCAATACAGTTGATGCTTCAACAACAAAAAGAGAAGGGAGTAACCTTAGGGGCAATTATGCAAGCGATACAGAAATTACAAACAGGAGATGATTGCAAGAATGAAAAGTTAGATACCATTGTAAAGAAGACTGAGAGTATAGAAAGAAGAATTGAGGCAATAGAGCAACGAACTGAAAGCATAGAACAAAAGACAGTTAAAACCGAAGGAAAAATAGAAGATATGCAACATTGGATGATGAAATACGAGGACAAAATCCAAAAAATTGAAGAAAAAGTTCAATAAGAAGAGAAGAAGGTTTGACAGCAGATTGAGTGACGTGGAAAGGGAGAGTGGTGGAATATTAAGATGGGAGATGGATAGGTTTGAATTTTTCTTAAGTTTTCAAAACATAGAAGAAAGAGGAAAGAACCTAGTACAAATAATATCTGAAATTTTGAGATATCCCAAGAGAAGATGATGGATAGCATAGATGAAGCGTTCCAAGTATATACAAGATATGAATGATAAATGCCCTTCCAAGGGAAGTCCATGTAAGTTTTACTAAGAAAGCAACTAAACTACAAATATTACAGAAAACAAGAGATAGAAAATTAGAATATAAAGGCAAGGAAATTGTAGTTCTGAAGCAAATTCCGAGAAAAGTGAGAGAGAAGAGAAGAGAATATCAATTTTTGACCAAGGTTCTGATTTTAAAAGGTGTTAATTATAGATGGCTCATACCAGAAGGTCTATTATTTGTATGACAAGGACAAAGATACAGAATAGATACAATCGATAAGGCAGAAGCTTTCTATGCAGAACACTTTAGAGAAATGGCTGAGAAAACTGGAAAAGAAGAACTATTGGTACAACTACTGGAGGCACCCATAATTGAGATTGAAAAAATAGAAGGTGCTGTAGGCAGAATTGATAAAGAAGAAGGCGCGGTGGGTGGCGTAAATCTCAGAGAACAACGAGAACCCAGATCAACTAGAGCTATAAATCCTGTATATAAGGTATAAACATGGATGGAAAAAAATGGTCACAATAAATATAAATGGACTTAACTCAGCAATTAAAATAAGGAAAATATTTCACAAATTGGAAAAGCTAAAATTTGACATAATTTGCCTACAAAAAGTTCATATTCAAAAGAGATATGAATACCTACTAGCACAACCAAAGCTTGGAAAAATGTTTACTACACTGGTGAACTGTAAGAAAAGAGGAGTGATCTTCTATATTAAAGATAATATTCCAGCGAAACTAATATATACAGATGAAGAGGGAAGAATCTTGATGGTGGAAATTATGGATAATATTAAAAAAATACTTTTAATTGCAATTTATGCTCCTAATGAAAAACAAGATGAATTTTACAAAAAACTCCACAAAAAAATTTCTGATTTGGACTATGTTGATATTTGTATGATGGAAGACTTCAATGGCATTGTAAACCAGAACATGGACTACAAAACGTACAAAACAACAAAGATAAATAGAAAATTGCTTCCAAAATCCTTTTTCAGGATGATAGATGAAACAAATTTAAAAGATATTTGGAGAGAAAGAAATCCTACAAAAGAACAATATACTTTTTATTCAAATAGACATTCATCATTTTCCAGAATCAATATGATATGGGCCTCAACGGAACTGATCTGTAATGTACAAAAAATTGAGATTGAAACAAGCACCTGAGCGGATCATAATCCAATTACAATCAAATGGAAGGGCCAAAGAACAAGATCTAGATGGACATTAAATAATATCATATTGAAAGAAAAAGATTTTGTACAGAAAATGGAAAAAGAACTGGCCTTTTTCTTTAAAGAAAATAGAAAAGAAGATACATCAATGCAGAATCTTTGGGATACAATGAAGGATGTTTTTAGAGGTTTGATAATAGATTACATAAGGAAGAGAAATTTAAAGAAAAGACAAACACACAAAGCTCTAGAGAATGATTATAAAATACTTGAAAAAGAGCTACAGAGATCTCCACAAAAAATGATATTAAAATAAAAATGGATACAATTAAACATAAAATAATCTATTGGAAAAGGAAGAACTGGCACAAAAAATTAGAGGCACCAAACAGAACTACTTTGAAAATGCAAATAAGCCAGGCAGATGGTTGGCATATAAACTGAAAAAAGAGAGAGAAACGAAGAAAATATTGCAGCTAAGAGATGACCAAGGACAAATTCAGTATGGAAATGCTGAGAAGAAGAAAATTATACAAAACTATTATACTAAGCTGTATGAACAAGAGAAAATAGAAGAGAAAGGAGTCAAAAAATATTTACAGGATGCTAATCTTCCCCAGATACCAGACGAAACTAAAACAATGTTGGAAGGTAAAATAATGATGATGGAGCTAACAGAAGCACTTAAAAAACAAAATAATGGAAAGGCCCCGGGGCCGGATGGATTACCAGTGGAATTCTACAAAACATTTGAAGAATCCTTGTCTCTCCCACTCTTAGAAGTTATGAATGAAGTGATGTCTGAGAGTAGAATACCTAAATCATGGTCAGAAGCATACATTGCATTGCTATCCAAGGAGGAGACTGATTTAACACAAACCAAGAACTATAGACCAATCTCTTTATTAAATTCAGATTATAAGTTATTTGCATCTATATTAGCAAAGAGACTTAAAAAGTACCTACAAGTTTTATCCACTCTGATCAAAATGGTTTTTCACCAAAGAGACAAATTAAAGACAATATGATAATGATTTTGAATACTTTGGAATATTATGAGGCCCATCCTGAAAAACAAATGGCTTTGATGTTTCTTGATGCATAGAAGGCTTTTGATAACGTGAATTGGCAATTTATGTTCTTACAATTGGAACAGATGAATTTTGGTAAGAAATGTATCCAAACTATACAAATGGTATATCATAAACAAACAGCAAAGATAATGGTAAATGGAGAATTGACAGATTCTATTGAAATAAAGAAACAAGGTACGAGACAAGGTTGCCCATTATCACTGTTACTATTTGTCTTAACATTAGAAGTTAATATTCTAATGTTAAACAGAAAGATTAAAAAAGAAGAAATAAAAGGATTGAAACTAAAAAAGAAGAATACAAGCTACAAGCATTTGCAGATGATTTGGTTTTTATCCTTGAAGATCCACTAGAGACAGAACCCAAATTGTTAGAAAGGATAGAGGAGTACGGAAAAGTAGCAGGCTTGAAAATAAACAAAGGCAAAACAAAGATTTTGACAAAGAATATACCATTAAGACAAAAGGAAGAGTTGGTGGAGGTTTTGCAGATTCAAGTCACAAACAAGGTTAAATACTTGGGGATATACTTATCAGCTAGATGCAGTACTCTTAAGGAGGACAATTATACCAGACAAAAGAAACAAATTGCGACTGACTTGATGAAATGGGAAAATTTACAACTATCAATGATAGGAAGAATCTCTGCAATTAAAATGAATATTTTACCCAGAATCTTATACCTGTTCCAGACAATTCCAATCAGATTGGGCAAGGACTTTTTTGAAGATCAAAAAATAGTTTTGAAGTTTATTTGGCAAGGGAAAAAAGCAAGAATAAATCTTAAATTGCTGCAAGAGGATGATTGGGCTTACCTGACTGGGAGTTGTATTATCAAGCAACAAACCTGATGTGGATTAAGGAGTGGATAACACTAAAAAACTCTAGATTATTGAATGTAGAGGGTCATGATTTACTGTTGGGATGGCATGCTTTTTTATGGTATAAGGGAACTAAAGCACATGGTTATTTTAGAAGACATTATATAAGGGAGGCTTTGCTATTAAATTGGGAAAAGGTTAAAAGATTACACTACTTAAAAGCTCCAGTCTGGATATCAACCACTGAAGCATTTTCATATCCAATAATATATAAAAAGGAACAAACAGTTAGATATGTTGAAATATTGGATGCAGAGGGTGAACTCAAATCTATCCAATAGTTGAAACAAGAAGGAATAGAAATGAATTGGTATTCATATGTGCAGATACACTTCTAATGAAGGTAGAAAATCAAACATTCTTTATAATAAAATGACTGAGTTAGACAAAATTTTAAGAGGTACTGATGAAAAAGTAATTTAAAAACTATATGGATATTTATTAGAGGTTAAACTACAAGAGGAACAAGTTAAAGAAACTATGATAGTTTGGGGGAAAATTTTTGGACATGGGATTGATTTAGAGAAATGGCAGAAATTGTGGTCCCAAAATTATAAAATGACAATGTCAACTGCATATACAGAAAATTTGTATAAGATGTTTTACAGGTGGCATCTACCCCCAACGAGAATTGCAAGAATGCTCAAGAAATAAATCAGAAAAGTGTTGGAAATGTCATCAGACACCGGATTCATATTGCCACATGTGGTGGACTTGCATTGAAGCTAAAAGATACTGGACTAAGATTCACTGTGGTTGGAGAAAATGATACACAAACACATAGACCTTAAAGCAGAGATTTTTTTATTGAGAATCATACCAGAAATTTACAATAAAGACTTGAAATATTTGATTGTAAACGTTTTAACAGCAGGTAGAATCGTATTTGCAAAAAATTGAAAAAATGAAACAATACCAAAACAGGAAGAAGTTATTCGAAAGATAATGGAGTGTGCTGAAATGAGTAAATTGACATTTGAAATCAGAGAACAAGAAGATGAGCAATTTTATAAGATATGGGATTTGTTTTATCAGTGGCTGGACAAAAAAACCTGGAAATGAAAAATGTTTTATTTATGTTTTAATTGAAGGAGATAAGTGATAATGCAATTATATTATTAAATAAATTAATAACGATACAATGAAAGACTGACATACATATGAATTGAATAATTTAGAATATTTTGTTTTAAAATGGATAAGGATAATAATGAATCTATCTACATTTAATAGATGATTGGTGATATTATGCATAACTCTAAGTAGTGATGTATATTATAAAGATATCTTGTTGATAAATAGTTTAATAAGGAAGTAATGAAAGATTGGTATATCTATGAACTGAGTATTTATAATACTTTGTTTAAAAATGAAGGAATAACATTTTTGTTTTGAATGTATGATATACAAGGACAACAATGAACATAAGCATACTTGATGGATGATTAGCGGGATTATGCATAACTGAAAGTAGTGATGTATAAACATAAACAGTTGGTAAATTCTTTTATACTGTAAAAATAATCAGAATGAGATAAGTGATTACATAAAGGTATATTAAATAGACAATCAAGAATGCAAGGGAATTAGGTTCGCTGAAAGGAAAGAAATATTAACTGTAATTGAATATATGATGTACAATGAAAGTGAGGTACCTAGTTACCGGTATATTAGATGGAAAATTTGTGACTGTATACGTAATTGAAAATATGGATGCACAAAAGCTTGTAACCAAATGACATGCTGTATGTAATGGATGAGAATTTTTAATGTTGTCTTTTATGTTTAAAAATAAAAAAAATGATAAATAAAGAAAGGCGGGGCTAGATGAATCAAAAGTTGGAATTAAGATTGCCGGGAAAAATATCAACAACCTCAGATATGCAGATGATACCACTCTAATGGCAGAAAGTGAAGAGAAACTAAAGAGCCTCTTGATGCGGGTGAAGAAGGAGAGTGCAAAAGTTGGCTTGAAACTCAACATTAAGAAAACTAAGATCATGGCATCTGGCCCTCTCAATTCCTGGCAAATAGATGGGGAAGAAATGGAGGTAGTGACTGATTTCATTTTCCTGGGATCCAAGATCACCCAAGATGGGGACTTCAACCAAAAAATTAAAAGACGCTTGTCCTGGGAAGGAAAGCTATGGCAAATCTAGTCAGCATACTAAAAAGCAGAGACATCACCCTGCCAATAAAAGTGTGTATAGTCAAGGCTATGGTTTTCCCAGTTGCAATGTATGGCTGTGAAAGTTGGACCATAAGAAAGGCTGAGCGCCAAAGAATTGAGGCCTTTGAACTATGGTACTGAAGAAGACTCCTATGAGTCCCTTGGACTGCAAGGCAATCAAACCACTCAGTCCTAGAAGAGATCAACCCTGACTGCTCTTTAGAAAGCCAGATCCTGAAGATGAAACTCAAGTACATTGGCCACCTAATGAGAAGGAAGGACTCACTGGAGAAGAGCCTAATGCTGGGAAAGATTGAGGGCAAAAAAAGAAGGGGATGACAGAGAATGAGGTGGTTGGATGGAATCACTGAAGCAGTTGGCGTAAAATTAAATGGACTCCAGGGGATGGTAGAGGACAGGAAGGCCTGGAGGAATGTTGTCCATGGAGTCGCAATGGGTCAGACATGATTTCGCAACTAACAACAGCAATTTATGATTGACTAAAGCTGCAGTTTAAGAATACACATGGTTGAGAATCTACTATCTCTCTGGGCAATCTTGTTCCATTATTTAATTGCCAACTTTGCAGAACAAAGTGCACCCTAATTTCAATTTGTCGTGTAATGTAACTGAGCATTTATGCTTAGCTTATGATTCAGAGGGGGGTTCATCGAATTGGAAACCATTAGTGCAGAAGCAGAAAAGAAAATATAGTTGCTTCTATGAGCAATAGAGACTATCGTTATTTGGAAAGGTGGCAGGGGAAAGAAGCAAAGATGAAAGGAAGCTTTGGACAAGATTGATAGCCTCGTTGCCATTAAGAAAAAAATTAGCCGATGGCGGCTATCATATTAAAGGGTGAAGAAGCTGTGAATTATTTTCTTAAAGATCTTATCACTTACAATGATAATTTTACTTTCCAAAAGGCCAATTTTAATGAGGCGAGCCAGGCAAAAAGTCATGATTTAATGCCAGATTTTTTTCCCCAAAACACATTTTACTGCTTTTTTGTCCATGTTTAAAAAGCACTGGTGACCTTTTTTTTATTTAGCTTGCCCCAGGTGTAATGCTCAGGCTGATCCTCTTAGGGTTTTATAGTCTCAGTAGAGAGTGCCTTTACCCAGCAGATGGATGATTTAAAGGAGAGAGCGAAATATGATGTCTCACTGGCACTTGGACAAATCTGTAGCTCTGCTTTTCAACAGGGAAATGGTAGTTTGCCATAGAAGTGTGTGTGACAGGGCGTGGAGCTGTGGAAGAGAAAGATTGAATTAGTTATTTTCTTTCCTAGAAAAAATTCAGAGAAAAGCAGGGGGACTCCAGATTTTTGGTGCATGTTTCTGTATATGTTTTGCATATTCTGTAAAACAGTTTGGAGCCATTGTCCATGTTAGACTATAGAACAGGGATGTGAAACTCGCGGTCTGTCGGCCAGATGTGTCACATGCTGGTCATGTCCAACCCCGGTTTAGCAAAGGGAGAAAAGTTGTGATACGTTAGATGATGACAATGTGTCATCACGAGTTTGACATCACTGCTACAGAATATATTGTAACTATGAGGAAAACAATATCAAGGGTTTTCAGTTTTCAGTATATTTTATGATTACTTGAGATCATAGGTCTGTCTCAGTGGAACAAAAGTAGAATGGTTCAGTTCAAAGGAGAAAGGGAAAACTTTTTTTTCATAGCTTTCTCTGCTTTTTCCAATGGCAATCATTCCAGCAGGAGCATCAAGAATCTTTCATAGGTCAAGAAAGATGGCCTAATTTGAGCAAATTCATAGATACAATGAGTTATCTTTCCCCCATTGACAGTAAATCCTTGGGAAGAAAGATTGCTAGAGTATTACATTATTTTTGAATAGTAATTTTATGAAAAGTTACAATTAAAAAGAGAAAAACTGATGTAAATTAAAAATAGAATAAAGTGGGAGGGGATCAAAAGTGCAGAAATGGAAAAAATAAAATTTTAGCTAGACTTTAGTCCATCAATTCCAGAAGGAAAAAAAATTGAATCTCAATTATATATTAATCTTTAAAACCCTCTGAATCAGTGTATGTATTTGAATTCAAAATTTTCTAGATTTGTTTATATGTCCTTCAAAGATGATAAAATATCTCGTTTTATTGTTCACATTTGCAACATAAATTTTAAGTGCCTTTATAGATTCTAGAAAATTTCTCTGGTGACATGTAACAAGGAATATGTGATTCCTTACTGTCCTGTTATGTGTGAAAGGGTATAAATCTTTAACTAGCATACTCCACACCTGGAGTGCTGCCAATTTGCTACAATTAGTTCCTCTTTTTCCTCTTCTACTGGAAAGATCAAGGGCTGATATAGTGAAGACTATTTGGGTGTGTCCCATTTTAGTCATTGTCACTGGTGAACTAGTACCAGTGATATGTCTATACCGGTGGTTCCCAACGTGGGGCCCATGCACCCAGAAAAGCAATTTGATTTTTAATGGGGGCAATTTGAACCTTGTTTAAACCAAGTTAATGGCCTTTTAGGCTTCCTCCACATGAGTAGAGTTCACTATTTGAGTAAAGTTAAATTATATGTCAATGGGGGTGGGGGTGGGGAATCAGGATTTTAAAGATGCTTAGGTGGGGCATGGCCAAAAAAGGTTGGGAACTACTGGTCTATACTGACAACCTTTTCTGCTGATACAACTAAAGGAGAGTATGTGCTATCTTTCTAGTAGAATTTTCTGCTGGTAGAAAATGAATTTATTTTAATTCTTGTAGCCATCCAATTGACCTTTAGTTAGCTTTGTCATCAGATCTTTAATGTAGGACCGAGTACTTTAGGATCAAAGTTTTACTTTATACAAATGAGTATATTGTCCTGAACCACAGATATAATTGGTCTTTCTTGTTCCTGTGCAATAAATACTCAAATAGGCTTGTGCCTTTGAAGACCAATATTCTAGAATGTTTTCTTGCTGCGCTGTGTGATCCTACTACTTTCTACTTAATGTTAAATTGCCCAAATCTCTTCTTTTACTGCCATACCATTATTTAATGAGAAATATTCTCACTAAAAAGAATATTGTACTTTTGCTCATGCTGAATTTGGCTGTATGTGGTTCCCCCCCCCCTCCTTAAAATGTTTTTCTTTTATCCTAAAAAGGTATATATTTTTCATCACTCTGTTCTTAATTCATGACTTGTTAGCAACACGTTTCTTTAACTTAAATCTCTTTGCAATTATCTCAGCTTTAGGTGCAAATTACCACCCTCAAGACATTTGCAGTAAATGGGTAACATGAATATCTTTTCATCTGGATGAAGAACTTTATGAAGACTTCAATGTCCATTGCCAGAATTTCATGCCTCAGATATGATGGAACATTGTTCCACCTCTTTCATGCCTCACCCTTTGAGGAGGCTTTAAAAGCTACTACTATGATTTCTGTGAGAGCATATTTGTTCTCCGTCCCAGATGCCTCTCTACATCGCCAGCTTCAAATAGATAACCAAGTTCTTTCCTTGAGATCAGGGACTCTGATTCCAACTAGCTGTAACAATCTGCAGTATCCTGACTCCAGGAATATTGTTTCTATTTCTGGTATGGCACTCAAGAAAACTAACAGGGGATATATTTTGCTCTTTCCATAGGAAGAAATATAACACAAGTTCTTATGCACACAGCAGTGCAGCATCAAGTCCTGCATTTTTTGTACTGGCCAGATGAAACATTAACCATTCTGCTACAGTCGTTAGTTGCAGGACAACTAGTTTCTTTTTTATTAACACTGCTACTTTTATGGCATTATTTGATTTTAGAAGCATCTTAGCCTCAGCAGCATTTTGGTCCTACCTTATTTGAAAAGATTTGCAAGAATTTCTCCTGAGAACCAACCACATATTGGCTCTTGGTCTCAGTATTTTATCCAGACTTAGTCACTTGATTGGTGCAATTTATGTTTATGCCCTAGTGGTTTGGCATCAAGATGGGGAATCCTTCCTATGCTGCATTCCGGATCGTAGCAAATGATGCTGTTCTCTTTGTTATTAATCCATTTTTTCATTTCGGTAGGGACAATATGGCATTCATAGTTGAAGATCTCTGTCTTAGAATTTTTATTGCCAACTGCTTTCTTCGTATGTCTCCCTGCTTTGCTAAATGACCATTACCTGGATAGTAGTTGTGTTTTCAGTGTGGGACTGATAAAGTCTTCTATAGTTTTATCTTCAAATACGTCTTTATATCTAAGCAGTCCTTACCTATGACACAGTAGTTTATTTCTTTGGAATTAGCTTTGACTTAAATACCTAGCCACCCAGGGCCGGATTTAGATGAAAAGAGGCCCTAGGCTATTCCACTTATGGGGCCCTTTCACCTCCCATTTTTAAGTTTGTAAATTACATGAGAGATAATAAAATACATCATTACTGTGATATATATCAATATATTAAATGAAACATGTTGTGATTGGTACTAACCTTTATAAAAAAATGTGGCACGGATAATAAATAAAAATAAAAGGCCCCTCTTGATCTTGAGGCCCTAGGCTGAAGCCTAGTTAGCCTATAGGAAAATCCGGCCCTGTAGCCACCTTACTACCACAGAAATTTCTGCTTTCATTTCCTTCTATAGTTGTTTCAGCAACTATACAGTATACTCACTTCCGTAATCTATTTAGTAGCTTCTACTTACACCATCATCTTATTAGTCACTTTTGATATTTCTTGGCCAATTATGCGTTAAGATCCAGAATATTGTATTTCATTTCCAGACTTAATCATTGCTTACCAGAACTGTCATCATAACCTGCATTGGGACATCAACTTCTGTATGCAAAGGTGTTTTGACATATCCAGAACATTTCCTGAATATGTCCAGGGCTGAATAACATTTTTTTTAAACTACTCTATCCCAAATTCTGTTATAGTTGATTCTTCAAAGAATAGGCTGACTTAAAATGCCTTCCACACTAATGAATGAGGAAAGACGAAAACCTCTGAAATTTTCCTTTCAGCTCACCATGCATCCATGGCTCACTATTAGTATTTTTCTATGGGAGAAGATGGCTAAGGTTTTTGAACATTTACTTGAGGACAAGAATCTTTTGGCTTAGATATTTTATGCAGAAGCTTGCCATTTATTTGAGCCACAAATCAATACATCCTGCCATGTTGCAGACTGTGCATAAAATAATATAGCTGGAGCTTTTTCCCTCAGGAGGCATGCATGACTGCACTTCTCTGGCCTTGTCAATGAAGATCAGCCCCTATCAAAGATTTGCCATTCACTGATGCAGGCCTCTTAACAATAGGATGGATGATACCTTATATAGAATTCACTAGTTGAGAGATAAGCTGAATATATTGGGATTAATTCACAACCATTTGCTCATCTTTTCAATAGTGGGGCATACCATATATCTTCACATTGACAATGTCCTAAAGGATAGTCAGTACTTCAGTTAACCAAGAAAACAGAATTTGAAGATTTGTTGGCTTCAAAACCAACAGTGATTAATTTAGTCAGTTGTAGCATTACTCGCCACTAGAATAGTTGTGATGTTCTTTCTGGTTGAATGCTGGACTCTCACTTCTCCACCACCTATTCTGACTTTGAGGAATCATGCAGATAGCTATTTCAATGGAAAGGAAAAACAACCAACACCCATACCTTGTGGCTTTACCGTTTCCCCCCCAAAATAAGATAGGATCTTATTTTCTTTTGACCCCTGAAATAAGCGCTTGGCCTTATTTTCGGGGACGTCTCTTTATTTTTGAGGTGCAGGAGGCGGTGAGTGTGATCACTTCATGGCTGCTGCAATATTTTTGGGGAGGGCTTATTATCTGAGGAGGTCTTATTTTCGGGAAAACAGGGTATGATTAACCATCAACTGGGTGAAGACAAATTATATTGTATTACCTTCTGTATTCATTTTCACTTCAGGCCACAATCATATTGTATCTTTTGGTTAACAATGTGGTGAATTTGTATTTGTTAAATTAATTCCATTTTATAACCCAGCAAGTATTGATGCCACTTGGAAACCGCCTGCTGTCTAATGTTGTAAGACCTAATATACAGCCTTTGCATGTTTTGCCACAAAAGATCTCCACAAATGGATTGTTTTCTCTTTTAATCAACATAATATTCAATTTTTGAAGCTTCTAAAAATTATAGGCTTCCTCCTTAAAATGGTATCTAATATTTCTGCCTTTCATGAGTCTGTTTATGGTTTGTTTGTTTTTCACATATAACAACCAATATATTTATGCTACTTTTATGTACTTTCCTCTCCTCCTTTTTCTAGGATGGCCCCTTAGTGAAATTTCTTTTTTTTAAAAAAAAAACTAGCTATTTTTCAGTCATTTAAGAAAAGGAAAATAGCATTCCTTATGGCAGTGACTTCAATGTGAAGAGCAGGCAGGCTTTGTATCTTGCAGGTAGAGCCATTTAATCTGATTTGATATTATGACAAGATTCATGCTGTGATTTAACATAACTTTATCTCTAAAATGGTTTATAATTTCTATTTTTCTCAAGACATTGTACCATCAATCATTTCTCCTAATCCTGTTGGATATTGAGGATCATCTTTTCATAGCTTTGATGTGAATTACAGTTTGGTCTTTTACATTAACAGATATAAGTCATTTCATAGATACCAAGAGATTATGTTTCTACGTTCATAATTTGCCGTTCTGATACATGGCCTTCCCAGCTTTTTTCTCAGTAAGTAATAGATTTCATATTTCTGTTTTATTAATTAGACTTATAATATCTTTGAAATTCAGGCACAATTTTTAAAAAGCGGAAGATCCATTCCTTTCAGAGTGTTTCTAACTAGTCTTTCTCAACTTTGCCGTTTAGAGGTTATATGCGTGCCAGGGAACTGCTCTTCCAGTTTCCAGCGCTCCAGCACATGCATGCCAGGGAGCTACTCTTCCAGTTTCTGGTGCTTCCCCACGCCCATGTGTGCGTTGCCATTTCAGTACTCAGTGCTGAAAAGGTTCACCAATATTTACTATAACTTTGCTTGATCCATCTGTATACCTTCTGTGGAGATTGTGTATCCCAAATAGTTTAATTTAAGTAGATCAAATGGTTATTTTTCTAATTTGGCAAAAAGCTCATTTTCCCATAACTTCGGCAATATATTTCTGACAGGTGACATGCAAGAAGGAATATATTAATATATTATATAATATAATATATTAATAAGCTAATAAAAACTAGTATGTCATCTAAATATACTATCATACACTAACGTATAATTTCTGAAAATATATAGTTCATAAATCTGGGGGGAAAACAGCATTCTGTGTTCACAGACAGTATTCTCCCACACTGGTGAATGGGGAGGGGGTGTACAGGGTGGAAATGGTGCTAGATCTGAATGCAGAGCAAAATGAGTGGAATACTTGATACATTGAAAATGCTACCCAGAGTAAGAGAGATCACGGAAGGCAGCAAGAGATGTGTATGCACTGTGATTGATGCACTGTTTTCACAACCAATATCCTAACAAATCCTGCCTCGACAACTGCTAGCCTTGCAGGAGTTAGTTGCTGGCCAAAATGAACAGGATTTTGTTTTTTGTGGGGTGGAGGTACTTCAGGGATAGCAAGATACCAAGCAAGGGGCACGGGAAATGACTCATTCCACATCAGGCACATGGAGGGGAGGGGGCAAGACTGATTCTTAGAGGGATGACTGTTATTTCTATAGAAAGAGATGATTTACAGGATGCCTCATGTGATCTTGGACAGTTACCAGCAGAAGGGGAATGACATAGCGATGTTTGGTTTTTACACTCACATCTCGTTTTCCCTGGAAATTCAGGAGGGGGTATGAGTCTGAAGGGGAGCATGATGTAATGGTATGTGGGAATGACTGTGGGGACTGGCCCCAAAGACACTATATAGGGAATAGTCAGGTGAGAGACAGCATAATTCTCAGCTGGGGAATGGGTAGGGCAAGAGGCTCAGAAAAGACTCCCCCGAATTTTTCAGGGAGGTAAATGAGATAGAAGGAGAATTGTACTTTCAGACTTGCAAGATTCTGTTACTTTAGTCTTACAATAAAGTAGAATTTGCTTATCTAGTTACATTTCTGGTCCACTTGGTAAGGCTGATAGGGAAGGATAGAGTATCTCATTTCCTTTGATGTTGAATTCAGAAAAAGTTCCTTAAAGATAGACAGTATTTTTAAATCTGCAACTTGGTGTTGTCTCCATGTCTACCTTTTCCTAATTTAATGTCCTCTCTCCGTTAATGTCTTTAGTTGATCCATTTGAGTTGAAATGAATACCCTTGTGTGAATCCAATCCACACTCAACACCGCCCCGAGTCCCTTCGGGGAGAGGGGGCGGTCTAGAAATATTGAAAATAAATAAATAAATAAATAAATAAATTAGATGCAAATATTGTGAACAATAGCAAGATGGGCACTTAAAACTGAGGATATACAACCCTAAAACTTCTGCTACTGCTTTTCCCCCCTTCCCAATCCCCCCCATAACCTTGTATATTCTTCTGACATTGCCTAAATGTAGACGCTTTTTCTCCATCTTAGTGGAAGTTTAGGTTGATGTGAAAGCAAGAGCTCAATTCAATGATATGGTGTTTAGAATATACCTGCTTCCTACAATTTTAAGAGGTGGTTTATTCATCTTAACGGAGCGTGTATGTAGAAGGTCTAAGATTGACATCTTTGGGATTAGTTTAGCCTTGCATTTTTCCCAGAGGTCGTCGTCATGGCGTTCTGGAGGTTTGTAAAATAAATGGGGCTAGCATTCTTCTTGGGACCACATGATAAAAAGTAATACATAATGTTTAATTTACTGTCTCCATAGCTAGTATAGCCATTTTTCACATAATCATATTGAATTAGAACTAGTTGCATGGATAGATGGGGAGCCAGCAAACTGGCTGTTGGAATTTGATGGAGGTTCTGAGAAGCTGTGCAGATAGAAAGTAGAGCTGAAAGGTTGACTTTCATATTTTTATATCTTTACTGAAGCAAATTGAAAGCTAAGGTACCTTTAACACTTTCTGTCAGGTTACTACAAGAAGAAAAAGGGAGTTATAATGCAACCAATAGTCCTGTAGATCTCAGAATACTGATGCAGCCCATTAATATACAGGGAACAGGATTTGTTGAAATAATATTTGCAGTGTGGCAGTTCCTTCTGATAAAAAATAAGGCAAAGGATTATCTACAATATGTAATTTTATAAAGTAAGGATGGGAAAATTTGAAGGGTCACTGGTTGAAATTCAGCCTTTTGACCTTCCAAAGGGCTGCCAGAAGCTATTCAGTATAATGTCATTGGAAAGGGCAGAACTGATCCATTTTTATTTTTTTTTGCTGGGGAGGATATTGGGGTACTACCCCTTGCCAAACTACTTGAAATAAGCTCCTGAAATTTTGTCATTTTGAAACTAAATTTCAATAGCATGAAATGGCAGTAGAGCAGAAAAGACATGTACAGCTTAAAAGCTGCAGGTTATTCTAATTCTACAGATTCGAGTACAGCATTTGCTCCCTAAATGATAATTTTCCTCTAATTTATTTAATATGCATTTTATACCTGTTATAAGAAAGTGCCAAGCCCATTTTCAGCAATGACAATATTTCAAATTTAGGAAAACAAATTTGGGTGGGTATTTATTAAGTTTTCTATTTAGGGTACTGTTTCTGTAAGCTGCTTGGAGTGACTGTGTGTTGGATGGCTATATACATTTTCTTAACAAATAATAATAATGTGAAACTTTGAGGCAAAACAACATTTCTTGTAAACTAGACACTCATTTTATCGCTAGTGAGAATCCTTTCAGCTACCATGAATTCAGCCAAAATTTTGTATTGAAGTGTTTTTATGTGACCAAGTGCTCAGTGGGAGTTCAATTCAACACAAAGAAAGCTTTAATTATGCATTATTGAATACATGCATATGCTGAGTATACGTAATGAGTTAGTTGAGTTTGGGATTACTTCAAAATTATTTATCTGCTACATTTGTATCCGGGTTTTTATCCAGGGACTCAAACATCCAACCCCCCCCTTAAATGCTGTGGGCCCTTATCTAACTCTAACTAGATGCTGATTGCTAGTTAAGATCCTTTGCATAGTTTTTAGCAATAAATCAGTTAAATCGAACCATCACACATGGACATGGTTTTTCATCGCACCTAAAAATATACTGTATACTGTATGTGTATAAAATAAAACTGGTATTATTATCAGATTATATGTAATAATTTGTGACCTTGCATTCATTTTGACATATAGGTTGCCACTTCATGTGTATATAGCTAGTATTCCTGAGATGATATTAACAACAACATTTACTTTCATTGAATATATTTCTTTGAATACAGGTACTTCAAAATCCACAATGGAGCCCAGAATTTTGGTTATAACTGGTTGTGGTCATAGACAATATTAAGGCATCACATGGGTAGAGTTGATTTTATGGCCATTTTTACAATGGTTATAAAGTGAGCATCACAGTTAATTCAGAATGGATAGCTTTTGCTGGAAACTGTCAAAAATATTGCAGATCACCATCAGGTGACTATGGCATATGGCACCCAGTCATAAATGTGAGCCAGTTGCCAAGCACCGAAAATGCAATCACATGACCACAGAGGAGGGACAGCACCTGTAACATAGGTAGCTTTTTAAAAGTCCATTGTAACTTTGAACTGTCATTAAATGACCAGTCCTAAGTTGAGAACTACTGTATTGTCAAAATATTGTTATTTTACATAAAACTTTGTACTTTAATAGAAGGAATTTTTATTTCCCTGCCCTGAAGTCTACAAGGCACTGATAACTTTCACAAATACCATTATACTGCTAACTCTTTCACTTTCTTAATCTGCTGTAAAAATAAGAGAAACTTCCAAATATCTGGGAGATTTTAGAATATTAATGAGAGATCGTATAACTATGTAATATTGTCATTTCTGAAATAATTTGTAGTAGTTCTTGTTCTGCCTATTCATTGTTGTATTTATATTATTTGAATACATTTGCTAAGGAATTTTCATTCATGTGAGGAAAAAATGAGTTTGTTTTTACCTGTTTGGATGTCTTGCTAGTATTCTTACAACTATTAAACTACAGTGGATAAACATGTAGCCATTTTAGAATGGAACTGCCATTGATTATCTCTGTCTCATCATTTTAGTTGTTCTTCGGATATGGGCTCCTATTTTAAAGAGTTAAATACTATAAAAATGTCTACCCTGAACACAAACAATTCCTACAAATAATACAGACCAGAAAAATTGCTTGAAGAATTTTTTAAAAAAAGACATGCTCCATTCTTATAATTCTGTCAATAAAAGTTTATGCAAACTATTACAAGAGAGAACCAAGGATGATAGGCTGGGTTTACATGACACACTAACCCATAGTTGACTTAATCATGGCTTTCTTAATTACTGCTACTGTATATCACATCGCCTGCTCCATTTTCCCTCTGCCTTCTTAACTGCTTTCCCTTTCCCCTTCTTTTCCTGCAGTCGATTTTGTTGTCAGCCTCTATCAAGCGGGAAGGAGATTCTCCAACAGCATCACCCCATTCCTCAGATGATATTCATCACTCTGACAGATACCAGGTGAGAATGATACCAGGAAGAGTCAGCTGATGACTGAAAGCCAGAAGCTACTAAATGGCACTAACAGATCTTCCAGGGAATGATGTTAGGCTTTGTATGTCATATGTAAATTCAGATAATTGATGTTTGATACATAGGTTTCTTTATCCTTGAAACCTTGACTAAACAGTACTATAATACAACAGTATTGCAAGTTTCTTTGAAAGGATTATATCCACTTTTTATTTTTTATTTTGCTTTATGTCATAGTAGTGGTTGATAAACAGGATTATTGAGTATGAGAATATTTGTGTGTGACAGTATAAATAGCCTAACAGTATAATATTGCACAGATATTACTTTTCAAGTGGATAAAAAGAAACGGCCCAATAAATTGCCCCAAATGACCAAGAAGAAATAATTAACTTTAAGGCTCCATTCTGAAAGTAGCATATAATGCAATTGTTTTAAGCAAACAAAAAATTGTTTTCTTAATGCTCAGCGGTATTTTTAACAGTTGCTCATTATAGTGTCGAAGCACCACTCATCTTCAAGCCGCCCAGGTTGAAAAACACTGGTACAATTGGTTCTTTTTATTGTCCAAAGCAAACAGAACTCATTGTCCAAATGAACATCTTAATTACATATAATATTCTACTAGTAGTTTTTTTAAATAAACCTCGAATATAAGGAGGTGATGAATGTTATAGATAAATAGCAATAGCACTTAGACTTCTATACTGCTTCATGAGTGGGCTACATCTTAATTGGAAAATAAGATGCATAGTTATTCTAATTAACTCTACTAATAGAATACTCTTTCTGGATATTGTATAACTGATTTATGTATATTAGCCATAATAATAGCTACAGTATTGTCATAAGCAGATATATTGTTTCACAATAGTTTTTAACATGTATTTAGTTCATTCTTTCAAAAAACAGTCAACACTATATAATAGAATGTGATAAATATTTGTAAGAGCATTTATTTATACATATCAAGAAATTCTCATACAAACTCTGGGATATTTCTTTTCTTCTTCTTTTCTTTCAAATTTTCTTTATTCTGGAAATTCAGATCTGATTAATTAAAAAACCAATGTATAATTGTTACACGAATTCAGCTGGGAAAATAGTCAAACCTCAAACATAAATCCAGCTGAGGGTTAATTAAAAAGACATTGTATAATAAATCTTCCTTTGATTCCATGGGCTGAACTTTCCATGAAATGACTTGTGTGTGTAAACTGAAGTATTACTTAATGGTACATTGCCATTTTTGTGACATTTATGCTCCTATGAAAATACTGTATAATAGGAAGAGATTAGTAGACAAACATTTCCTACAGATCAATTTTATAAGAAGATATCATAAAAGCCTGAACTTATCAACTTGGTGGTTTAAATGTAGATCACTATTAGCATTTTGTATCCTTAAAATGTTACTTATATATTACTTCAGCTTGTATACCTTTTGAATCACAGTGACTCTGAATGGCTAACCACCAGCCTATCCAGGAGTAAAAATATACCGGTTTAAGTAAAAGAAATACCCAAACAATGTGCTACTTTTCAGAAGATACTAGAAACTTCATATGGACAATCTGAATTTTGAATGTTACCATAATAGAAGTTATAATGAGGCTATGCATTTCAATATATTTTGATATTAATATAACCTGTTCTTATAATTGAATGTTCGGGAGTAACAAAATTAGGAAGTAATAAAGTTGATTACAGAACATTTTAGACTGATTAGGAAATTGGGATCTTCAGTACTATTTGTTATTCAGTGGCTTTAATTTCAATCATTTGAAAAAACAGAAAAATTAAATCTAAATATTTTACAATTTACACATGTACTTTAAAATCCAAGAAAATGAATTTAAGAAATTCATCTTAAATTTTGTACCATGTACTATTTGTTCTAGTAAATTGAAAAGCAGAATTCAGTTAGGGGCAATTTCACCTGGCAAACTTAAACTGCTTGACCCTTGTAATGTTGCCTGGAAAACAAACCATCTTAAGAAAATGTCATATGGATTTCAAACTTTGGCTGACCTGTATGACAGTTATCATGTCCCAATTAGTAGATTTTCCTGATTCTGTTTATTTCCCACCCATTCTTGGAAAGAAAGAACCAATCACTTTCCTTTCTGAAAAGAGTTGATTCTAAGAACACATACTTTCTGTTTGCATGAACAAACATCCAACAATCATTGAATAATATTGCTGGACGAGCCTTAGAGGTCTTGTCCAACTGTAAAGCAGGAATTGCTTACTCTTGTTGAGCATTTCTCCAGGGCACTGGGAAATGAGAAAAACTACTTTTTTATAATTCTTGGTATCACTTCAGCTAGAAGGAGAAACTGTAAAACATTTGTCAACTTCACTCCAGTGTGTGTGTTGGGGGCGGGGTGTCACTTTTCCCACACACTGTCCTTTCCGTCACTTGTAGAACTTTTCCCAGTTTCACCCTGGTATCCAAAATTAACAAGTGCCATGAAAGAATGAAATGAAATAAAGCAGACAGACCACTTGGCATGGCTTATGCTGGTATAATTGAGGAAACACTGCTTTAGACACACGGCAAGAAAATATGTCTTCACAGTAGGCTGGGGATGGGTTAAAGATGATGTTTTGTGTTGCTTTCCTGAAAAAATAATTAGTGGCTCCTCTTTATGCCCTACATCATCACTTAAAATTCCTTAGTATTGAGTTGAACATTTTACTCACACTAGGGAAACAGCATTGCTTTTCAAAATGGTATTTTTATTCCGTATCTTTTTTTTTACATGCTTATGAATTTGAATAGGATTAATGACATGACATTTTTTTCCAAAAAGAAAAAAACCTGTTCCAGTTAAAAAATTCTTTGCATCTATTTCTCTAACACAAGAAATCAATTTAGGTCAGGTCATAGAAAATATGGAGCACTCCTATCTCTCACTGTAATAAATTTGAAATGAGAATGCTAAGCATTACACCAAGTCAGGTTATAATATTCCAAACCAGGAAAGGAGGAGTATTGGACTGTAAGTAGAAGGAAAATGCATGATGAGAGTACAATTTACTTGAAGAAAAAAATCCATTAAAAATCAGATTTCATCCTTTTTCTCTAAGCTAAGTTGTAAGTAGTTGAAATGAGGGAGGAGCCAATTACATCCCAGTTTCAGAATGTATAGCCCGATTACATCCTAGCTTTTGTAGAATAATTAATGCATGGTTTCTTTTAGGTATATAAATATACAATATAAATCTCATTAACATATTATTGAAGCATTTTCTTCTGTTTACCCAGGTACTCATTTTTGCTATCTCTTTAGTTTATAAAATATATGTCTTCATTGGTCATTGGTTATATTTATGTGACTTGATTTACAGTCAACAAGAATGTCATCCCACACATACAGATGATGTTCATAAACAGAAGTATTTGAAGAAATTATCTATGACGGTCTTTAATTCTGATACAGTGTTTTGAACCTCTGAAAACAAAGACCAGTAAATTGTGGTACACTGTGTTCTTAGTGGAGTCACCTGTCAAGTACAATATTGTCAAAGCATCTAAACAAGAGTTTCAGTGTACTAGAATGAAGCTGCCAGCTAAGATTGTGTTAAAACTGCAAATAACCATTTTCCTTTCTCTTTTCCTCTGAATCCCAGTAAAATAGTTTACTGTTTTAGTTCCCAAATGCTGTCTTAATATTTATGAAATGCAAAGTTGTCCATTCATACAACAATTTGTGATGGATGTGTTTCCTATAAATCTTATAAAATCAATGCCTACCTGACATGCAGAAGAACAATTAGGAAATATAAAGGAATAAAGAAATTTGAAAGACTTCTAAACATATTTATATCTTCTTTTCAACCATTTATATCTTTTATTTAATTTCAATTATTTACAGTATCTCTGACTGTAAAATATTTAATATAAATGAGATGAGAATTAATACTAATGCACTCACATGAGTTAAAGTACACTGTTAGGTATTAATTATTACTAGTAGTAGTGCCAGTGAAAATATATGTGTATGATAAGGATTCCGAATTTGAGGGTAATGTCAGAATAAGCATAATAATAGAGTAATATTAGAAAAACACAAAGGATAGAGATCTTTGCTAAACCCCATCACTGAAAGTCTACATTGCTGCCCTCCATGCAATGCTAAAAGAAAATATGGGCAAAATTTTCTATATTGAATTAATTCAGTGATTTAGGATTTTAAGAAATTCTCAAGGTTTTTGATGTTTTGATCAGTTTTAACAATAAAATCCTCAGCTCAAAAACACTCTCCCACCTGATTGGCTTTAATACTTGAAAAGTCTTTGATAGCTTTACACTAATAGAATACGTCTCAGGTATACAGGACATAGTTCCTTCTCTTTTCCTATATAAGAGAACGATGGTGTATGTGTGACCTGATAGCAGTGTTCCAATATTTGAGGGATTGCCATAGATAGGACGGGGTCAACCTATAGTCCAAAGCACCTGAGGGCAGATGGAAATTTATCAAGGAGAGATCCAACCTAGAACTAAGAAGAAATTTCCTAACAGGGAGAACAATTGATCAGTGGAACAGCTTGCTTCCAGATATTGTAGGTGGACTGGTGGTTTTTAAGAAGAGATTGGACAGTCAGTGTAGGCTTTCCTGTCTCTGGGATTGGGCTAGAAGAACTCCAACGTCCTTTTTAACTTTATTATTCTATAGGCTTAACTTTCTTGCAACAACAATTTGGAAATAACACAGTAAAATGATGTCTGACAGTTTTAGTAACATTTGAATTTGAAATTAATCCAAATTTATTTGGATCCTACTACAAAGAACTACAATTCACCAGAGCCAATTCCTATTGACTTCAATAGGATTAAACATTTACAAGACATGAGCATATTACATATTGATCTTTATTTACTTTAATAAAAGGGTAAATTGCTTATGTATTCAAACTGTGTACTAACTACTATTCCTATTACATACAAGGATATTTCAAGAGTCTCATAAAATGAATATTTTTCTGACAGTGAAATAAATATGATGCATACTATGACATTTTTAAGACTAAAGAAATCTACCATCCAAACAAATCTGGGGTGTCATATTAGAAGAGCACCCAGGAGCTGCATGATTTCCTTTTTACAGGCAGTAGTCTAACAATATGGTCCTAAAGTTGGACTTTGAATGGATGTTTGTACTTTCAAAGCTGCATCATATTTGCTATTCATGCTTATCAGACATAGTGAAATTTTTCAGCTGTTACATTTCTATTTTGTTTTTCTAGAAGTGAGTTTAAAGCATCTTTTCTGACGCTTTATAGTTGAAGATTCCATAGTATGTTTACCCAAATTAATGCAACTTTGGTTTAATGAATTTACTCTTTCAAGGATTTGCACAACATACTAAACCTTAAATCTGAAAATTAAATTTATGTAGTGTAGATATATGTTTTACATGATTGTGTTTCCATTTTGTCTGGAAATGTTGCAGCAAAAACATCATGTAGTAGTTGAAAAAACAGCAGTTGTGACATAAACTTTTGTGGATTGTGATCCATTTCATTAAATGCATGGACAGCAATCCACATAATTATTGGCAAAATACACGTGTATTATGAACATAAATCAGGATGGAAATTACGCACTGCCATGCCATTTCCAGTGCTGCCATTAGCAAGATATTTTTTTCGTTTTAGGAAATGTGTATTTATGTCTTGGCCAGTAATCATTCTTTACTTCTTGATCAATATAGGGTCGGGCTAGTGAAACCAGGATATTGGGCATCTGCCAAAGCTGCTGCTACTACAAAAATAGGGGCACGGGTCTTTGCAGCACTCTTTATTTAATTAAGAGGAAAAAGAAAGAATACTATCGGTAGCCTTGGTCTTTTATTGTGAAGAGGAAAAATGCTGCTTTTCAAAGTACAGACCCGGCGCGCTCTTGAGCGCGGATTTGTTTTAAGGAGTTGTGTGAGTCGCAAAGTTGTTAGAAAAGGCGACGCGGACGACCTGACGGGGAAAAAACTACACATTTCAGGCATCCGGGCTGCGGTAACCGGTGTTTACAAAAGTGATTGAGCAACGCGCTATTATTATGACAGAAACCCCCCTCAACCCTCGTCCGCCCCCAGCCTTAGTTGCCATGAGAACAACTCCCTCTGAACTCTCACCCCGCGTCGGCGACGGCTGGTCACATGATCGCAGCTAATATGGCGACGACCGCTGTTGAGGGGAGTTAATTGCAGGTGCCGGGGCCGTTGCCCGTATCCATTCTCATCCCCGGCCATGCAGAGCGAGAGGAGGGAGCCCGGTGGTCGGGAGGAGGTGCGAACGTGGACCGTTTCGGGGGCCGAAACCATTTTATTGCTAAGGAAGGGAATAGGTCTTGTTTACATCTAAAGGAAGCTGGGCCGTCCTTCCTGAGAGTGGGAGTGGTCTGTTTACATTCTCAGGATAAACTTGGAGAGGCCTCTTTTTATATAAAGAGAAAACGAATTATTTTAGGAATTGATTAGGAAACTAGTAGGTATGGCAGGACACGTTCGACGGGGAGGGGGGAAAGTTGGAGTTGTATTTAGAAAATGGGGCCAAAATAGATAACTCATCTGGCAGATCAGTTTGGAGTTTGAGCCAGCCTAAGATGGTGAGACAGGCAGGAAACCTGGTTACAGCTACTAATACAGTCTGAATGCTTTGGATAATGGACAATCTATGAACTTTAGAAAGCAAATGGGACTGGCAATATGTTGTAGGAGAGAGTTCTGAAAGTCCAAATATGACTTAGAGTTGAGCAAAAGAAAACATGGGAAGCTGTTAGGAAACTATGGATTTTTTTGAATTAATATATGAAAAACCAGAAAGGAGGGTTTTTAAGGGTTGAATGAAACTGGTGTGTATTTTGAAAAATATTCTGGGAGTGGGTTCCTTTCAAGAGTACTTCTTAAAGTTGATTGAATTATTCTCTGGTTTTCTCATTAGCAGGACCTTAATCCTATCTATTTACATTCTTGTGTCTTTTGTTCATAGACTTTTTTGCGAGTAAGGGCAAACAGACAGACCCGGCTGAATGGTGAGTGGGACCTATATTCTTGTCTTTTGTTAGGAATAATAATTTCCAGTATTAGTGTCTGATGGGGCTAATGCTCTCTTCCTTTAAAAGATTGTTTAGGAAGTTGTGACCTACAAGTTTAAAGCCTTACTTATCATTTGTGTTACCAACCTGTTTTTGTTTCTTTAAATCTTTCCTAAATTGGTGCTATCATTACCACCAGTACTGGATACTGTTTCAAATGAGATACTACTTAGACCCATGTATATTAAAAAAAATAGTGTTCTTATTTCATATTTTCCTTTTGGTAGTTTTTGCAACCACACATCATATCTGCTGTTCTTCAATTTCTGATCAATTTCTGTGTGTGTGTGTGTGTGTAAAATCTGGCACTGTAGAGAATCAAAATTAACTTTCCACATATTTAATTCCTCAGATTATTTGCCCTCATAGGAAAATCACATATGCAATATTTGCATGCAGTAATTTTTTTACAGCTTTTAGCACTGAGACTTTTAGTCAGATTAAAATATTAATACTATGAAATCTGAGTGTTTTAAAACAAAAATAAATTTCAAAAGCTGTAATAATTCTTTAATTCTATTTGTCAGTGCTTATTTCAATCAAAAGCAAATACACTGAAATCTCAAACATTCAAATTATAAAGTATTCTAAAATTGCAAGAAAAGAGTATTTTATTATGCATTCAAAATTACTAGGCAGCCGCAAGGTTGTAAGATCTATGTTAGTGGTATTTACAACACTGTAAGAGTGAACTCTTGAATTAAGATTAATAAGCACCATGCATTGTATTGTGAATACATATAATCTGTGTTTTACATTCATAAACTGTAGTACAATTTCTATTGAATACCCCTGGCATATGATTAATGAATATGCTATTGTACCATTTCATATATTGATCATCTCACAAATATTCCTTGCGGCATCTGGTGCTGTTATTGGAAAATGCCTAGTGCCGAAACACAAATATTTTTCCAAGACTTTTTAAAGCAAATCAGTTCTTGCTGGGTGTATTGGCTTCATTGAAATATAATATTAATCAAAGGCTTCTTGAGCTTTTGTTGCTGTGCAACAATCCAGATTTTAAAGGAAAAGGTGATTTGGAGCCCATTTAGGTATTGTACATACCCTGTACTTGCCAACAACTTTAAAAATCTTATCTTTTTCTGACTTTTAATGGTAGCTTTGAAATAAGGAATTGCTAACATATGTCATTTATGTACCCATATGTATTCCAAATAGCCCAAAACTCCCCCAAATAAATCTATCATAAAACTATTTTATAATACTTTGTGTAAAACTAAAAAGTAAATCCTGATTTCCATTACCCTATAATTCCAGAAAGTTAACTGCACATAGGCACACCTTCTCTGTAGTTGTCCCAGCCTTGAAATAACCTTCTACCTGAAATGTGAGGGATCCCTAGCCTTTGAGCCTTGCAGAAGGCTGTAAGGACCTGGTTTTGCCCAAATGTTGACCTAGAATGGGAATTGAGTCAAGAGATTGATTGGTCTGATGCCTAGTGAAATGGGGGAAGGTATTCCTGTTTTTACCAGTTATGAACTGAGTGGGATCATTATATGAGATAGATGGTCATATAAATTCTTTAAATAATGATGTACACATTAATTCTGAAAATAATTGTATCAATTCGTTTCCAAGGGTGAATTGAATACAATTCTTAACTATACCAATCTGGAATATGCAGAAGAAATGGTATGATCTGAGCAAGTATTGATCAATGGAGAAGCAAAATTGAGTTAGAAGCTAATAACTAATAGGTAGGTTAGTAGACTAGAAAAAGACATGCTGGGTTTTTCTTTTCAATAGAGTACTCAACACAGGTAGAATGTGGAATACAAAATTGGATTTCAGTATGTAAATGATTACCTAGATCAGTGGTGGGCAACCTTTTTTTTCAACTGAGCCAAATCTCGCCAAAACCACGATTGAAATTTATTTGGAGAGCCGCATTTTTAAAACCGAAAATACATAGGATGGTACACTGTTTTTAGTTTCAATAAGTTTTTATTGAGAATATTCCGCATGCAAGTATCCACATAGGTCGGGAGGATACAAATAACACAACTAATAAAATAAAAACTTTAGAACGATATTATTTATCGATAATGTTAAATTCCGTAAAATTTGCCTTACAATGTAGAGAAAATTACATCCTGACAATGACTGACAAAGTCACAACCAATAATGTGAACATTGGCCTTGCATTTCCTTGGATAGTTTGAGTAAGTCAGGTTTGTATGTTGTTGCTTTTAATTTCATCTCCCTCTCCCACTTTCTTTCTTTTTTTCTTTTTCTTTCTCTCTCTCTCTCTGGCTCTTTGTCTCTCTCTCCCTCCCTCCCTCTCTGTCTCCCTCTGTCATTTTCTCTGGGTGTCTATCTGTCTGTCTCTCTCTCTCTGTATCTCTGTCTCTCTCTCCTCCTTCCCCCATCTCTGTCACTCTGTGTGTGTGTGTGTGTGTGTGTGTGTGTCTCACTCACTCTGTGTGTGTGTGTGTCTGTCTCTGTCTCTCCCTCTGTCTCTCTCCCCTCCCTCTCTCTCTGTCACTCTGTGTATGTGGGTGTGTCTGTCTCTCACTCATTCACTTAATCACTCACTCTGTGTGTGTCTCTCTCTCTGTCTGTCTATCTTTCTCTCCCTCCCTCCCCCTCTGTGTGTGTGTGTGTGTGTCTGTCAGTCTCTCTCTGATTCCCTCCCTCCCTCACTCCCTCTCTCTGTCTGTCTGTCTCATTCACACACACACACGCACACACACACACACACACACACACTGGTCACCTTGTTGAGTGTTCCAATCACATTTGAAATGTGATTGGAACACTCAACAAGGTGACCACAGTGTGTGTGTGTGTGAATGAGACAGACAGACAGAGAGAGGGAGTGAGAGAAGGAATCAGAGAGAGACTGACAGAGACGAATCAGAGAGGTACTTTTAACTACCTGGCAGCGGCGTTTTGGCTTGGGGGGCTCCTCAGAACTTCCCAAGACATTGGAGGGAAGTTTACAGCCCTCCCTCGGAACGCTTCGGAGGGAAGCTTCTTCAAAAGCCCTGGCGAATGACAAGAAGTCTCCCAGGCTTTAATTTGCCGAGCTGTGCGCACGCGCCTGTTTTCCACGCCGTGGAGCAGCGGCGAAATTCTGGGCGGCGAGAGATGATTCCGGGGGCCATCCGGGAAGATGAGGAACGCGAGGGGGGACCCTGCCCCCCCACTGATGGCCCCCGGAATCATCGCTCGCCGCCCAGAATCTCGCCGCTGCTCCACACCGTGGAAAACAGGCGCGCGCGTACAGCTCGGCAAATTACAGCCTGGGAGACTTGTCTCGCCGGGGTTTTGCAGAAGCTTCCCTCCGAAGCCCGAGAGGAGGGAGGGAAGTGGGCGCCCGGCACACAGAAGAGCCAGATTAAAATGTTTAAAGAGCCGCATTTGGCTCGCGAGCCGCGGCTTGCCGACCACTGACCTAGATTATAGAACAAAAGTAGGTGTGATTCAAGGCTTCCTAGCAATACAAAAGTTATGTAATACATACAAAATAAGGCCCTGCAAAACACAAGAGCCCTTCTAAAACTCCAAAATAAAAACTCCAGGTAAACCAGAACAAGTACATGAGGTAGTGTAAATTAAGACTAAGTCTGAATTTGTGCTGTTTGGATTAACAAAGCAAAGCCTGTCACCATTGTGTAGTTTTGTATAGAAAAGGAAGCAATGAATGTGTTTGAAATATTTTTGTAGCAATTTAGATCCATGATTAATCCAGAAGGAATACTTAAAAAAAAGTGACTATCAACAACACTCTGGGTCATGAAATCATTCCAGTGACAGAATCGTTATTGTAATGTTAACACTGATTTCCCTATGCCCTGGTTATTTAAGAAAAATAAATCTAATAATTTAAAATGTCTTGTGCATTTTAAAACTATCAAACTTTCTTTTATCATGTCTATTTCACTGATAGACCAAAGTCTCTTACAAAATTTCAACTATATTCTAACTGAGGGACTGCAAAAACTAACCTGACTAACTGTTGGGAATCTTAAATGATAGTTAGTTTTTCTGTTATTTTGTTCAGGTTTATTCTTTTTTTAAAAAATCTTTGGCTTAAACATTAGGAAAAAACCAACCAAGCCCCTCTCTTTGCTCCTGTGACAAGAGTACTGGGTAGAAGGATTAGTGAGCTAATTAGAAATGATTTCATCTATCAGCACTAATTAACAATACTGTGGTCTCACTTGTGTGTTCTTTTGAGCTGTTCTCCTTTGGGACAGCTTGGCAATTGCCCCCCTTCCTCTGGGGCTACTCCATCCTTCCTATGCTGATTAGAAGTGATAGCAGAGCTTTATAGCAGCAATTGGAAATTCTACTCACTCGTTTTTCAAACAGGCTCAGTTCCTTGTTCCCATTCCTGAATTCCACCATCAAGCTATTGCTAACTTTTTTGTTATCTTCCTTTTGCTGTATTTAATGTTTGGTCTCTGCCACTCTGCTTTGTGGGCAAGAGCATTTTTTTTTTACAATAGTTGTTATATGTTTTTTAAAGTTGTCTCCACCACTGAGAATGCATAATAATAATGTAGTCTTATTTTCTGAATTGTGTCAAACAGTCGTCAGCCTAGGAAAAAATCAATCCCTTTACATTACCTGTACATCATGCTAGCATATAAATAATAAACATAATAATCCAGCAACATGAAAATTGGTCCAAGAAGCTTTGCAAATAGTTAGAATCCAAGTTATTAACATTAATATTTTTTTAACTTTTACAATTTCTCCTTCAGTTAGCATTACAATTACAACATTTCAATTAGCTTTGCAGTGAAAGATTTATTTTAAAAAGATGCAATCAGATATTATTCCAGGTAGTCCTTGAAAAAAATAATATTATCAACATCCTGGTAATTGAGGATAGTTTTTTATTTAAAAAAAGCAAAAGGTATTGAATGTATAACATGGAAGTCTTCTTGATTGCAAATTAACTAGATGAGTGATTAAGAATAAGTGATTGTAGATTTTGTTAGTGACTACAGATAAGGAGGTTTCTAATGACTATTCTTTAGTGCATTTTTATTGCATTTTTTTTCTGGGGTGTATTAATACTTGCTCTCATGAACATGGAAACGTGCAGCTTCCTATATGAGGAATTCTAATTTCCTTTCAAAAAATGTTACCCTTATTAACCTGAAAATTTAGGATCTTTTACATGGAGCTGTTTTCTACTTATCTGATCCTGAAAGCATGAGATAAATTATTAAGAGCAAGGTTTATTATTGCAGAAAAGTTTTTTGTTTTTTGTAAGTGTCCTAATACTAAGAGGGTAAAAGCCAGAGCCACTTGTGCTATTCTGGAGAAATGATCCAGAGTTAATGGGACTTGTTTCCTTATTTAGTGAAAAGTAGGTGCCTATAAATTTGTTGGGAATCGTTGCTTGAGAAAAAATGTGATTGGAAGAAAAATGGAAGGAGTTCAGAGAAATAGACTAGAGAATAATATTATTAAAATATTTCATGACTGATAATTTTATGTCAACTAAAGTTAACCATGTAATTGAACAGACTTTGTTTTTCCTGCATTTGCATTCTCAAATTATTAGTAGCAACTTACATTTACCAGTTTTCCTATCCATGTTTTGTCTTCAGAGTATTTTTGAGATCATTTTTCATGCTTTGTATGAATTCTATGAAGTTGCAACAAATATAACATTTATGTTATACATTTATGCAACATATAGCAACATATAATCATCTCATATTAACTTTGTCTGAACCATAATTGATCAGTGCTTTTGTAGAGTACATATATTTATTTCATTTTTTTATTTCCAAAGTCAAAATAAAAAATAAAGTAATAACAAAGAAAAAAGTATATAAAACCATAAAGTATCCCCCACTGGTTGAATATTGATAAATACGTTTCAGCTATAATAATTATAGCCCTTGAAAGCAGGTCCACAATTTATAACTTTTTTACCTTCATATTTGAAAAATTATTATACAACATTAAAAACTATCACAAATATTGAAATTGATACCATTTTATGACTTTTTTCCAGCAGTTGTTAAGCTATTCACCATAGTCATTCAGTCATTAAGCAAACCCATTGTTCGCTATGGGGAATTTTCATCCAAACCCAGAAATGAACACTGTTTTTCAGCAAAATAAAAAGAAGTCTTAAATTGTAGTCAAACGGTCAACCCAAAATCTGGTCATGTGACTGCAGGGGAAAGCAGTTGTCGGAACTGGTTCATAAGTGCCTTTGTGGGGAGGGTGTCTTGCAACTTCAAATGGTCACTAAGTGATTGGTCATAAGTTGAAAACCAGCTAAATAAATTGGCATCAAAAGAGGGTTTAATTTATGTCCATTTAAACCTGAAGCCTAAATTGCTGCCATTCACTCCATTCATACATGTGCCCACCTAACTCAACCCTAACTGGACAGGCAGAAATCATCCTGAGAGGAGCATGGAGTGTGCACTCCCAGTGCAACCATCAGGAGTAGAACTCAGCACAAGACAGTTTGCCTTGAGATACAGATGAAGATGAGAGATTTTTGCCTGATCGCTCCTATTTGCCTTATTTAATCTTGTATTAAGCATGCATCCTTGAAATTTGGCCATTTTGCTACCAAATTTCATGCTTGAACTTTGTGCTTTTGGGGGGGCAGGGAGCTAGTAGTATAAGCAGCACCTTTTTACAGTAGTTTGAAAAAATGTTCCATAATAAAGTATTCTAAAATAAATAAATCTTGTTTGGCACCTTGAAGACAAAATGGTTACTGATACTTATTCTGGGGTGAATCCGGAATCTCTCTGCTTCAATTAATTTTCCCACCTTGAGGCAACTCAAATGGTTTTAGGTTTTTTTTACTAGAAGGGTGCAGCGCTACAATAATTATAGAATTAAGCATGATTTCTTGAAGACGAGGAATTTGATTTATGTTTGACCATGCCAAAGATGGAAAGATGAAGAGGATTAAGTTTAGAGTGCTCAAGATAAAATTCAACCCTGTGTGGTACTTACTTTCTAATTGTGTTCGTATTTGCCCTTTGCAAGGAATAGACATGAATACTATTGACACTGGATAGAGAACGGCTAATCTTACAAATGTAACCTGTTGTACTTTTCTTCTATCTCTGCTTTCCTTGAACAGCTCGGATTGGAAAAATGAAAAGGAGGAAGCAAGACGAAGGGCAGGTATGTCCCCTCTGCAGCCAGCCTCTCTCAGGATCCGAGGAGGAGAGGAGTGGGCATGTCGAACAATGCCTTGCAAAGGTAGAAATGCTAAGGAAACCCTTGCTGCCTCTCCTTTCTTTCTACACTCTCTGCTCTGCCTGATATCTGGATAGAAATCGAAGTTACCAATTGAAGACCTGAGACCTGAATGTTCCTTTGCAGATCCACTTGATTACTTGCTTATCATTTTGGCAGTCTTGTTACGTTACAGCCAATCCTCCTAGCCTTTCAAATGAGAATGGATTGTAGTCTCTGTTGCTATTACAGTAGCAGTGACAATCAGCACCCTCCCCACCGATACGGAGATTGAGCCACTGAAATGCAATGAGAAAATGGCTAGATTTTTGTAACAGCCCTTTTGGGAGGGGGGGGGGTAGGATTCAGTCATGGAAATTGTTGCCCTTAAAATACCTTAAACATGAAAAAAGGACCCTCTAAAATTAGGATATGATCTAATGATGCCCCTATGTCGCTGGGCACCTTACTATTGCCCTACAAAAGCATAGGAGGAAAATTGTGGCCTCTAACTTTGGTATCTTCAGAGGTTCTCCTGAGTTACAGGAGGCTTTTCCTACTTTTCTGGAGCTTGATTATAATATGAAATTTATTAACATTAATGCAATAAAACTGAGATGTAAACGTATTGGAGCGGAGAAGTGAAGCCAGTTTCTTTTCACCCTCAAAGTTATATATGTAGCACCTAGATGCTACTCTCCGTTTAAGAAAAAGTGACTACACACATCTAGTCAAGCATTGCTCTAGTTTTAATAAGTTTATTGGACCTTGGATCTAATTTTCCTACACCATTTATAGCATTTGTTAGGGTGCTCAGTAATTTCCTGGTGGAGTATAGCCTGTCATTCAGAACATGACAGATACCACATCCTTTAAAATAGCAGGCCATGGCCTGGTGCTTTTACAGTTGATGATATTATTGATGTGGCTATTTTTGATTAATGAATTAAATCATGTCTTCAAAATCAGTCACCTGACTGTTGTCCTTGCAAATTAGTATATAAAGCGTTGAAGTAGTCACACACATGAATAATTGTGATAGCAATTCTTGCAGATAGTAATATATGAGAACTAACAAAAATAATGCTAAAGCTTTATCCAGAATGATCAATTCTAATCTACGTAGTTAAAGCTTCAATTTTTTTCTTTTCCAAGCTTTCTCATTTTATTGGATTTTTTTTTTCATACGATATACAGTACTAAAATAAGGTTAGGAGTGGTGGTGTGTTTGGAGGGGGGCTTAATGCAGGGTTTGATGATAGCTCTGAATTATTAATTTAAACAAAAGATTACAATCTGTATTAGTCATTGTATTTCAGTTATTTATCAATTTTAGATAACTTCTTTCTGTAGTGCGATGGACATTTTTATTTTTCTTCCTTGTAAAACAGACCACTATAGCTTCCTTCAGCAGATAGAATATTAGTCAGAAAATTCTCAATTCAAATTCCAATTTGACAATTCATTGGCTTAGGATAATATTAGGCATTATTTAAATAATCTAGCCTTGAATTTCCATAGTTCTTTAAATTATATTATTTTCTTGGAACTCTCATAATTTTAAAACAACACACTCTGTAACGTTTTGCCATTGCTTGTATGCAGTTTAACCTTGCAAAATTCTCCATAATTTACCTCAGCGTCCTTACTAGGATGAATATTATTTATTTTCCAAGATACTAAAAAGATGCTTAATGTTTTATTTACTCAGAGGGAGGGGTCATGCATGTTGGAGGATGACCCTGTTGACATTGAGAACGAGAACGGTAATCGCTTTGAGGAATATGAATGGTGTGGGCAGAAGAGAATACGTGCTACCACCCTCCTGGAAGGGGGGTTCAGAGGTAAATTTCCCTTCTTAGTTCTTAAAGCTAAATTACTTTGGGGGACCTTTTTGATATTATTAAATGTTGTACTATTGATAAATACAATCTTACAAACTGTAAGCATCTGTTTTCAGTGTACATTGAAACCTGCATTTTTGCTAGTATAAACATTATTTTTTTCGCATCTATGAAAACAAAATTAAATGGTTGGAATTACAAATATTGCATTAATATTGAGATAGCATCGGTCAAAGTTGGAGAGATATTGCCAAAGGCCAGTCAGTTTCAGTGGCACTCTGCATTTTAAAATATTACGAAAAATAACATAGTAAATAGCCCCAATCTACAATGACGAAAGCAACTTTATCAGCTGCTGTTGATGTATGGAAGTTGACAGCTAAGTCACTTTAGCACCTGCATAAAATATTAAAGGTCCAGTTATGCATTTATCACTCTATCTTTTTTAAGTCTGATAAATGACAATTCACCAACCTGCCATACACCTCCAGCACTCCAGCCCTGAGGGTTTCCAGACAAACACATCTTATTTTTCCTCTTTCTCTTCCTTCCCCTGTGGCAGGAAAAATGGCTACAAAGGAGTGAATGAGTTATGGTAAAATGTGACCTTTGTGAGTTTTATTGGTGAATGTAATTTGAACTGTGCACCTGGCTCCTTTCTTCTACTCAGCCTTTTGCTCTATGTCAGGATTCACTAAACTGATTGAGAACCTTGTGATTCTGTGGAAAATGTTGCATCCTTCCAAGCAGGGAAATTGATATATTTCTCTATCATAGTTAAAGTTTGCAACCTGTCATGTGTAATAATTTGCATTTTAATTTAATATATGCAAAGAAAATCACACTAGTGCAAATAGATTTCAAAATTAAATCATTTAGTTAGTATTATAAAGGATACTTCCAGGCAACTGTTCCTAGCCAGAATGATGCCAAAATGATGAAATATGAGTAGTAACATCATAATATAAACTTTTGGATATGTATTGCAGTATTGTATGAAAGGAACAGCATGGTGCATGGTTCACTTACCTTCCCCATCCTTCCCAGCCTCTGCCTATGGATATCTATGATGGTGTTCTCTTTTTCAGGTTTCCTTTATACTTTTCTGTGTGAATAAATCATGGCTAAAGCGGATGGGTCAACCATTTCTTTTGGAGTGTTCATGTGTTCTTATGCAGTAATCTAATGATTTATTCTTGTCAGATATCCTGGCGTTATTTTCTGCAGCACAATAAACCAGCATTGGTAAATCTTCCCATCAAATCTGTCATATCTCATGGATTTCCTGTATCAACTTCAGGCTTCCTATCCTACTAATGCAAGAATTTTATTTTTGGTAAATAAGAGTTCCCTGCAAATAGTGTAGAGGGGTGTCAAACTCAATTTCATTGAAGGCCGCATCAGGGCTTTGGTTGACCGTGGGGGTGGGGCACAGCTGGATGGGTGTGGCCAGCTTGGCACCACTCCCCAAACAGCTGGCATGTTTCCTCTTCGCATTGGGTAGACTGGGCCGAAGCCACGCTGGCCTGATGTTTCCTCTTCGCATTGGGTAGACCAGGCCGAACCGACACAGGTAGACTGGGCCAAAGCAACACAGGGCTGCCCCTTACCATTTTCCAGGATGGCCCCATGGGCCGCATCTGGCCCGTGGGCCTTGAGTTTGACACCCTGGTGTAGAACATTCAAGAAGAGAATTTAAGTTGCATTGGTATAATTTAGAAATTTTAATTAGAGCAATTTTCCATGCTATTTTTATCTTTTTCAAATAATTTTCAGTACTCTAGTGGCTCAACCATTTGCTAGATAACACTTTGATAATCCCTTTTCTTTTAAGGTTAAGCGGAAAAAGGATAAATATATTCAAGACATTTGCTTTCTGAGTTTCCTCCTCCTGCATATTCTTGTTGTATTTTCACTACCCTATGCAAGGGTAGTTTCCAAGTTCTTATATTAACGGATTAAGAAGACGGTAATAGTACTGAGGTTTTTACTTAAAACATAAGTTGTTGCTAAAACATATACTTCCAAAACTCTTGAATTGGGTATTTTGTCTTAAGATACTTTTTAAGAGTGAAAACCTACATTTATATCCCACGGTTAAGAAGAGCATTAATATCTTGATTTAAACCTGATCCCTCAACCCTGAAATATTTCTTTGTGATGGTTTATAATAGGCTGGATTCCCAGGAGGACTCGGGTGCATTCCAGAAGAATAAGGGCATCTCAGTCCAAATACTTTGTGTTAGTCGAAGAGAGTGAAGACAGTCCCTCCCTAATAGTTTTCAAAGTATATGGTACCAGTAGGTGCAGATAGTAGAGTGCTTCAGTTTGTCAAGATTCTGTCTATATATGGATCAATAAAGAACACAGCTTGGAAGAATTATGTGTCTTCCTTGATTTGGGGGCCTGACATTTTTAGTAGTATAGTTTACACTTTGTGTTAAGCTATAATTTATTTAAATTGTGATTTGCCGATGACTAGAGTTCACTTAGAATGTTGAGAAATCCAAATGTGTGCCTTATTATCAAAACAAACCATGGCTCAGCAAACGTGAACCTATCAACCATGATCTCTATAAATCTTATGGTATAGTTAGATGGTCTGTAAGGCTGAAACTTGTACTTCACAGAAGTAGACTTGTTAGTGAATATCAGTTCACACAGTTTATGAATTTCCTTTATCATACCATCTTACTATTTTCACAATCTTGGCAGATTAGTGCCATTTATTTGGTTTTCTCCCCCATTTTTGTTTAGCTCAATATTTCCTAAAATTCTGATAGTGAGGTACATTTTTCTGATTAAAAAATGGTAATCATTGTTTTACCATATGTACGCAAACACAAAGACTTACTTAGGAAAAAACCTGTGGTTGTGTAGAGGAAAGCTCCTGTTCTCCTTGCAAGTAAAATTCACTCATCTTCCAGTTTGGAGTCTTCGGTTTCCTATAGCAGCAGATCCTTTAATGAAGGATGCAAATTTTTCATGCTCCAAAAGTTCTGTGTAGAGATCCCAGTCAGTGGGACAAATGTACCTATTGGACTTCTATATCTGCTAGGTCTTGTGGAAGGTTATATTCTATTATCTGTGTCTAAAGTTCCACATGGTGTTTGCTTCAGAACTAGAGGCACTGAGTTTTTATTGTCTTAATTTATAGTCCTAGTATTTATAGCAGTTCCTCAGTAGTCAGCTGCTCATTTTCGTTAAGTGTTTCCACTGTGAGGTTATCCTTTTAAAGAATTACAGAGTGAGGCTCAAAAATGTTTTTTTTTTCTTTGAAAGCTTAGCATTTTTTAACATGTGGGCTATTTGAAAGAAATAGTGGGAGGGAGAACGGGTGACAAAAGTGCTTTATCTGAAAAGAATCATATTGGCTTTGTGCTGTTAGAGGTTGCTGTCATCTCTTAAATGGCTTAGCGCAGTCAAAAGGCGAGCGGACTTAAAACAGTGTCTTACATGAGGATCGATGGGGAAACATGATGGTGGTAACTGTGAGGAAAAAGGGGTGAAGGCAGGAGAGATAACAGTAATGATTGCAGGGAAAGGAGCTGGAAGCAGTTTTGTGGATGGTGGGGTTTTTTTGTTTTTTGTTTTGTTTTGTTTTTTTGTTTTGGCAAGCAACCTGTCTTGAAAGGGCCAGGTTGTTTCCCAGAATGTGGCTGCTTCTGTGTATCTAATCCCCCAACAATCCTCCCTTGTTGTCACAATTGAGCTATTTCATTCAAGGCCTACAAGGTTATCTTTCTGGATATGTCACTATCACTTTTATGAGAGTTTTGGTCAAATAGCATCTTGTGTCATTCCTTTAGCCAAAGTAAGTAAATGGGGAGGGAGCGGCACTTCTGAATGGCACAAGGGAAGAGCCATCTACTGCTGGGAGGGTGGGAAGAATGGTATGTCAGTTTATCGATTGCACCTTAGCCAGGAGAGCTGCAGGCATAGCTCTGTGGGCACGAGCAGCCACACTCCTAATGTGATTGAAAGGCAGTTAAAATGGCGGTGACCTTTTCAGGGGGAATTAGATTGCCTGCCAAGAGTGGTTAGAGGGAGTGATAACGCCAGCTTGAGGAAGCTGTCCAGGCAACTTCAGAGAAAGAGAGGGAGACAGACAGACAGGAAAAGCAAGCCAGCAACGTCCCATTTAAGCTCTGAGCTCTGCTGTCTGATAGAGCTGAGATTGCTGCCCCCCCCCCCTCCAGATATGAAAGGGTTGGAAAATATAGTTGTTGTCTTTCTTTATCATTCCCGTACTAAATATTTAAGTATGACAATTGGTCAACTCTCTGTTCACTTGACAATCTTGACAATTTCATTGCTTTGAAATATTCATTAAAAGACTGATTATCAGGAAGCTAAGGTGAACACTGCAAGATCTTTTCTTTAATGAGCAACCTAGTATAACCTTGTATGTTAGCTTGAAGGTGCTGATAACCCTGTTAACAAAGAAGCCTTATCTTTCTTGGTATACCATATTTCTTTGCAGGAAAGAGTGCTAGCCTACTGGAAGCCTATAACTAGTATGTCTCTGAATTCCACATACGATAGATAGGAAAAAGGTAGCCTTTTTCTCAAGTTTTTCTTGGTTCCTAGATGCTGAACTCAGTGGACTGATAAATCTGATCAGCGGGCTTTTTCTTAATTTGCCAAGTTAAAGACCAGCACAGAACCCTAATTTTCTGCAGCAGCAGAGTTTTTCATGGTTTCATCTGCACTTGTTATGAGTGTTGGAGAATGAGACTGATTAAAATATAAATGCCAGGCATTTCCAGCAGATGGCTGTCATCCAACTGGTGGTTTGCAGCTAATTGAAATGTTTTGGTATGGGCACCGATGTCACAGTATGCTTGCTGCAAAATAAAGTGCTTAAGTGACATCACCTATAGCAATTTTTGCTTGTGAATGTGTATAGGAACTAGAAGCTTTGTAAATATTGTAAATAGAAATAGTGGAGCTCTCCCTGTAATGCAGGAAACAAACCATCATGACAAATTCAGTTTAAGTATCTGGTTTTTTTCCTGCCGATATGAGAATAGATTTTTGCCTGTCCTTTCTCATTCTCCTGAAATAAAGGCATAAAGAAGTAATTCATTTCTTATCATAATTTATGCCAAATTTGTGGGGGAATCATTTTTGCATCTCTGGAACTTCAGAAGAAAGGAAAATGGCTTTGCAAACCGTTCTATATAAAGCTATGTGGCCTGTGTCTGCTTTTATTAATTTCTGGTTCTATTAATTTGTTACCTGTTGTCCTTAACTTATGACTGGTTGCCTAGTGACCATTCAAAGTTACAACAAGCCTCCCCTCCAAAAAAATATTATTTAGCACTCAGATTCAAAGTTGTGGCATTTACAGTCATTTGCACAATCTCGTGGTCACAGGATTGCTATTTACAATGTTTTTGCAGGAAATTATATTTACTTCTGGTAAAAATGCCCCATAATGAACAATAGGTTCATTTAACAACCATGACATTCGCTTAACAACTGCTGCAAAAAAGGTCAAAAATTGTGTGCAGTGACTCGCTTAAAGTTTGTCATGACTTAACAATTCATAATAAGGGCTCACAATTATAATTTGATAACTACCTGTAGTTGGATTTCTTAAAGTTGTATTGCTATTTAAGATCATATCAAAGAGTGCTGGCCAGTGATATTCCTGCAAGTTATAAGGACATTTTAGGTGACCACTAAGGAAATAAAAGGAATCTCTAATATTTGCATATCCTTTCAATACATCTGTAATTAATTCTTGATATTCATAATTCTCAATTGACCTACTTTCAATTTGACAATAGGAAATGAGGTTGAAAGAATGTCAGCAGAGTAACTTAAGATAGCTTCATAATTCCTTAATTACTTTTCTTTCAAGTTAAAAGATTTCTTACCTGAGGGACTATTCCTCAAGTCCAGTGCTTATTTTTGTCTACAGTTGGTTTTTAATTATTTGCATTTTTAAAGCTTACAGCTGAAAATCTAGCATACAACTAACAAAAAGCACTTAAAACAAATCTTGTAGTTTTCAGCCTTTATAAATTCTTGTAATCCTCATGATGTACAAATATGCTTATGCAGTACTTCTGGTAGTTCTGGTTGCCACGATGTAGAAAAAATGTGGAGACTCTAGAAAAAGTGCAGAGAAGAGCAACAAAGATGATTAGGGGACTGGAGACTAAAACATATGAAGAACGGTTGCAGGAACTGGGTATGTCTAGTTTAATAGAAAGAAGGACTAGGGGAGACATGATAGCAGTGTTCCAATATCTCAGGGGCTGCCAGAAAGAAGGGGGAGTCAAACTATTCTCCAAGGCACCTGAGGGTAGAACAAGAAGCAATGGGTGGAAACTAATCAAGGAGAGAAGCAACTTAAAATTGAGGAGAAACTTCCTGACAGTTAGAACAATTAATCAGTGGAACAGCTTGCCTCCAGAAGTTGTGAATGCCCCAACACTGGAAGTCTTTAAGAAGATGTTGGATAGCCATCTGTCTGAAACGGTATAGGGTTTCCTGCCTAGGCAGGGGGTTGGACTAGAAGACCTCCAAGGTCCCTTCCAACTCTACTATTGTATTGTATTGTATTGTACTTGGTTTTTTTTTTTTTCCTTATGTATCTGAGAGAATAAATATAAAAACCTGTCAAGTTCAATTTTATCCTCTCAGAAATCATTCTAATGTGTGATTGTGTGTGTATTTATCTTGTTAAAATTATATATAAAGCTAAATATTTATCTTAGCATATAATAGATGTTGAATTAGTTACATACCTCAGGATAACTAATCTTGTTTACTTACAGTATTAAGAGCTATTTAGGATTCAGATACCTTGCAACTATGTTCTACATCATTTTTACCTATCTATTTTGTGGTGCATTGAGGTGAATTGTGTGGATTGTATTTTAATTTTTTGTATATTTTCCAGAAAAATAAGAAAAAAAAATGCACCAAAAAACTATATGTCTACATAGGCAATAAATTGAATTGAAATACTTAGCTATGTACATTTTGTATAATTAATAATATATTTGAAACAGAATTTAAAGGCGGGAATTTTTATAAGCATTAATGAATAAAATATGCTAATTTTGCATATTTTGCACAAGTGACTTTTGAATAAATAAAACACATTTTGGAAGAAATCAAGATGATAATTCCTTAATTGCACAGAAAGCAGAATAAATAATTCAGAAGATGGAGATATAAATATGACTAAAATTTACTTTGGCTGAGGAACAATTTAAGACCAGTAGGATTTCCTTACACTTCTGCTCTTCTGTAACTTTTGAAGCCTAACCCTAAGAATCATAAAATAAGTTATATATATATTTATGGGTACAAATATAAATATTATATTCAAAGATGTATAGAATACATGTTCATTGATGATATGATGTCCACTGTGACTGAATCCCTGAAAAGTAATCTTGAAAATGACCAAAATTCTATGAGATCACCAGTACTTGCAGATGCTGGCTTTTATTGGTATCATCCTCCAAATATCAGTGTTGCCCAAGGCAAAATCCAATGGCAATTTATTTTCTTTCGTAGAACTGAAAAGGCTACTGATTCATGCATTGCATGATAAGATCTCACAAGGAAAGCAGCCTGGGCATGCTGTTAAATGTTCATATTAAATTGAATTGCAAACCTGTTATTCTGTCAGGTAGGAAGAGAACAAATGTCTATGGAGATTTTCAACCATCCAGGTCATGGTTGTCCCAAAGGTGCTTTTCAAAAGGCAACTGAACTTTCTTGGATTTTTTCCTTGAAAACATTTTGCCTTTAGAAAGAAAACAGTTCTTTTCCATTGAGTATAATGGTGCAACTCTTCAATAATATATAATGAGGCCTTACGTTGCCTTTCTTGGCAAATATTTTTGGGGTTCACTGTGCTTATTCTTCTTCTGTGTCCTTCTTAACAAGTAGAAAAAGTGAGAAAAGTGCCTTCACGAAATGAAGAAAATGTATTATAGTCAGCCTTTATATAAACAGCACAGTCTTCAGGTAGGCTAGGTTTTGAACTTAATATTTGCAGATTCTATATATCCATTAAAATACCTTTCCATTAAAATTAAGTGTGGCATTTTATTGTTATGAAATGTTTGTGAGGTAAAGTAGATGAAAATTCAATGATTTGTTTAAGGTTGACCAGAATATTTTACCTCATGTAGGGATTTGAGCTACAATTCCGTATGTGATAATTTTATGATGTCTAGAAATTTAACAGAATAATTAAACACACTTTTCTGGTAAATAACTTAATTTTTAAAGTAGCAGTTAACTATAAAAAGCAGAACTTTACTCTAAACATATTCAGCATTCCAATAAAATATCTTGACTTACATTGAAAAATGTAGACAGAAACCTCACATCACCCTCATAGCAAATATTCAGAGCCAGGCAAAGAATATACCATTTATACCTTTATCAGTTCATTGGTTTTCCATATCAATCGTTCCCTGCATGTACAAAGTCGAGGGGGGAAAGTCTTTTTCCCATATATTTAAATTTTGCACTGTACAGAAAAGCATTTTTGTTTTACTTGGGGAAGTTTTGTTTGTTTTTTAAATGTCACTGATGGCAGAAGAGTGGATTGAGATCAGTCTGTTCTTAAGTAATAAATATTCCCTTTCCACTTCAAAATATTCAGCACTAAAAGCTGAGATTGGGATATTGTTGCCAACTTTGGATTCAGACACTTTCATAATCATAATTCATCTGTTATCAAATGCAATCAAATAGTAATGAGCAGGAGGTTGAGCTAGATGACCTCTGTGATCTCTTCCAACTCTTATTCTAGCAGGAGAAAAGACGTAGAGGAATGGCTTAAAACCCCAACCCTAACTAAAAAGTAATTCCATGCTGGAAATTGAGATAATCCATTTTGAATGTATATTTTATTTATTGCTAAACTGGATGTTTAACTACATTTGGCATTTGCAGCATTCTTGCCATAATTGTGTCTGCACACACTCCTATTTTCAGTATGAAGGCTGCAGATTCTGTTATTTTTCCTTCTAGCCATCTGCCCTGAACACAGCCTCTCTCCTGGGTTTTGAAGTTGCCTTTCAAACACATCTGCAAAAATATTGATTGAGACTATTTTAATAACATTTTAAAATGCTGTTGTTATGATCGGACAGTATTCCTTTTTGGGGGGGGGCATTCTGTTTCCCCAAAAAGAAAGAAATGTGGTTCCTCAATGACTTGAAACTGCTACTTGTCTTCGCATGTCGTCTCTTGCACCAGGCGGTGAAATGCATTATTGAATAGTGCCCAGAAGGTGATTAATTGCATTTGACACACGCCAACTCCTTGCCTCCACACTGGATAATTGCATTGTCAACTATTCAGCAAAGTGGCAGGTGACACTGTTGCCAAATTGATTGTCTTAGCATTGAAGCTCCTAAGACTGTCAGCTTTCCAATCGATAGCGTTTACACAAGACACCGTGACTGCATCTGTAACTAATTTCAGTTTGAAACTGGCAAGACAGTGAGCTGCCCCTATTTTCTGGCTTCATGTATTTAGTCACTTGTTTCCTTTACTTGTACCTCAGAGTTTATCTCAACTCACTGCCACTTCTTCCCTGGGAAGTGAATTCCTTTTTTTATTCTAGCAAAACGGGTAACAAAATCAGCAATATATGCTGCTGACTGAAAAGCAGGAAATGTTACTCCAGGCTAATGGGTGGCCCCAGTCTTTACAGTCAGTTGCTTAATTAGTTGATTAATTACTAGTTTTCTTTCATCTTCAGGACTTTGATGACATTTAGTTTACAGTGAGTATAAAAGCTTGTTTTATGAAATGAAGAGCCATAGTCTTTCAAGCAAGTTTGAGTGCATTGTTTCACAAGCAAAGCCCAGGGCTGCCATTGGGGTCTGTAAAGCAAGACACTGCTTTGGATTGCTTACCAAGCTTTCTGTTTCATGCTCTGCTGCTTTAGAAAAATCCTCCTCTCAGCTTTTCTATCCTCTCTATTATTGGCAGAATTTCAATGCAACCTGATCTCTGTCAGTGTTGCTTATTGATCCAGTGATGTGACCCTCTTTAGTAATTCAAGATTACTCTAATTCCATCTTTCCTTTCCCCCCCACCCCCCATTTTTCCTCATGGGAAGAATGAGACACCTTCATGGAAATTTCACCAGTAGCTTTTGCTTGCAAATTTCCTTTAGGATAATAGTCTGCTCCAGAACAAGCACAGAAATGTTTGAGTGTCTTGTGGGTAAATGCTAGGTTGGGAGTGGAAGAATTGCCGTTGCAGTTTGGATATGGAGCCAAAGTGGGATGGAAGCACAAAAGAACCTTATGCCTTCCTGTTACCAAAGCTCTGAGATTTAGCTTAGGGAAACTGTCCATTATTGAGCACCTATCTAACTTTTTCTCTTAAATGTTTAGATCTAATCTAGCGGTTACTTTCAGTTAGGCAAAAGTGGACTTTCCTGTCTGTCTCTGGTTAAGTTTATTTTCAATAGTTGCCATTGGCGTAGCTAATGTAACTCTTGCTTACCTGATCATTTCTATACAACATTTATTTCAATGATTGCAAATTATTTTCCCTTTGCTTTTTTTCCTAAACTGCATCCATATCACCCCATGTTCTTGTTTTAACTTGTTTCTTCAGCTGCTGAAATATCACAGAAATCATTGCCAGATATTGTGCCCAGGAAATAGGTGTGAGTCCCAGCAGCACTAGAGAGCAATTTTGTTCATTTTTAATTTTCCTAGACTAAGAGGGGAGAGTATGTTTCTCACAGGAACTAGAAGATTGACAATTTGGATGAAGAAAATACCATATGCAAACCTAATGAAGCCATTCAATTGAATTTCCTTAGGACTATTCCAAAATGCACCCTTAATGCAGTCTTCAGGCATGAAGCAAACATGCCAACTATTGAGGGGCCAAGTTTTTAATTTCAGGACTCAGAATCTTGTTTGGCCTTTGCAGACTTGGTTTCTCTTCTGAATATTTAGTTCAAAGAACATGGAGAGGCCAAATCAGTAGTAAATAAAAGAATTAGGGACATTGATTGCCATAATGATATCACCAATGCTTCTGAATTCTGTAAGCAAATGTTAGATATCCCCAAGCCCACTACTGTGGGGTATCTATAACAATCTAACTCTAAGCAAATGGAGATGGGTCTTTTCCAGAGCCCGTTTTCGTGACCTCCTTTCACTACTCTTGACGGGAAGATTTTATGGCATTCCTTAGTTACAGAGACTTTGCTCTTATCCACACAGGTAGAAACTCTTGCTCATGTCCTCATCATTTCTATATTTCAGAATCATACTGATAAATGTTATGTTTTTTACTGATATATTTATATTTGTTATTTTATTCTGACTATACTAAAATAGCAAGTGGCCAAATATCTTATCAATTATCAAGTTATAGAACTGGGCAAACTTTAATATGTTGTTTTATTTTATGGTCTTAGGGTTTGTTTTTTTCTTGGATGATTCTCTTTTTCTACTGTAATGGTAAATCAAATATAACAAAGATATTGAGAAAATAGGTGCTCCTCGTGTGGCTGTTACATACTTCTAGCAAAACAGTTAACAAAATCTGGTGTTTAAAGGGGGAAAAACTTGAGCAAAACACTCTTCCTCCAAATTGTATGAATTGTTTACCTAAATGGTAAAGCCTCATTTTATTTTTGATTGTTGAAATCTTTCAAGCTAGCCAGTTAAAAAGTAAAACCAGGTAGAATTATTGATAAGGAAGGAACTGCTTAAAGTCCCATATGCTGCCTGGGAGAGTGACAGTTGGAAATATATATTATAAACTTAACTCTTCAATCAGCATTGGACAATTCTTGGGGCAGCCATGACCTTATGTATTCTTTACTTACAGATTTTTGCAATTTATAACGGTTTAAAAAGTTACCTGTAAGTGGCAATTAGCAACAGTATCCACAAATGATAACTACTTAAACATAGGTAAATGTTAGGACCAAATTCAATATTAAAAAATCAGGTGGAGCAGCTCTGGAACAGCTGGAGAATGAATAGTTGACCCTAACAGTCCAGATGGTGGCTGTCTGAAGCTAATATATGCTACATACAGAACATATTAACCAGCAGTTGTTTTTTGCTGTTGTCAATTGGACAAGTAGGAGATTTGTCACTTTTGTTTATAAATGTTTTAGCTAAGAAAATAATTAGGTGCTTTAATTTTATTCGGTTTTAAAATTAGATTATGAGATGCTGGCACAAATAATCAACTCAACTAAGAATGCAATTGGTATCTTCACCTTTCTGTCTTTTCTCTTGTGACTGATTGCAAAAGAACTTCCTTTTTCATTGGCATTATTTGTGTTGTTTGCTCTCCACAATGAAGTATTATCCATATGCCATTTGTTCTGTAAGCCTAACTATGCAAGGTACATTATTTCTTTTATTTCATGCTACCGTCTGCGTATGAATGTAGTATAGATACAGGTACTCTTCCAATAAAAAGTACAGGATTTTGTAAGAGCATTGGGTGGAGAGTCCACTTGTTCAATGAAGCTTTTACTAGCAGTAAATATGTAACTCATTTAAGGGGGGAAATTGCACGAATATGGAGACTTACTTCCTGGGACATTATATGAGGCTCTTTGCCACATCTTGTAATTAGGTTCATGCTAGCTAAAGTAAATGAAAAAACTAACATCTTAAATTGTAAACAGTAACAGTATTTTTTAAAAACTTCCCTTTTTGGGGGAAAAAAAAGATTGCTGCAAAAGACTGATGGCTCTGTTCATGATTAATATAATTTTAAGCCCAGCACACTCATAGTAACAGATATCATAAACTATCGATTCCCCTCTGCTTAGCTTATAAACTCATGGACACACTCCAATTCTTGAGTAGCCTTTAGAGCAGAGAGTAGGTCAGTGTCTCCTGTTCACTATTTTCAATCTTTAATAACACTTGAAGTCATACTTTGTAGCTTGCCCACTCATGCATGATAGATAAGCAAGGAGATAGAAGAAAAAAGAAATACTTAGACATGGGAAAAGAAACATTTTGGGGCATTTAGAGAAGAGTTTCTAATGTGCAGTTTAAAAATTGCCCCATAAGTTGTGTGCAATAGAGTCACTTTGTAGGGGAATGGGCCGCATAGAAATTTAATAAATTTAATATCTCAGCAGGAATATTTATTGTTTTGAATTCCTACAATGTTTGGTATTAACTCGTTTTTTTATGCCAGGGTCAGCTGCTTCAAAATCAGACTGAGCAGAGCTGTGAGCACAGTGCTGGAGGGCAGCTGTGCTCTCAGAGTAAGTGATCCTGATTTGTACATTCTGACTGATGAGGGAGAGTTTGTCTCCCAAACTGTCACAGGGTTTATAGAAGTGCCACTCAATACTGGTGCTGGAATTGCTTGTCGAGCAACTGACTACAAGAACAATGGGGATCAGAAACAGTGGTCACTTTGTTTTTCTTGGTCTAATAGCCCCAGAATCTGCCCTGAGTATTCATACTCGTTTGCTTGGACCTTGAAAGAGGCACTTTGGATTAAAGATGACAGAGAATAAGGTTCTTTAGTTCATTGGATTGGTTTTATTAGCAAGGATGAGGTTGTATGCAGGTAAAATCTTCTAAACTGGAAACATGAAGTAGTAAACATGTCTTTCTTGTGTAAATGACATAGGAGTTATTATCTAGAATAGAATATTGACAGCTATATTTATATTGTGTCTTTGTGCCCCTACAGTTCCAAGAATCATGGCAACCAAATCATTAAACTAAACAATGTAACAAAAGTTAAGATTATGTTAAGATTATTATTCCTATCATAACTCTTAGGCACACTAAGCAGTCATTTGGAATTAAAATTTTAATAATAATCTTCTGGATTTTGTGCTTGAGGTGGAAAAAAATGAAACTGATTTTGGGTTTTACTGATTAGACAGATTTGTTGATAATAGAAATGGCCAGTTTATATTATTAAGTAAAAGTAAAAAGTTGTGGTTTGACGTAACTATCTTATTCTACTGCGCTAAAGGTAGTCGGAACTCAATTGCTTTTCCCCCCTCTTCTACACGCTTCCCTTCCGTTTTTCCCTCCCTTATTTTTTCTATTTGTTTTTGTATTTTATATTAATTAAACTAATTAAAAGGACAATTTACAAGAAAAACTTTAATAATTATTATCTTATTTTCTGTTTTAACTTTGAGTTTGTTTAATATGTTTGGCCATATTAGGGATTGGGGGGGGGGTTGCCCTGCATTTATGCTGTGTGCTCTCATTTCTATTCGGAGTGGTTATCTAAGATGTCATAGTATAAAGAATGTTATTCTGATTATTCAAAATTAGGAAATGTGATTTGAAAAAAGTCATGGTTAAGTTGATTGATAAGCTCTATTGGCAATTGTTTAGATATATTTATTTATCAGATTTAGCCACCCATCTCCCCCAAAGGGGAGAGTAGGTGGTGCACCACAAATAAAAGTATCATTTAAAAAATAAGGTGACTAAATATCCATTGCTGTGGAGAAACAACACTGTATACCTACTTTGTTCAATCATATTAGAAGTTGGCAGTGAAGCTAGAAAAATGAAATGGAATTTGGACCAGGATCCTAATACCCTCAGATACTTGACTTGGATGAAGATTTTGTCTTTGGAAAATTTTTGAATCTCAAGTTTGAAATGTGAATCTGAGTACATATTATTGTTTTTTCTTATTAAAATAATGTCTGTTTCCCATACCTTAACATTTTTTAAATATTTTTTTTAATTCTGTGTTTTATATGTAACTCAGGGTGGTGAATGTAACTAATGCTCCTGCCTTCTACTTTCCTCACAATAATAGCCCTGTCAATTGAGTTGGGCTGAGACAGTAACTGACCAAAAGTTGCCCAGCCAGCTGTCACATCTAAGGGAATCCTACAGCTGGTTTCTAAGCCAGCATCACTGTGTCAAAATGGCTCACTTCAGCTTAAACTTGTTGGTCTGTAGGAAAATAATGTTGGATGTGATGCTAAATCTAAAATTTCTCATGGCTCAAGGTGAAGATAACATCCCCTTTGTTAAATGTAACTCCTAATGCAATGAAAATTGCATGGTATGCCTCAAGGGCATACTGTGCAATTTTCTTGGCAATAGTACCTAAACCCTTCTGTTTTTGATTTATATGGTGACTTCAGTCAACTTTGAAACAGCAAAAAGTAAATGGAACTCAAAAAGCAAGATTTTCCAGTTTGCTTCCTAAATTTTTTTAGGAAGACTTACGAGAGTTTGTGAATCTGTCCATTTTGTTAGTTACATTAAGAGTTGGTAGAGAGTCAGTGATGACATAACGTACTGACATCCATGCAGCAGTTCTTGCCATAAACCATGCATATTTTCTTGTCATTTGGAGAGCTTCCTGTTGCTTGTGAGATTGAATCTGCTTCAGGTTGGGTACTTGTCTGTAGGCATGTATAGGTCTGCCACCCAATGTTTGAGAAAGTACAGTATCATCATCCAACGTGGTTGCAGCTTATTAATAATGTATTTCAATGGCTTCAGCTGTGAGTTGCAAATGACAAGCCGTGGTGTTTAGTAAGTCCTAGTGACTATCTTATTACAGATCCCTGAACTATTTTTATGAACAGGAGACAGAAAGATTTGCCAGACAAGCGATTCAGAATGTATACATTTTCCAGTAGAGTGGAGGGAGGGGTCACTGAAGGGTTATTACAGCCTGATTGGTCCATTTGACTGAGAGAAAACTTCTTAGCCTTCGGCTTCTCCCGTTGGCTCCCAGTTTCCTCTCAGTCAAGAAGGTCCTCAGACTATTGTTTGGTTCCCGGTGATTGTGAGTACTATATTGAGCAATTGGCTATTTCAAATTAAAGGAAATTATAGAATAGAAGAAGCTGTGCCCAGAGGGACATTTTCCTCTGTCCCAGATAAGCAGGGAGAGCCGCTTAGAGCAATCTCCTCGCATACCTATTTCCCATTCTGGGCCTTTTCTTCCCCCGGCTGATTCCTGGAGTCTCGGGCGTGCCGGGGGGCTTACAGCTTCCAACTCCTCCACCGACGACCCATTGCTTCAAGCCGCAGCGCCGGCGGCCCTTTTTGCCGCGCGTGAAGACCGGCAAACCCCTAACTCGGCCGCGTCGCCTCTCCCGAGCCGGCGGTGCTCTCGGCGGCGGCGCGAGCAGAAGACCGGAGCGCCAGCGGCTCTTGCCGGGCGTGAAGACCGGCGGCGAGTCACACAGAGCTGCGTTCCTAATTGTTGGGTCGATTGGCCGTCTGAACGGCCAGGGAGGCAAGCGGCGGCGCGCGCGCCATTTTAGCGGCCGCCTGAAGAAGAAACGGTCAAAATCAAGCTGGCGGCCATTTTGGGCACGTGGCGGGCCCTGACTCACGGGCCTTAACGAAGGGGCACTACAGGCCCAAGCTGAGAGTCTCCACACCAGCGCCGAGCTCAGAGGCTACAAAGACTTCAAATCAACTTAACAAGCGCCTTCATCTGAGCACGTGAGTGGGGCGATGGCAGCGCGTTCTGAATCCGCTCAAACCGCGACCGCTCAGGCTCCAGAAGAGAAGTCAGGCCCCACAGCCCCAGCCAGGCCTCGGGCTTCTAGGCCTACTGCTGAGGATAGACCCTCCAGAGCACTGCAAAGGGACGAGCTTAGGCGTTCCAGAGCTATTGAGAAAGCCATTGAGAGGGCAGAGAAGAAGAAGGCCAGGGATCCCAGACCTAGATCCAGATCTCCCAGGTCAGAGGCCCCTTGTCATTCCCCTTCTGTCAACAGGGGGTTCAGCCCTTCTTCTCCCTCTTCCTCTTCATCCAGATCAGTTAGGAGTGAAGGACGGGGGGCTTCACCCCCACCCCCAACTTCCCCTGGGACAGGGGGCTTGGATAGAAATGACCCATTAGAGGGCCCCTCTGCAGGCTCCTCCCGGGGTAGGAGGTCTCACAGGGATTCGATCCCCCATGACTATGATTCTGAATGGGACGAGGAGGATCTAGAACACCTCCCTAAAAATCTTAAAAGATTAATCTCTGCGGCCATTTCCAAGGGAATAGCTCAAAGGGACAGACCTTCCCGACATAGTAGGATTACTCCTTTCAGCAGGGCCAGGTCTAGAACTTCTTCTCCTTCCCTCATGAGCGAGGTCTCCTCTAGGGAGGAGGCCCGTCGTCAGGACGACTGGGGTTTCTCTGAGGAAGAGGATGCGGCCACTGATCAGCCCACCTCTTCCAACTTATTCATCCAGGCCATGTTTAAGCCCCTACTGAAGAAGGCTAGGAGAACCACCAAGGTGGGCACAGGGGACCCCACAGTGCCCCCACCCAGGGATCCGGACATGGTGATGTTCTCAAACATGGCCACTAATAAAGAGGAGATCCCTGCTCCTCCACTGTTCTTGGAGGTAGCCACCAGTCAGTGGGCTAGGCCTTCAAATTTTTCTCCCCCTGGCAGCAATGACAGGCGGGCTTATAACATGGAAAAGACCTTCCTACAGGCCATCCAACTACCGGCCATAGATCAACCGATAGCTGCCCTGGTCTCGTCTTCCCCAGTGGTCTCGGGGGATGCCGCAGATAAGCTTAAGCCGGAGGATAAAAGGGCGGAGCTCACCCTGCGGAAAAATTACAAGGCTTCTGCATGGGCAATGCGGGCGGCGGCCGCCGCCTCGTATTTTAATCGCACGACCGTTATGTGGCTCCACCAACTCCAGGATCGTATCCCGATCCAGGATGATCGCATCCATCAGGATTTAACTAAAATTATGGCGGCCTGCCAGTATTCAGCCGACGCAACCCTGGATGCGATGCGATTCGGCTCCAGCGCCTTAGCTACTTCTGTGGCCGCTCGCCGGCTCCTTTGGCTTAGAAATTGGCAGATCGATAATAAAGCCAAATGGGACTTAATAGCTGCCCCCTTTGCGGGTCCCAATCTATTTGGGTCTGCTCTAGACCCGATCTTGGTGGAGAATAAAGACAAGAAAAAGGTGATGCCCACCTCCACCAAGAAGTCCGACACACGTAGTCACCCGTATCGCGGGCCTTCCTTCAGGACTTATGACAGGGAGCAGGAGCCCCGTTTTCAGCAGTACAGACAGGATAGGCAGTACAACAGGCAGGGTTTTCAGGACCGCCCCAGGTACCAGTCCCAATCCAAACGGCCCTTTCGCGGGGGGGCGGCCGCCCCTTCTGCAGGGGGAAATGACTCGAACCCGAGTCATCCCATAGGCAGCCGTCTGACTCTGTATGCGGACAAGTGGGACCAGATCACATCAGACGGGTGGGTCCGAGCGACCATTCGCCACGGCCTAAGACTCGAGTTCCTCTCCTACCCTCCGAGACGCTTCAGAACATTCTCCCCATCCCGGGATCCGGAACGTCGTCGTCTCATGGACCTCGCCGTCTCACACCTTCTGGAAATCAGAGCGGTGGAGGTCGTTCCGGAGCCTGAGAGGGGGCGGGGCTACTATTCAAATCTCTTTGTAGTCCCGAAGACCTCGGGGGGTTGGAGGGCGATCCTCGACCTGAAGCGCCTGAATCAGTATCTAGTTTACAGGCGCTTCAAGATGGCCTCCCTAAAGTCAATCCTGCAGGGCATTCGAAAGGGGGATTTCATGGCCTCGGTAGATCTGACGGAGGCCTATCTTCATATCCCCATTTTCCGGGCTCACTGTCAATTCCTGAGGTTCTCCCACAAAGGCCAGCATTACCAGTACCGGGCCCTTCCATTCGGCCTGGCCTCGGCCCCTCGGACGTTCACCAAGGTCCTGGCGGCCCTGGCTGCATACCTGAGATCCATTCCGGTCAGACTCCAGTGTTACCTGGACGACGTCCTAGTGCAGGCAGGGTCCCTCCCCAGGGCCAAAGCAGACCTCCAGCTGACCATCCAATGGCTCCAGACACTAGGTTTCTCAGTAAACTTTCCCAAGAGTCATCTATCCCCATCCAGACAGATTCTGCATCTAGGGACAGTAATAGATTCCGAGTCAGGGAGGGTTCGCCTGTCCCCAGACCGCCTGACCAGTCTGACACAATTGATCACGTCCATCAGGACAAAAAGGTCCGTTTCCACCCTGACCTTATCCCGACTCCTGGGGAAGATGGTATCCTGTATAGGGATAGTCCCCTGGGCCCGTCTACATCTGCGTCCCCTCCAGTGGGCCTTGATACCAGCCCAAAGGAGAATGTTGAGCAACTCTCTACGACCGCTTCGCTTAACGCCATAAGTGAGATGCTCGCTCAAGTGGTGGATGTCCCCAGCATTGCGGCAGGGGGCCTCTATTTGGGAGCCGGAGAGAGTACAAGTCACGACGGACGCGAGCCTTTACGGCTGGGGGGCCGTGATGGGGTCCGACATGGCCCAGGGACGTTGGACTGCCTCGGACCTCAGACACAATATAAATTGGCTCGAACTCAAGGCCGCGAGACCCTCCGAACTTTCCACCGCCAGCTGCAGGGGCGACACGTCCTCCTGCTTACGGACAATGTAGCGACGAAAGCTCATGTCAACCGGCAAGGGGGGACTCACTCCCGAGCCCTGTGGCGGGAGGCGCAGACATTAGGCCTATGGGCGGAGAGACACTTGGCCTCCATTACGGTGGAACATATTTCGGGGGACTCCAACCACCAGGCAGACTGGTTGAGCCGGGCGACTCTGGACAACGGCGAGTGGCGGCTGGACCCAGAGTTGTTTCGGAAGATTTGCCTCAAATTCGGCAACCCCCTTGTAGACCTGTTTGCCTCCCCCGGCAACGCACAGCTGCCGAAATTTTTCACCAGATTCAAGACTCCAGCAGCAGAAGGAGCGGATGCTCTCAGAACCCGGTGGCCTCCGGGTCTCCTCTACGCCTTCCCCCCCCTTCCCCTCATTCCCAGAACCATTCGGAAGGTAGTCACAGAGAGGGCTTACGTCATCCTATTAGCCCCATATTGGCCGAGGAGACCATGGTTCGCGGACCTGGTCCAGCTCTCGGTCACAGACCCCTGGAGGATTCCGCCAGAAGAGGTAGTCCTGTGTCAGGGGGTCTTAGTTCACCCAGAGCCGCAGTGGCTGCATCTGACCGCGTGGCTCTTGAAAGGGGATTACTGAAGGGGAGGAAGTTGTCATCAGGGGTCATAGCTACCTTGGAGGCAGCTAGGAGACCGTCCACAATTAGAATCTATAACGCCACCTGGTCGGCCTTCGCGAAGTGGTGTAGCCCCAGGGGGGTGGATCCAGCTAGGGCCACGGTTCCGGATGTTTTAGAGTTTCTCCAAAAAGGATTACAGGACGGGTTGTCCCATAATACGCTTAGGCGACAGGTAGCGGCCCTTTCCACTATATTGGGAGGAGAGGGCTCCTCTACCCTCTCTCGTTCCCCTCTGGTGAAGAGGTTCCTTAAAGGGGCGGCCAACATCCGCCTGCCTCCCGTTCATAGGTTCCCTACCTGGGATCTTACCCTCGTCCTGAAGGCGCTGATGGGTTCTCCCTTTGAGCCGCTCAGGTCGGTTCACATGCGCCTCCTCTTGCTGAAGGTAGTATTTTTAGTGGCCATTACATCGGCCAGGCGTATTTCTGAATTGGGGGCCCTTTCGGTACGAAGTGACCTTTGTATGATTCACCAGGACAGGGTGGTTCTGCGCCTGGATCCTTCGTTCATCCCGAAGGTGAACACCCTGTTTCATAGGGCCCAGGAAATTGTCCTTCCGAATTTTTGCCCCAATCCAACAAGGGAGAGAGGGCAGGCGTGGCATCGGTTGGATGTACACAGGGCCCTCCGTATTTATCTAAAGCGGACGGAGGGTATTCGTAGGACCGAGGCGCTGTTTGTCTCGTTTCACCCGAGCCCCTTAGGTAAAAAGGTCTCGTCTTCAACTATTGGGAGGTGGATCAGGTTGGCCATTGTTGAGGCTTACGGAGCCTCGGGAAAATCCCCCCCCTCGGGGATCACGGCTCACTCCACTCGTAGTGCAGCCTCCTCAGCGGCCTGGGCCACAAGGGCACCTTTTGAGGACATCTGTCGCGCGGCCACCTGGGCCTCCCCTACTCCCTTCATAAAACACTACCGCCTGGACTCTTATGCCTCGGCTGAGGCGTCCTTTGGGCGGAGGGTTCTCCAGCGGGTGGCGGCCGATCCTCCCCCTGGGACCCAGTCTCCCCTCCCTGGGACGTAGCGTGGGTATGTCCCTTCAGTGACCCCTCCCTCCACTCTACTGGAAAAAGAACGTTGGTCTTACCTGAACGTTTTTTTCGGGAGAGTGGAGGGAGGGGTCACTTTCCCGCCCTAGGTAGATAGACAGGGTCCGGGAGGGGTAGGATCGGGTGGCCCTGGGCGGCTTTCCCTTGTCTTCTTACATCATGCAGACGCTGACCGTGACATCGCGGAAACTGGGAGCCAACGGGAGAAGCCGAAGGCTAAGAAGTTTTCTCTCAGTCAAATGGACCAATCAGGCTGTAATAACCCTTCAGTGACCCCTCCCTCCACTCTCCCGAAAAAAACGTTCAGGTAAGACCAACGTTCTTTCTGTTCGATGGTGACTAGTCATTAAATTAAGGCTACTATGTGCAATATTGTACATTATTTAATAAGTATAGCATGCCTGTTTCAGGAAACAGAAAAGAAACATTTTACTTTCTGAAGTTACCTTTGTGAACTTGTAGTTATACAGGACAAATAAAATTTGGCTTCCAAACTGGCAAATATAAAACAGTACCTAAGTTGTATAAAATGGGCATGTCCGCTATACAATTTTGTGAGATATGGTCAATATGTGTAAACAATTTGGTTCACTGGTCCTGACAGATTCTTCTCCATATTGCCATCCAAAGTCAATTCAGCTTATTGTAAATGTTTTAATACAGAGCACCAAAACAATTCACATACATAGGGGATGGAGGGATGTCATAGTTTTGGTAGTGAATGTATCTCATGGGTATGTGTGTGTTTTATCACCATATCTAGAAGGCTGAATAAATTTTGCTGGATTTTTTTAAAATTAGCTCCTAAATGGATTCCCCATATTATATTGTCATTTACCAATACTTTAACATTAAACATACTTTATCTATGTTTATCTATGTATCCTGCATATTGTATTCCCTTTACTCTGGATTTATTAAAATATAACATTTAATCTGGTGGTGAGGTGGGGCAAGTGATAAGCAGTTCAGATTAAGGCAGAATACAAACAAATACAATTTATGAAGAAAAGTCAACATTCCGTTTTACATAGAAGTTCAGCATGTGTGTCCATCAAATATGTATTGAAACTCTTTTCATATCAACATTGGAGTACTGGGATTTCTTCTGCATAGAACAATGTTTTTCATTCCGTACATTTTAACTGGAAGTTCTCTACATTTGCTTTTTCTTTCACTTGCCACAATAGTTCTCATAAATCATAGACCGCTTGCTTTTGGCTTGAATATACTTTTTCTGCTGTTATGCACTGCAGTTCCCAGTTCAGTTTATTTCTGAGAAATATCATCCCTCACAGATATCTGGCCCCTCCCCGCCAAAAATTAATCTGAATATCAGGAGAACAATGAAATTCTCTCTAAATTCCCTTTAATGTAAAAAGATAAAGTAACCTTTGTTTTTAAAAAATTTCTAAATAATTTGTATTTCTCCATTAGTTATATCCTTAAATGATGTTCTCTACGGATTTTCTTTTTCTCTAGGATCTGGGTTTGTCATGTGCAGTGGCAAGGAGAATCCAGACAGTGATGCTGACCTTGATGTGGATGGTGATGACACATTGGAATATGGAAAACCACAGTATCATTTTCTAGAGATGTTAAACTCCTAGCAAGTGGCTTTGCTGTACCTCTGTTTCTAGAAGTTCCATGATTTTAACTCTATTAGAGAAGAGTTCAGAAACAAATTTTTTACATGTTGATAAACCTTATTTTCTGGCAATTTCCTGATAGCTTTGACAACTCACTGGGGGATTTCAAGTAGTCTCTCAGCACAATTTATTTCACAGGATTGCTGTTGTGGAGAAATATTGCAAGAGGAAATATGTATTTTAGAGGAAGGGTGGGATATTAAATCTATGTGAGACTTAATAAATATGTGAATTGTAATTGTTCATCTCATGTTATGAAAATAACTTGGTTGATCTCCAAGATGACTTAAAATAAACACCAAAGAGAAGTCCACAAATGTTAAAATTAGTATCAGTCTGTATTCTCCTTAACACTTCATTCTAAGATACACTGAAGCAGATATCATTCCATGCACTGGGGAAGAACCAGGTGAAGCCAAAGAAAGAGAGGCACTCCGAGGTGCAGTCCTAAAGTAAGTAGGCTTCCTTTAAAAATGCAGTGTTAGAACATAGAAGAATTTGCTTTGTTGTGCTGGGAATTGGTGTCAATAAATTCAAAGCCAATACTTTTTTAGTTTTTAATATGATCTACAACCAAGATAAAGAAAATCCAGGCACATCCTAAACAAACACTTACGTAGTTGCATTAAGTGGCAAATTTGGCAATCTTTGTGCATATAAGCTTGACTGAGAAAACTTTCCTTGGTATTGTTATTTGGGACATTCAGTTCTGAGTAAAACTTCTAATTTTGTTCATTAGAAAGTTCAATATATTGACAATACAGTTAGTCTTTTACCTACAAACATTCTTTCAGCAATCATTTGAATTTACACCGGTGCTGAATAAATAGTGGTTATAACCAGTCTTTGGAGTTCCAGCTGTCCCAGTCATGTGCTGAAGATCTGGGCACTTGGCAAACCTGTTCAAACTTACAACTGGTTCCAGAATCCTGCAGTCACATGATCTCTATTTGCAACCTTCCCTGCCAACTTCCCCAGAAAGTCAGTGGGGAAGCTGGCAAGGAAGGTAGGAAAGCATTGAGGTAAGCCCCCCCACTCATGCACCCTCTTTGAACTGTTCTATGTTCACGCTGTGCATCCTCTCTGGCACTTTCAACACCTCCCACATATTCCTCCCCAATTCACAACACACTTCTCACACACTTTCCTCAACCCTGCACCACAGCCTTGTGTATTCCCATGAATCCTCCCCAAATATAGCATCTCCCCTCATCTCCTCCTCAACCCATGCGTCAGGCACCCCGTGTACTAGATCTGCACCATAATTTGTACACCACTTCTCAAATTCTTCAACTTGAGCTGCTCGCTCACTCCATCGCTCACTCCCTCCCCAGCAGCGATCATTTACTGCCTGCCACCCTGGGACTTGTAACTTCCTGCCAGCTGACTTCCTGCGAAACCAGCAGGATGTTGCCATGTCTAACAACAATTGTCAATTAATTATGACAATTATGACTACGAGGATTGCTGTGGCTAAGCTGTGCATTCCACTTTACAACTATATCACTTAGTTATAGAAATTGTCAGTTGCTGTTGTAAGTCAAGGACTACCTGTAATAGTTTGACGGTTTATTAGAGCCATGAAATTGGCACTCTAAAATGTACCGTATTTTTCGGAGTATAAAACGCACCTTTTTCCCTAAAAAAACAGGTTGAAAATCTGGGTGCGTCTTATATGTATACTGAATACAGCATTTTTGGCCTCCCGAAACCCTGCCTCCTTTGTAAAAATGGACGTGCATAGCCTTTAGGAGGCTTCCAGAGTGCTTCTAGGGGCTGGGAAGGGCAAAAATGAGCAAAAAAATGGCCATTTTTGTTCCCCCAGCCTCAAGGAGCATTCTACAAGCCTCCTAAAGCCTTTGCATGCCCTTTTTTTTGTCAAAAATCAGGCCAATTTTTGTGAAAAACGGTCCATTTTTGAGAGATCTGCAGATTGCAAAACTTTTTTTTTAAATTTGCCTCTTCAAAATCTTTGTGCGTCTGATACTCCGGTGCATCTTATACTCCGAAAAATACGGTAGGTTTCTAACATGGACTGCATTATGCTTGAATACTCAGAACAAACTGGTATACATATTTTGTATGTGAATGAGCAAAGGAAAAGGCCTAGGAGCATCACAGAAAGAGCTGGAATACTGCATATTGATTGCTGTATTTTGTAGTTATATTTGGAAATAGCACCAAGTCAAGATTTGCCTTGCTTACAACTTCATGGTTACTCCTAGTTAGCTTCACCCTATTTCTCTTTCTATTACCTACAACTTGAATGACACACAAAAGACAATTCAGGAACAAGCTATGAGTTTTAACGGGTTAACGGTTAAAACAAGCCAAGTTTATAATGGAGTTTAAATGTTGTTTTTTTAAAAAACAATCCTTAGGCTAGATTTGTGTCTTACACTAAATCAAAAACAAAGTGGCTTAGCACTAAATGAAAACCAGGCCAATAAGACAAATGAAATGTTCAAGGATTTGTCCCATTGAATGAACAGAATTTAAATACTCTTAATTTTATTTAGAGTAGCATAAAAAAAGAAGAGATTTAGCTTTCACAATATCAAAAGCCTATATAGATCTTCCTTTGTTTTCCGCTCCATACTTTAAAATCATAAGATTTGACTGTATATATTTCTAAGATGAAAGCAAATGCTATTTCAATAAAAAATAAATACTTTCCAATCTGGCCAAGACTTCTAATTGGCAGTTAGTGAAGCAAGATTGCAGTGATGCAAATGAATTTACTTCTAAATTAGTTTGGGATATGTAAATGCTGGGGGTGGGGTTTGCATTTGTTCAAAAATGCTTCTTGCCTTTGCCATCTATATATTTATTTAGGCACATTTTAAGCCCTTGGATTTCAAAATAAGTTACATCCCCAAAACATGAAACAATAGTCTACTATATTATATTAGGAAAGAATGGCAAACTAAAATTATTTAATGAAAGGAATGTTATGCTATGTACACATTTGATGGTCCAGTTCAGATGTAGTATGTCAAAAAATTCTTTTAACAAGTCTTATTATTGGCAATGCATATGTTGATGCATGCTATCGGTTGCTGTCACTTAGCATTCTCCTGTCACTGGGAACAACTAAACAAGACAGCCTGCATTAATTTTGCAGTACTTTTAAATTGCAATAGCTAGCTTGCTTCTTTGTTGTTGATGATGAAGATGATGATGTTTTAAAGTTGTATGCTGTCCAAACTTTCAATATCTGGGTGGAGAATAACAGCAAGTAATCTTGATTTTGATATTATATTAAACAGAACAGCACAACTCTCTACATAGCTCATATTGATCCTTCAGAATGTTTTAAAACATTACAAATGGGTGAAACTTGCAAACTGTCATATAAAATCTTATAAGATTTCAGGCAAGAATACACTAGACCTAATCAGATTTCAGCCATTTGAATATTTTTACTGCAGTCTGAAAAGGATAGAAGATCTTACAGTTTATTTAATATAACATTGGCAGAAAGAGCTAAACACAAGTGATTTAGACAGTAAGTTTCTTATTTCTATCAATTCAGATGTATAGTTACTTAAAGTATAAGCTAAACCAAGACCTCTAACCTACAGTTCATGATCTACAAACCATTAACACATTTATAATTAACAGAATGTGTTGGTAAGATTCAGTTTCCTACTTAATAGTTTTCAGCTGGTCCCCGAGTGGAGTTAAGGTGCTTTGTCAGACATAGCATGTTTCATCCCTACAGATATGTGATGCAATAATTTAAACAATAAAATTTACTACATAAACATTCAAAAACAGTGATGCCAAAACTCAGCCATTAAAAGATAGAAAACATTGTAGAGTAAAAATAATCAGCTTCTCATTTCATTGAGGTAAAAGTTTCACTTTCAGGAATCATTAAAAAAACTGTGTACTATTCAAGCTTAATATGCCTTTGAAACTTTTCAAAATAGCACTTCATAAATAAAAAGTGGAAGGAAAGAGATTTGTGATATCAAATTACTTAGATCAAATATAGTACCTCAAATTGCTCCCAATATGAAATCAGTTCAGACGTTGGCATATAGGTGCTACCTGCACTGAGTAATCTCCCTTCACGCAGGCAACAATATGCATTGATTAGAATATGTTGCACTACAAGTACTTATTATTCTATTTCATTTGTTTCCTCTTTTATAAAGCATAGAAATACTGCTATCAAAGTGTACGAAACTACTTTGTCATCTTAATCATCTTTGTTATCTTAATCTATATAAGTGAGTAAGTCTACTCAGTAATTGTCAGTGATCTTAAAGAAAATCCCTCCATTCTTTTATATTATGCTCTTGCTCTGTGTGTTTATGTTTGTGTTTTAAAGGTTTACAACTTATAACATTTACAACAACTCAAATTATGGCCACAGTTGGGACCAGAGGTGGGCATCACATACTGTAATAACCAATTCACCCAGAACCGAAAATGTCAGCGTGTGTTTTCAATGCACGCGTCATTGAAAAACCAGTGATTATATAGGATGTGATAGCACCAGGGTAGGTGAGCGGGCCCAGCCATTGGTTGGAACTACCGGTTCACCTGAACCGGTCTGAACCAGCATCAACCCACCACTGGTTGGGACCAAAGTTTCTGTCGTAAGTTGATGGAATCATAAAGCAAGTCATGATTTTATGATCAATTTTGCCATGGTCATTAAACAAATTATGCAATCATTAAGCAAATCCAGCTTCCCCAATTGACTTTGCTTGTCAGAAACTGGTTGGGAAGATCACAAATTACAATCAAGTGACCCTAAAATGGCTGCATCCATCATAAATGTGAGCCACTTGCCAAGTGTCTAAATTGTGATCAAGTGACCGTGCTGGGGCTGGTAAGATGGTCATAACTTTGAGAATAAGTCATAAGTCACTTTTTCTGAGGCCATTATATCTTTAAACTATAATTAAAGAATCATAAGTCAAGAACTATCTGTAGTTTTACAAATTACAATTAATATGCTGTGTTAAACTAAAACAGATCTGAGAGTTATAGTAAGATGGAATGGAGAAGTTTTCATTTCTTCCAAAATTGGGAAATTCCCCGAAACACACAAAAATAAACTATTAGCATTAGTTAAAAAAAATAAGAGTGTCTAAACTATATAAAGAAATGAAAAATCATGTTTCATTATCTACAGATCAAACTGACAATAGTCAAGTTTTGATTCTACCAAGAAACTACAACAGAGCCATAGAATATTTACACTTAATATTTAAACTGTTAAATGGAAATAACTATTTTCTCAAGTTGTAAGTATAATTAGAATGTAAATCACTTGTCAATTCTAAAATCCTAGATATGTATGGTTGAGGTCTTTTGTCCTGTAACAAATGTTTGATTGCTATCTTGCTTCTTTCAGTGGTGGCACTCCTAGTACCCGAATAACACCAGAATTCTCTAAATGGGCAAGCGATGGTGAGTATAAGATGTAGCAGGCTGCTTGTTAGCCTATTAGGTGCATAGAGACTGAAGATGAATATTTTAAAGACCATTTTTGGGACATCACATTTATGACAAAATTCAATTTTCCTTTGTATACAGTATAATTCAGAGTTCTAAATCCATTTTTTGGATATGGTAATACATACATTAGGACAACCAAACCTTAAGTAAAAGCATGGAATGACCTTGAAGGGATTTTTATCATTCATATTGTGCCTTCAGCATATTTAATATCGGATAAAGATCTTTGAATATGCTTAGTTTTCAACATTTAATGCTTTTTTAAAATTTGGCTGGTTATCCTGCTTTTATTTTACTTGCCTTTTTAAATGCATCGTTTAAATGCATTCTAATTTCTGCTGGCTACTTGGGAATGATTGCTCTTCTGAAAAGTAGGTTACAGGTTTTTAACTCAATATTTTAGAATTAAAGTATACCTATTTAATAGCGAAACTATGGAACCCAAAACAATGTTAATTTTTATACATGTTCAATACTTCCATTTGAATAAAATAATATATGTGCATGAAATCTAAATAGAGAAAGTAGCAATAGCACATAGACTTGTATACTGCTTCACAGTGCTTTTTACAGCCCTCTCTAAACGGTTTACAGAGTCAGCATATTGCCCCCAACAAGCTGGGTCCTCATTTTACCGACCTCAGAAGGATGGGAGGCTGAGTCAACCTTGAGCCTGGTGAAATTCGATCTGCCAAATTGCAGGCACCTGGCAGTCAGCAGAAATAGCCTACAGTACTGCATTCTAAACACTGGGCCACTGTGGTTTCGATGTAATAGTCAAAACCAATTTTCTTGGCTTTCCAGCAGTATACATCTACAGTATTATCATTCTTAAATTCTAATTTGTATATAGCTGAAAAAAATGTTAGTAGGAAGTAATCTTGACAAATGTATTTATTTATTTATTTTGAACTAGTCCAGTTGGGTATACTGATAGAAAAGCCTGTTCCATACTAAACTCTTTTTTAAAAAAATAGAATAAGAATAATTAAGCTTGTGATCTCCAATTTTTTTCAGTTTTCTTTAACAGCAGCCATTATGGTTAATAGCAAAGGCTGGTGGGCCAAGGCTTTTGAAGATTACCCGCTTGTATCATTCTGGAATTGGGGAGATTTAAAATTAGCACTCAACTTCATTATTAATTGTGTGATTAGCATTCTTGCTTTTTTTTACGATGTGTTTAAATTTTTAGAAGAGAGGCTTTTACTCATGCTGTAGTTTGATGTGTATTTGAATAAACTTTCTTCATTGATTGATTTCTTCCTCCTCTTTATAGAAATGCCATCAACAAGTAACGGGGAGTGTAGTAAGCAAGAGCCTGCACAAAAGACTTGCAAAAACAGTGACATAGAGAAGTAAGTAGGAATTGTCTATGTATATATTTGATGGTCAAAGGTGCAACATTACAGAAGATGCCAGCAGCTTATCACTAACCAAAACTCAGGCATATATATATATGTATATATTTTCAATTGAAACTACACAGCTTTTAAAGCTGGCACTCTCATAGCTGAAAATCAAAGGGTTTCTTTCATGTCCTTTTGGGTTTTTTTAGCCTTTATAGGAATTCCATATCTGTAGAAAGATAAAAATCCATTTTGGTATATTGGCTCTAAAAGATGATTTTATGTTTCATTTCTAGATCCTCAGTGTAGTTTCTGAGGCTTTAGAGGGATGATAGCAAATCTTATCCTTGTGTTAAATTCTCTATAGTATCAAAACGCTGCCCTTTTCTTTCCCCCGGGACGTGTTATTTTTCAAAAGACTTACTCGTTATGCCCTTTCTCCAGAATAGAATTAGATTATTTTAACCTTCATTTCCACTGGGAATGAGTAACACAAGACAGATCATTTTGCTCTACAAAGAGTAGTGACCAAAAGAGGGGTTCAGAGCAATGCACAATACTGTCCCATCTTCTTGCAGTCAGGCAGGACCACAGACAGTGATATTTAAGCTTATTTCTTGTGAGTTCTGGGTATAATGTAGATTGATTGCATTGAAATCTTCAGCATAGAAATGCTTAACAGACTAGATTGCTCACTAGCTGACATAGAATAATACAAGTGCAAGAGGCCTTTTTAGCTGTGTATACTATGTAAGATGTGACCAAGTTCACACAGATAACCCATTTTTAAAAAACATATTCCTCTGAAGAAAGAAAAATATATGTAAAGTCTTTTTAGACTGTGTTATGCACTAATACATTGTTAGTAGTGATGATATGCGTTATTTGGATAGTTCTAAGAATTGAGAAGATTACTGTAGGATAATCTGGTACATATGCATATTTTAATTATGGAAATGCATATTGAAATGCCTTTGCAGGAACACAGCATTCTCCAGCAAGCTAGTAATACTGTCTTATATGTTGGGCAAGTATGTATAGTCTTCTGCATTTTGAGTATTGAACTGAGATTTTAGTGGTGAACAGTTGAAGGAAGGCTGAAGTAGAAAGAAAACTGGAGGGGAAATAAATACAACATTAATTTAAGAGGTGGCATGGAATTCAGGAAAAAAAGTGGAAAAATTAGGTATTTGTAGCTGAAGTGCTAGAAATAGGGTGGTGTATCTTACTGCAGATTTTACTAAAAGCTGCTACTTTATTAGACGACAAATATACAATACAATAATACAATACAATACAATAATACAATACAATAGTAGAGTTGGAAGGGACCTTGGAGGTCTTCTAGTCCAACCCCCTGCCTAGGCAGGAAACCCTATACCGTTCCAGACAAATGGCTATCCAACATCTTCTTAAAGACTTCCAGTGTTGGGGCATTCACAACTTCTGGAGGCAAGCTGTTCCACTGATTAATTGTTCTAACTGTCAGGAAGTTTCTCCTCAGTTCTAAGTTGCTTCTCTCCTTGATTAGTTTCCACCCATTGCTTCTTATTCTACCCTCAGGTGCTTTGGAGAATAGTTTGCCTCCCTCTTCTTTGTGGCAACCTCTGAGATATTGGAACAATGCTATCATGTCTCCCCTAGTCCTTCTTTCTCTTAAGCTAAACATACCCAGTTCCTGCAACCGTTCTTCATATGTTTTAGTCTCCAGTCCCCTAATCATCTTTGTTAACTTTAACTTTATTTGGACTTTTATACCGCCCCCTCTCCCCAAAGGGACTCGGGGCGGTGTACAGTCGGATAAAACACATAAATAAATAGAAAGTACAAACATAATTACATACTCAGTACCTAAAAGAGGAGGCAATAAGAAACTGTACATAAAGCAAAGCAGCTAAAAACAATATTTAAATAACCCTAAAAATACCCAATTAAAATATCTGCCAGGAGGTAGAATAAAACTATGAATGGGCCAGGCCAGCTAAACGGAACAGGTGAGTCTTCAGTTTTTGTCGGAAGGAGCGGAAGTCGGTGGTGGTTCTGATATCGGGGGGGAGGTCATTCCAGAGGGTTGGGCCCATCACAGAGAAGGCTCTACTCCTAGGCGCCGCCCATTGACATTGCTTAGTGGACGGCACCCGGAGGAGTCCTTCCCTGTGAGAGCAAATCGGTCGCAGGGAAGTGTGTGGTAGGATGCGATCCCGCAAGTACCTAGGTCCTGAGCCATGGAGCGCTTTAAAGATGGTGATTAACACCTTGAAACGCACCCGAAAGACCACAGGCAGCCAGTGCAGCTCGCGCAGGAGCGGTGTTACGTGGGAGTACCTAGTACTCCCCATAATAGCCCGCGCGGCTGCGTTCTGGACTAGCTGCAGTCTTCGAGCGCGTCCCAAGGGAAGCCCCATGTAGAGGGCATTGCAGTAGTCCAGCCGAGACGTCACCAGTGCGTGAGTGACCGTGCGTAGGGCATCCCGGTCCAGTAGGGGGCGCAATTGGCGCACCAGGCGAACCTGGTGGAACGCCCCCCTTGCCACGGCTGCCACATGGTCATCCATAGACAGCCGGGCATCTAGGAGGACGCCCAAATTGCGCGCCCGTTCCACAGGGGGCAATTGCTCGCCCCCTATGGTCAGTGATGGGATCAACTGACTGAACCGGGGTGCCGGTAGCCACAGCCACTCAGTCTTGGAGGGGTTGAGCTTGAGTCTGTTGTCCCCCATCCAGACCCCGACGGCTTCCAAACACCGGGTCATCACCTCGACAGCCTCGTTGGGGTGGTCTGGGGTGGAAATGTACAGCTGCGTATCATCAGCGTACAGATGATACTCCACCCCAAAACCACGGATGATCTCCCCCAGCGGCTTCACATATGCGTTGAACAGAAGGGGCGAGAGGACCGACCCCTGAGGCACCCCACAAGTGAGTGGCCTCAGGGTCGACCTCTGCCCCCCCTGCCAACACACATTGCATCCGGTCAGAGAGGTAGGAGCCGAACCACTGCAGAACGGTGCCTCCAACTCCCATCCCCCCCAGCCTGTTGCTCTTCTCTGCACTCTTTCTAGAGTCTCCACATCTTTTTTACATCGTGGCGACCAGAACTGAATGCAGTATTCCAAGTGTGGCCTTACCAAGGGATTATAAAGTGGTATTAACACTGATCTTGATTCTATCCCTCTGTTGATGCAGCCTAGAACTGTGTTGGCTTTTTGGCAGCTGCTGCACACTGCTGGCTCATATTTAAATGATTGTCCACTAGAACTCCAAGATCCCTCTCACAGTTACTACTATTGAGCACGGTACCACCTATACTGTACCTGTGCATTCCGTTTTTGTTGCCTAAATGTAGAACCTTACTCTTACTCACAAGAATGGTCCACATTGAAAACAGCTGGAGTAATAGCACTTTGGATCAGGAGATAACACAAATATATTTTGCCGTGTGCTGACTTCTCTTGGAGACTTTATCACTTGTGGAGGTAGACAAATTGATAACACTTGCTAGAGCCAGATCTTACCTAATAAACTATGCAGGATTTTGGTTTAGGTGGTGCCTTTTACTTACTCAAGTTTTTGGTAGTAGTTTCTATAAACAACTGGGAAGAGCAGAGAGAATTTTTGTTGTTCCACAATTTAAATATTTGCCTTTAAATAGCAAAGGAAGAAAGAAAGAAAATTCTAATGAATTACTGCCACAATGCAGCTTTTAAGCTGTGCCAACCGGGTGTGTGTTTCTCTCTCTGCTCTTCACTGCAAGAAAGAGCAGGAAGTTTAAAATGAGTTATTTATCTCAACAATTTCGGCTCACATTAGCTAAAACTTCAGGGACACTCAGATCTGGGGCACCATGTATTTTTTCTGCTTTTTAGGAGTAAATAGGGATTAGGGGTCACAAACCAGCATTTGAGGTGGGTGGCATATAGTGTATGGACCTCTGATGGAAGCAAAGGAATTTAGTTTTTGTCTTGTCCAGAAGTCTGGCAATTTCATTGGTTCAAAAGTTGTCTGTTTCCTCAAATCTTAGCCTTTAAAATTGAAAAACACTTGTCCAAATGATGAATTGGTAGCATCACCTTGATCACATTATCTAAATGCTTCATTCAGAGCTGCCTGGAGGAGTTTAAACTTTTTCTAAGTGATGCATACAATAATTCTGTCCTGTGAAATATAGACCTGGTGCTTCTTTGTGACAAAACCTGATCTATCATGGAACATTCAGAAACCTTTGACTTTTAAGGACCAAAATTAAACTTGGACAGTCAACCTCTGTAACCTTTCAGAAAAAGTAAAAGCCAATTACCATTTCTTGCACTTGACAGCAGTTCTTTCATAAGAAATCCCTTCTGGAAATAGGTTGCTACCATTAGATAGAGGCTCTTAACTCCATTGGGAGCAGAAAACAGTAGTTAGAAGCCAAGATTATAGCTGTTCCATCCTACTTTATCTAGAATTTGTGTGTGATAAATTGTTGCTGCTGTGATAGTTAAACAGTTAGAATGCTGTGTGTGAAGAGGTGGGTTCTGTTAACTTAATTGATAACCAGTATCAGACCTTGGGGCCTGACAAAAAGATGGTGAGGTTTTTATATTCCTGCTGTCTAGCTGCTTCCACCTGCGCTGCCAAGCCATGATATATGGTGACCCAGCCCAGCTAGCTAAATTGATTCATCTCTAGTTCCTCGCTCTTAATCTGGAGCTAAATTGGTTTCATTTTTCTTCTTTTGGATGATGCTTGTGGCGGGTTCTCTATGGGAACACTTCCTTCTGTTCATAACTTTAATTTTTGCTTTTAAATCTGGACATTATTGATTATTGTGTTAAGCTCCATATAATGTCTGATTAGCATTTTAAAAAGTGTTTAGAAGCACATGGTTTATCACTTGTGTCAGCTGGGCTGCCCACTTAGAACAATGGTTAATGGAGTTAGCAGTGATTCTCTTTATTGATCCTACTTTTATAAGAATGACATTCATTTTCTTTCCTCTTTCCAAAACAAAGTCTTGGTATGGAGAGTATCTTTTTAATTAGCTAATACAATACAGTAAACTCCCTTTCCTCTGGTGCAAAGCTAATGTACTTGGGTTGAAAGTTAATGGAATATGTGCTGTAGGCTTCTTGGAGCTAAATCTCTGGCGTGTCAAACAACTTGCCTCACTAAGAGATGAATTTGCTGGTTGTTCCCTTGAGTTTAATCTTGGATCTGCTTTTTGTTTAACTAGCTTCCATTTCAATCCAACTTCCTCAGTTGCTGCTTGAATTTGGTATAATAACTGTCATTGGCCCAATTCATTTGTTATTCTACAAGAACTGTGGTACTCTGAGAGGACCGATTTTTAAAAAGAATTTCTTTTAACGTTTATTGCATAAATTATTCCTTCATTTTTAAATCTATTATGGTTAGATTTCTTTTTAAACGAAATTTATTAAGATTGAATGCTACAGGAGGATAATGTGTAGAATTAGACAGTTTAGACAAAGCGTGTGAGGATTTTTCTTAAATATATAATTGTATTAATTATAAATTATGTTTTTAATAGTAAGAACTAAGAAACTAAACATGGAGAAAGAATAGGGAAAAATATATAGGGAAAAAGAAAATAATGTAATAAACAAATATGTAAATAAATTACTTCCAATTTTCATCACAAGTATAAACAAATTTAGTAATTCTTTAACCCCCCCTAAAGTTACAGAAAGATATATCTTCATCCCATCCCGTATTATAAGCAAATCTTTAAAGTATAAACTTTTCAATACTGATATTACCAGAAGTTTATAAAAAGAATAGTATTTTAATTTTGATGAAATAAACCAAATTTACATTCCTTCCTTTGCCTTAATCTTTAATTCAGCCAAATATTATTATAGGATTTTAATTCTCTTCAGTGTTTCTTTATCCTCACATTTCTTTGGCGCTTTTTCTTCATAGCTTTAACAAGTTTCTTTTGTAAATCCAAAAAGGAAACATTTTCCAGGTCTTTGTTTATTATTAGTATTTCCATTTTAATTTTTAAACTTTAGCCAGTTTCTTCTGTATATCCAGTAAAGCACACTTTTCCAAATCATTCTCTTCTTCTGTTATTTATAGTTTCCCTTTTGGGACTTTAAAAATAATGTTATTTTTGCATCTATTACTCCATCATTAACATATTTGGGATATTATCTGTAGAAGCAGGCATTGTTATTGACAGTGTTGCTATTATTATTTTCCGGCTCCATTTTTCAAAGATCTCTTTTAATGTTTCTAATGTTATAATATTTTGTGTCATTTTGTAAAACGGATTAAGTGACATCAAGAACAGGCTTGTGGTTTTTTTTCTCCTTCAGTTTAGAATCCTTAGTCCCCTCTAGAGTCCAATTTCTAAAATCATAAGTAACTTACCTTTGTTATTATTTACAATAGCCAAAATAGCCAACCCAAGTCGGTTTCCCAGGAGGTCATTTATTTTTTATAAATTCCAAAATCTTATAATAAAAGTCAATGTTCCAACCTTATCTCGATTTTTAACCTGTTTATAATTTTCTTAGATCAAAACCTTATTTAGGTTTTTGCCATTTATTTCAAATTCTTTAAGTTCTTAAATTTATAATTAATTTTATTTTTGTTCAGAGTTGAAAATAAAACTCACGCAATGACTTTTCAAGCCTGTTCTGAAGATTTGCAGTAGCTTTTTAAGATTATTGTTAGGAAACCTGTGAAAGTGGCTAGAAAGTGAGATTTGGGAACTTACCATATTTTTCAGAGTATAGGATGCACCGGAGTATAAGACGCATCAAGGTTTTGAAGAGGCTATTTTTTTTAAAAAAGTAGGTAGGTAGATAGAGGGATAGAGAGAGAGTAAGAGACAGAGAGAGAAAGAAATACAGTAGGTAGGGAGAGAGAGAGAGTAGGTAGGTAGGTAGGTAGGTAGCTAGGGGGATAGAGAGAGAGAGAAAGAGAGAGGGAGAAATACAGTAGGTAGGGAGAGAGAGAGAGTAGGTAGGTAGGTAGAGGGATAGAGAGAGAGAAAGAGAGAGAAATACAGTAGATAGGGAGGGAGAGAGTAGGTAGGTAGGTAGATTGAGGGTGGGGAGAGAAATACAGTAGGTAAGGTAGAGAGAGGGAGAGAGTAGGTAGGTAGGTAGATGTTTCCAGGTGTATTTATCCATGTGCTGGAGAAGGAAATCGCTGACGATCTGTAGCACCTAAGACCTTGTTTCTGCTGGCACAGCACATGATCAATCTAATTCTCATCAATCACTTCAACTAAAGAGCTTTCTGAAAAGGGGGGGGGAGTTTGTGCACTCTGCAAGCCTCCCAAAATGGGCCTTTTTTTTCAAAAAAGAGGCATGAATAGCCTTGGGGGGGGGCTTGCAGAGTGCTTCCCGAGGGGGGGAAAGCAAAAAATGGCCCGTTTTTTTGTAAAAAAATAATAACATGCATAGCCTTATGGAGGCTTATAGAGTGCTGCTAGGGGCGGGGGGGGGGGCAAAATTGAGCAAAAAAATGGCCCATTTTTTGCTCATTTCTGCCCTCCCCAGCCTCCAGGAGCTCTCTGAAAGCCTCCATAAGGCTCTGCAGTGCCATTTTGGTGAAGGGGTGGGGCTTCGGAAGCAAAAAATGCTGTATTCGATGTATAAGGTGCACCCAGCTTTTCAGCCTCTTTGAGAAAAAAAGGTGCATCTTATACTCTGAAAAATACGGTAACTGTCCTTTAAAAGATTTCGCCACAGTTGCCAGCAAGGTGGCTTTTCCATTTGCCCCAGTGCTCAAACCTAGAGAAAACCACTGTCCTGCTGTCTCCTCATGAGAAGCTGCCATCCAGAGCACATGTAGGCAATCTCCTATGGTTTTCTCTTACCTGGAGAGGTTCCAAGATACTGGTGTACTTGCCAGCTCCTTGGTCTTTGTCCCAGTTATTGACGTCACTTTTGTGAAGATGTCAAAATTTGCCATACTACTCCATAAGAGTTCAAGGCCTTTCAGGATTTGACCTTAGTTGTGATTTTTTCTGAACTTCTTACCTTTCTGTTAATCTCTTCCAGTATTATTGAAGGGTAGGTTGGGGAAGGAATAATTATTTGTAACTGTTGAACTGTTTCTGTTTCATTTGATAGTTGGAGCTTATCGTTTCTGGTTTAGCCTCTTATTCTGCCATTGGAAACAATTCATGCCTGGGAAAATTCTTGTCCCTTTTTATTACAATTTCAAATTTAATGAAGACTTATTGTAATATTTATTTATTTCTTACTATGCTTATCTCCATTACAGAATGGCTCTTTAATCATACGGCTTTCTGCATTATTGGCCCCTAAATCTTGGCAATGACGTGCAGTTAGAATTTTCCACCTATGTGACGATAGCAAACAGGACAACACTTCAATTTCCTCTACTGAAAATGCTTGCCACATAGCCCGGTGCCATCTTGAAATCAAGGCTTTCCGGGGTTAAGAAGCTAGCCTCTTAATTCACAGTGCCAATGTTCAATTTTGCTTTCTGCCACCAAACTAGATTGCAGGCCAAGGAAAGAGTCTGGGTTAGTGCCCCACTGGGTCATCTCCCATTTGTTTTCCTCAATTTTGTGTTGTCATAAATTCATTCCAGCCCGTTGTGCTTGATCAGTTTATCTCTGTTGGGGCAGAGAGCCCTGCTAGCATGATATATGACATGAAGCATTGTAGCCAGCCTCTTCATGAATCACTCCAGCTGTTTGTTGTCAGCATGAAAAGCAAACAGGCCCAGGCTGCCGAGTGTTGACTAGGATGAGCTCAGGATGGGAAGAGACATGACGTATGAATGTTTATTTAATAATTCTCTAATATTTCCAGCGGAGTGTGGCCGTGGCTTCTGAGGTTGTGGGGGAAAGGGGGTGGTTGAAACTCTAATCTGCCAGGGTGGGTCATAAATCAGGCAGACAAGATCATTAATCAGGAGTGGAGCAAAAGTAGAGGGAGGTGGGACTGGCTGCCATTCCCAGGAGCAAAGGGGTACACTCTTCTTTTCCATAAAACAAATCTCATTTGGGATGCAGCTCCAGCTGTGCCGCTTACATAAGAGCAAAGCCAAGGCGTTGGGCCAGTTAAGCAAGCATGTGTGCTACCTTTGTCATAAGCCTTAGCAATTTGAGTTCACCAAGCATTAAATCCCTTTATAATTATCTTCTTTATATAACTCTTCATGCTTCTCATGGTTGATTGGGCAAGATGCTTGTTTGGTTTAGGAAAGGGTTTTATAAGAGTGAGGTCAATGTGTATCTACACAATGCACATTCACATGAAAAAAAATTTTTTTAGTTTCCCAAATTCTCTCCCAAAAGGTGAGGCATAGTCTGATCATCTATTCAGATACATAATAAAGGGTTTGGCTTCAAAAGTGAAAGTAACCTTTCCCCTTTTTCACGCCTATATAATACCAAGATTCTTGGGTCTGTAACCTTTAACGGAAGAAAAAAAGTCATTGCAAGGGCCAAACTTTCTCAAACATATACCTCAAATGGGACAGAGCCCTGTTCTAGGAGAGATAGTTGGACAACAGATCAGAATGCTGTGACTGCTCCATTCTGAGTCCCCTCCGTTCTGGTTATGTGAACCAATGTATAGCATGTGCAGCCTACCCTACTCTTCCCACTGCACACACACAAAGACATCCTAATGCCACAGAAGAAGAATATGTCTCCTGTGGTAAAAAAGATGGAAAGTTTTAGAGAAGCCGTGCTCTGAGTGCTTCCTCTGATTTTTTATTACCTGCTATTATCCAAAATCAAATAGTGTTTAATGTAGGCAACACGCCAATTTGAAAATCACAATAGTGATTCAAATAACAGTGTCTTTAGTAGCACTGATAATAAAAACATGTTCTTATCCCCCCCCCATTTAATTTTGCCTCTTCTTTCTTCATTGTGACCTCTGTGAATCACAAATATAGCTTGTCTGCAAAGCTTTTATTGGAACATTCCAAAACTTATAAAAAATTATGTAAACCTGACCCAAATGTTTTGTGATAAGACTTCTTGCTTCTGCCATTTTGTGAACAGTTTCCTTACATTTCTTCGATTGATTCTATGAAATGCATGTTACCCGTTTTTTAAAAAAAGAATGAAGTATATGTGGCATGTGAGAGAAACTAGCCACAATTGCTTCAGTACAAGAGTAGAATCTTTCCATATCAACTGCTTCCTCAGTTTACCATGTGTTTTCCTGCCTTTTAGGTGGTGCATATTGCTTAAATTACACATTTAGAATTGTGATGCAAGTTCATCTCTCTTCTAAAATAAAATTTAAAAAATTGATCCCAGCTACTAAACTTGGTAACCCCACCCATTCCTATAATCATGCTGACTCAAAAGCTTCTTACTCTTTGCATTGATTGTTGGTGCCATCTGTGTGCAGTTTGATTCAGGCCTGGTATGTTAGTTTGGAAGCAGAGAAGGCTGCGTGCCAACTCCTAGACTCATTCTCTGCTCCTGCAGAGACATTCTGAAACTCCATGTTAGTGAAGGGATAGGGGTGTGAAAACAGCATAATGAATCTTTCTGTACAGCAATTCCTTGGGGAATCTTTACCGGGGCCTGGCTAAATGCAGCTTAGAATGCTTTCTTGTGACAGTAAGCTTTCCTGCCATGCCACTGTGATAGAGCATGCAAGTGGAAGAAGAAGAATTCCTCTGTGGGTTGAGCAACTCAACACTTTTGCTTTGCATGAAGATTAAATTAGTCAACAGATAACTCCAAACTTGGCAAGCAGCTGGTAGCATTAACAAGTTGTGCAAGCAAGTATAAAAATAGAGGCTCTTGTGGCACAGAGGGCTCCTGCTTTGCAGATACTCATCCTTGCATGCAGCATTTTCCAAATTTTCAGCTGAGAACATGGAAATTAGGCAGTGGAACACTGCATTATTCATAACTTGGCAACCAGAGGCTAGGGCACGTCGCCAGAATAAGCCACTATTATAATTATCGGTGAACAGAATTTTGCATATATGTTCCTAGAAAGAGTACATTAATCAAGATGGAAGGATACCCATTTTCAATGTTAGAATTCTTGCCAGTTTCTCAATGGAGGCAGCATTCCTTCACAAGATTCCAAATCAGCCTCTTTTCAAGGTTAGATTACAAAGATACCAAGCAGTAGACATTCTTGTGTCCAATGGGAAAGCTAACTTCTATATTAAGTGATTTTAAAAATGTATTCTCTCATTCTGAGTCAATTCCAGATGAATAGGGTAGTCTCTGTATTGGACCTATAAACATAACCCTATTTTGTCTTGGTTGCTCACTGAATATTCTATGTAATTTGTGATTGGACTACTACATTAGCTATGGCCAGTCTCCAATCTGCCACAATCATTCCATAAACCCAATGTGATACTTAAGTATAGTTGCAATTCCAAAGTAACAGAAACACTGTATATTTTACAGGTATATTTTCTTAATACTGGGCAGAATATGCAGTCCCAAAGGTGAAATGTTCCACTTTAGCAAGTTTGATAGATCCGTTAATTACCCTCTTTCAGAGTAAAGCTACCAAATAACTCTTTGACTGCTGAAAGAGATCTCTTCTGCATGGCCTGACCCAGCTTGCTTTCTTGTTGCTGCCCAAACTGGAGCACTATCATCTACATTGCATTTAATTAACGAGTTAAATATGGAAAGTTATTGTGAGATGTAAATATTTTGGCTGGTAGGAGTGAGCTAGTCAATGTGATACTTGAGCTGCTTTTGTTACTATACGAAACTGCATGGCTGCCATTGAAAAGAATCCAAAAGGGGTAAAGCTTTCATTTTACATATTCAGCTGGTGTTACTGACGTTGATACAAACTCTTGATGGTGCAAGTTTTTTAATGCTTTCATCTCCAGTTTGATTATATTGTGTCCTCTTAAGACTGCACTGAAACTTGCACCTATATCCACATTTTAATACAACTTGGTCTTGAATATGATTTTTACACATTTTCTGCACATGATTTTGGTTAACCACAAGACCTGCTTTTTTATATTTTTTCCTTACCGAATGCCAAAACCTATTGTAATTTCACAATTATATGCTTTGTATGGTATCTAGTAAGTGGAACCATTGAAATAGAAGCACTATAAAGTGGTTTGTTATTGGGCTACTGAAACCATTAAGGTGATTTGTTTTGTGGGTTAAGAGAAAACTATAATCAAAAATTTATTTTGCACATTAGCAGGTTTTAGGAATAAAAAACTCTGATTCTATAGGTGGAGAAATTGTCAGGCTTACCTAATCGATAGTATATGTGGTCTCTGCAGTAGAAGTTTTTAAAAGAACCTAACTAAGTTTCATGCAACAATATGTAGCCAGGGAACAAGAACTGATATTTCATAAATATAGACACAAAGTATATAGGAATAAAGGCTGGATTTGGGGAAAGAACAGTTAAAGTTCTTTAAAGATATTTGTATTTTATCAGTTGCTGCCTTTTAATATGCTGCTTGAAAGAAAATGGGACTTTTTTTAAATGGGATTTTTTTTTTAATTAATCAATTTAAATGTGATGATATTTTAGAAACCTCAGTATAGACTATCTTGAATGTAGTGAATAAAATGCATAACTGATTTTTTTTAATTGCACAAAATCAGTCTAGTGTAGTTTTATATTAAAGTATGAAAAATCCAAGCCATTTCTGAAAATTGCTTAAGACTTGCATTTTTCATAGGTATATTTTCCTGTGCCCTCAGATTCATTCAGATCATTTTGCTAGTACTGAATTATAATCATTAATTATTAGGTTGCCGTATAATTTTATATGCCATTTTTTCTTTAGATTTGTTATTTATTTGTATTTGTACATGTTTTTTTATTTGTATTTGTACATGTTTTCACTTAGAAAAAGCAATCTAACAAAGATTGTATTTATTTCTTTATTTATAGAAAACACAATTTATTTGGGGGGGATCTCATTTTGATGCACATGTTCGTCACCAGTTAATTCCATGATAAAGTAGTTAGCAGGGAGGGAATTCATGTTCTTATGAAAAATTTATTAGAAGCCCTGAATTTGTTTGAAGCCTCAGACCTATAAAAACAAAGATTATGTTTAAAGATGGAAAGAATAAAGAGATCAGGTGTTGAATATAGTCCATGAAATTTTATTTGTCTTGCATATAATCAATTCTAAATATATTTTACAAGGCACATATAAACAGCGGGACTATAAAATTTATGAAATGTTGTGTATGGTGTGACTATTTATGAGGACGAAGGGAATTTGTATTCTGTTCAAATGAGGGGAAATTTATTTTGAAAGCATTCTGAATTCTGAAGCAAAATTGGGATGAAGGCAAATATCCAGCCACTTCTCTTATATATGGTATGTGTTTGTTTGACCACTCCTATGCTGCTGGAGCCACAATTATACAGGAGTGGCAAAATTGTAATATTTTTTTACGAGGGATTGAAATTGGACATATTTTACTACTAGGTTGCATTCTGGCTAAGTTGGAAGAGCAGGTTATATTGTTTAGTCTTCCTATATCCCTCCCTTAATAAATGTATATTTAACAATGTCTGAAGCATATGAAGTGATAATAACTAAATCAATACCTCCTTCATTGATTGTCCAGGATCCCTCCAGCGTGACGCACACAGCACTGCAGTAATTTTCCAGTTAACTAGCACCCTGATCTACAGTCCTGCTATTGATTGACCATTGTATCAGACAGACACTGAATGGTGTTGCATATGCTTCTATTTAGCCTTTTCATCCGTTCATTTATTACTGGACAAGAGTGATCATCTGAGAGACTTCCTGAAACTGTCCAGCGAGAATTGGACTGTTAGGATTCCTATAAACAAGCCTTTTTCTATTACTGCCTGCTTCTTTCTTTCCAAGCTTCAGTTTCCTTTGGCAGGGCTTCATATCGGAGATGCTACCTAGCTTAACTTTTTATCCGTTTTCATTTATTTATTTGTGAATCTATTGCGTATCATTAAAATAACCCAAGAGTGTTGTATAGAATAAACCCATGATAAAGATACAATTTTTAAAACTTCCATAAAATAAACACACTACTGCCAGTAACTTGTAACAGTTACTTATAGAAGGAGAAAGTAATATACAATTAATTCCAGCAAAGCTGACCTCTTTTTGTAGTTTTACCTGCTGAGACACTTTGCTCTTAGGATAATCTCAGTATAGCACACCTGTCCCTTCAGTGTAAGTATAATCTTTATTGTCATTGTACTTAAATGCAAGGAAATTGGTTTCCCATTTGGCTGCAGCAGTTACTATAGTAAACAAAGGAGCCAAATATTAGGAGATAAAATAAACTTACCAAGGTAAAATGTATATGTGCCAACTATGTGTTTTTACTTAAACTAGTTGGTTACAGCAAACTTATATTTCTGCAGAAAGTTGAAACTATATAGGCACAGTAAGGATGATCCTAAAGAATTGCATCCTTACTCCTTATGCGAAACCCTTGTTTTGGATTACTTGCTCCTCTGAACCATGACAGAGTTAGATTTATTAATATATTAGACAATGGCTGATTCCCTCTCAATCTTTTAAACCTAATATATTTGCAGCACATGGATTTACCCTCTGGTAGATAAGTTTCCTTTTTTTTATGAAGTAGAAGTTCTTTATAGAGATATGCTCTGATAGTTTAGCATTCCATTGATTAGCTATTGCAAGAAAGTACTTGGCACTTATATATAAAACAACCCTTTTTAATGCTTGTGGTAAAGTCAGAACTTTAGGAAAATTTATCTGTGCGTGTGGATATGATACCGCTTTTTGTGAAGTGTTCACTTGCATGGTTCTGCTTTTAATGTCAAATTAGCATCAACTTGGCAAAAAGGAAATATACAAAATTTATCAGTGTTTTTCTTCCAACTTTCCCTATTCCAGAGTAGACTACAGTATTTGCCCATGAGTTCATATATTGTCTACTTTGCTCCTTGACCTTTGCTGTTAAATCTTCTCCTGTGTTGGCTGCCTCAGCTGATTCTCAAGCCTACATACTCTATAAGCTGATTTGATTCTATCTGTTTAATCACTTCTTAAGAGCCAAGATGTACCCTAACTCTATGTGGTTTGCCTACTGCACTTGGCACATAATGAAATCAGCGAAATGTTTCTAAGAACTCAGCCAGCCCTGACTTTGTCATCTATTTTAGGATTACAGAAGACTCGGCAGTGACAACATTTGAGGCGCTAAAGGCTCGCGTTCGTGAATTAGAAAGGCAGCTCTCCCGTGGGGACCGCTATAAATGTCTCATTTGCATGGTGAGTAGTTTGCCAGTTCTGGTTATGAATGAGGAAATGACACTATACTCTACCTTGGCTGCCGCAAAATGGCACCGTTGATAGGATGCACTGCAGCATTATCCACTATTGCTTGACTCTATAGAAAAGCCCTTTTTTTCTTTCTTTGAAGTTAGTATCAGTGTATCTGTTATAGCACAGCATTACTTTAGTTTAATGTATGAGCTTTGCTTTTATAAACTATATCACTGTTCATTTGAAGAACCTATGTTTATGTTTTTCTTCCTCATTTGCAACTTGCAACTTGTTCATTTCAAAACCTGTGATTAATGCTTAAGGGTTCAATGCAGACCGTGTACAAAATTATTTAAAAGAGTCCTTGATCGTGGTGGCTGTGGATTATGGGAGTTCACAACACAACATTTGGAGAGCAGGAGCTGGGAAAGGCTGCAAATAAAGACCCCCTGCTTATTATTATTGAAGTGCTGAAGCTCCCTCTAGTGGATCAGAGTCTACAGATGTTGATATCATTTTGTATACATCGTGCAGTTTTACAACTCAGAATTTTTATTTTAGGGGTATTTCATTCTGAGCTATAGCTTTATTTTAGGAAATATATTTTCCTATGACGCAGAGTACAATTAAGTCTGCATGGAAACTATTATCTCCCCACATCTCCCCAATGGCATGAATGTCAGGTGTCTTAACATTTACCTTGATCTCTCTAGACACCAAGCACATATTATATTTGGTGGATATGTGTGTTTGAATGATTGTAACAAGAGTAAGTATTTGTTAAAGAGAATTGTTAGTATCTTAATGTGAAATTAATCTGTTCAATGATTAATCAATAAAGTCAGTCAATTTTTCTCCATTTTTCACAATTGAAGGTTAAAAGTCTCCTTTAATTTGTTCCTAACCTACATGTAAGCATGCAGCACTATACTGTGCCTGTGTTCTCTTTGGCGTATGATCAAAGGTATATATTTTGCATTTTATTTGCATTTTATATTTACAAATGTGCATCAGTTCACAAATGCATGTGAAATCAAGCAGTGATATGGAGGTCAAACAAGAAAATAAAATTTAGAGATTCGTTGCCCCACTGCATCCTGCCCTCCCCTGCATAATTCCAAATTCAATCAATAATTTCCATAATTTTATAGTATGTGATACAGTAACTTCACTTTCTTTCTATAGGACTCTTATACAATGCCCCTGACCTCCATCCAGTGCTGGCATGTGCACTGTGAGGAATGCTGGCTGCGGACTCTGGTAAAGTCTCTTAGTTTCTTAGGGGGTAGCTTAAATTAAATTATTTAATTTTCCTAGTTGAAATTACAATTACATGAAAATCCTCTTCAAAATACTATGCTTCTATTTTACTTAATGGGAGTCATTCTCAGTGTTACCTTCTTTTGCATTTGATGGCTTTCTGTCAAAGAACCTAGATCCTTTCATAATAGAAACAAATCGTTCACTTTTTTCCCAAGAATGACCTTTGTCTGTTCACAGACATTTTGAGACTGGGAGGGAGGGATATACATATATAATTGAAAAATATGATTAAAGGTTCAGTTGTTATCTTATGTCTTGCCTAGACTACTTCTGAGTCCATCTCTGGTACATGTACCAACAGTTTTAGAGCATACAGATTTTCTATCTAATCAGTGGATTGGATTTTTCAACTCTTTCTGTTTGTACCTTCACATCCTCAGAGGTGGCTGGAGAAGCATTCTAGTTTGTTTCTAAAAGACTGGGATGAGACTTTTTAAACTTTATTTTATTTTTTATTGCATTTTATTTTTAAACATGTATATGGCTGCCTATTATGTCGAATGATTGTAGGTGGCTGACAACAATCCATTAAACACAAAGGTACCCTCCCCGCAAGGTGCCAGACCAAATATCTTCTCAACTCTCCTCTTAGTCCGGTGCTTGGAGGAAGAGCCAGGTCTTCACAGCCCTGCAAGAGGCTGAAAGAGTAGCCATCCCTCTACTTCCACTACTTCAAGTGGAAAGGTATTCCAAAGGGCTGGGATGGCCACCAAGAAAGCAAGCCTCCAAGGTCATATCAGATGACAACATTTAAAGGAGAGGACCTGGAGCGCACCTACCCTGTCTAATCCAGTAGGACTTGGCAGATACCCTCAGGGAGAGTTGATCCTGCAAGTAACTGACCCTGAGACTCTTAGGGATCTCTGTTCCCCCAAGACATAGCCCATTAGCTTTGATTGTGCTATCGTGCTTTTATTATCTATTTTTTCATTTCCCCATTCTTTTGTAGAAAGCTTCTTTAAATTGGCTTTGCAAGGTAGGCTGTTTCCCTTCAGTGAGTGTTGGGTATACAGTTAATGTAGTGTAGGGGAGTTTTCCAACTACAGGTAGTAGAATTCATAATTGATATTGGATTAGAATGTGAGAAAGTATGAATGAAATATTTTTTTATAAGAGTGAAAATGTGCAAGTAATTTCTTCCTTTCAGTCTGAAGAGATTCTCAGTCATCCAAGTCATGGTGCTTTTTCTGGAGGCAGCTGGGCTTTTCTTTGAGGATGTTTAGCTTCTCATCCAAGAAACTTCTTCAACTCTGACAGGATAATGGGGAGTGGATTCTTCCTTTCAGATTTTTAGTCCTGCTGTACAGGTTTTATTTGTGAAATTGGTACCTTAAATATTTCAAGGCTTAAGCATTCATCCTGCCCTTTACAACCTTTCAATCCCGAAAATCTGGCCAATGCATCCTACTTTATTTCTGTCTACCAAAGCAACCCTTGTGCAAAGCAACATCTGGTGTACCTAAAACACTTGTGCATGCCTCCTTGCTTTTTTACTTGTTTTTGCAAATAAAATACTGTGTTTCCCCGAAAATATGACATGTCCTGAAAATAAGGCCATGCCACATTTTTCGGGTGGGCAAAAATATAAGCCTTCCCCAAAATAAGCCCCCTGGACAACCCCTCCGGCCAGGCAGAGTGCTGCTCAACGACCTAGCGATATCTCGAAGGTGCCAAACCAGAGGAACGGGGGAGGGAAGGCTCGTGTTGCTTGGCGCCTTCGGGATACCGCTAGGTCAGTGAGTGGCTCTGTGCCCAGCTGGAAAGGAGGGTTGCCGGGCGGCTGCTCTCTTGCGAGCAGGCTCCCGAAGAGTCAGGCACAACCTCAAGCGAATGGCTGTGTTGCGCTGTCGCAGCAGCGCAACACAATAGCCATGAAGTGACCACGTTCATGAGCAGCCACCTGGCAACCCCCCTTTCCAGTCGGGCACAGCACCATTCACTGACCTAGGGGTATCGCCAAGCCACGTGAGCGCCTGTTTGCCGCTCCCGCGGCTTGGTGCCTTCGGAATGCCCCTAGATCAGTGAATGGCGCTCTGCACGGTTGGAGAGGGGGGTTGCACAAGCAGCTGTTCTACTCCCCGCTCGCGTGCCTCGCAGCCTCACGATACCCTGGCTCAACTCTCCCTACAGAGCCAGGGCACTACCACCGTTGCCACCGCCATCCCAGCATGGCTTTTTCTACGGCTTCCAAACCACGGAGGTAGGCTGCCAAGTCTTCCAGCAATTGCCGCTCTGGGAGTACGCTCTATGGTTGTGGGGCCGGCTGCCGGCAGAGCGTACTCCCAGAAGGTACAACCATAGAACGTACTTCCAGAGCGGGCACTGCCGGAAGACTCGGCAACCTACCTCCGTGGTTTGGAAGCCACAGAAAAAGTGATGCTGGAATAGCAGCGGCAGCAGGCAGCGGCAGTGGTGCCCTGGCTCTGCAGGGAGAGTTGAGCCAGTGTATTGTGAGGATGGGAGGCCCGTGAGTAGGGAGCGGAACAGCCGCTTGCACAACCCCCTCTCCAGCCGTTCAGAGAGCCATTCACTGACAGGGGCATTCCGAAGGCGCCAAGCCACGGGAGCCAGGGCCAGCAAATAGGCGTGGCTTGGTGATACCCCTAGGACAGTGAATGGTGCTGTGCCCGGCTGGAAAGGGGGTTTGCCGGGTGGCTGCTCATGAGCGTAGTCACTTCATGGTTGCTGTGTTGCGCTGCTGCGATAGCGCAACACAACCATTTGCCCCTGAAGTGTGCCCAGCTGTTTGGGAGCCCGTTCGCAAAAGAGCAGCCGCCTGGCAATCCCAAAACAATAAGCCCTCCCCTGATAATAAGGCCCAAGCCATATTTTGTGGGTCAAAAGAAAAGAAGACCCTGTCTTATTTTCGGGGAAACACGGTAGGAGTAATTGGTCTTGTTGCATCCATTATTCAAGCCTATCCACATGATAGCTTATTAAGCTAGAATACCTGCAAATGCAACTATTATTTTTTTCCTGCCAGGACCTGAAAATATTATTTTATTGCCCATGCTCTTTCACTATAATAAATTTAGTACTGACTATCCATAAGGGTTTTACATTTATGGTGCAAATATGTTTCAAAAGAAAGCAGTCCTCAATATAATAGTGGCTTGGCTGAGGAATTAATATACTTTCCTTTAAAAAAAACCTTCATGTCACACTTTGGCAGTGATTTGTTATCTTTGTAGAAATGATCCCAAACACCAACACAGTGAAATATATATGAGATAAAAACATAGTCTTGTAGGTTCTACAAATAAATTTCAACAGAGATATTAAATGCAAAATTAAAATTGTGAGTCTCAAATGTGTAATGCTTCTCTCTTGATTTTTTAAGAATAAATTTCCTTTTATCACCATGAAACAAGGAAAAATAAATTTTCTCATCTTGATTTAAAATTTGCCAGGATTATTTTATGAGAAAAAAAATATATGCTCCATTGACTAAATTCAAAATAAAACTGGCCAATTAACTCAGCTAATGAAATCATATGATAAAATGTGCTGTCTCAATTGAGCTGTATTTTTGTAAACTTTAAAGTTTATTGGTATAGCATCTAGATGAAAATATAGATGCAAGCAAAAAAGTGTTGAAATGCATATACTGCAGAGATGAATTGAATTGAAAAGGAGATGCTTAGAGAAGGAAAAGGGAGGTTATCTTTGGAGTTCTCCTATACATCCTAACCACTCATGGTGACCTGAAATACAGGCCCTTCTACGAATCAAAGAAGTACTGTCTTTTATAGAAAGACCTATTTTGACCCATCTGATAGGACTTTGCTAGAGAAAACAGTATCAGCAAAATTCTAAATAGGGCCACAGTTTCCAATCACTCTGGTGTAGCCCCGTGGGGTGCGACAGGAAACTCACAGTGATGCCGCAGAATATTTCACTGCTTAATAAACAGAATTGTTAATGAGTTTGCTGCAGCTTCCCAGAGCACCAGAGTGCATGGTTTGGGAACTGCTAGGGGCACCCTGAAAAATTGCTAAGACACTAAGGGTGATGTGAACCAAGAATCTTCTGAAATAATAATATAATAACATTTCTACCTATACATTTTGCATTTATTTAAGTAAAGCATTGGTATATGCATAACGTCTACATCCTTAAGATGATACTATCAAAGGATACCAGTTGGAATACCTATACTCCAACTGGAATACACGTATTCCAGTTGAATTTATTGTTCAAGATTGATTCTAATTAGGCTCTTGCTGATTAGGAAAAAAAAATTCAGCTCTATTACCTGCAGTTGAGAAACTGTTCCTTTTGGGGGAGAAATGAGAGAAGAACGAAGTTTAATGTGGTGCTGTATCACATTATTTGTGGCCTAGCATTCAAAATAGGGAATTAAGCTGTGGAATGGAAATGTGGCTACTCACCTGCTCCTCAGCCCTCGTTTTCTCCTCATAGCTGACAACATATTGCAGGAAACATTTTGTAAGGCAAGTGCTGTTCTCTTGCTCACTTTTTTTAAAAAAATCACTCTTTCTGCCTGTGTTCACATGTTTCTAATGTAACTATTAAAATGTAGCCTGAAGACAGCAATAAAAAGCCCAGGATGCCTCCGTGCTGCTGTGCCTTGATCAAAGTCAATGTGTGTAATCTTGTTAAAGCTGCCCTTCCCTCCTCCTTTTCTTTATGAATGTGATGGTGTATAGCATATGCACCATATTGCTTTCTTGTAATTAAAGTATGTCCTTTTATTTTGGATACGGAAAAGACGCCTGTAATTTGTTCTTAACACAAATGAGGAACAGTGGGCAGAGGCGGGGTGGGTTGATTTAAAAATGGTCATATGTTGCCTTGCTCTGGAAATCGATTTTCCCCTTGGTTAGGAAAATGTACAATCCTATTTGTACATGTGGAAAAATGTGCTCTAGAAGGGCAGCATATTTCCTTTGTTGTGCAATAATTTGTTGCACTTGGTAAAAGTTAAAGGGGAAAAAGAGACTGGAGTAGTGAGCTTGGCACACTTGAACATCTTCCTGACATCTGCCATTCTTTCACTGTTAGGGAAAATTTAACTTTTATCTTTTAGTTTTATATGACTAGCTAAATGTTTGCTTGGACAACGGTGTAGCATAGTAAAGAAAGTAGAAAGCAAAGTGGACAAGATATTCACAAAAATTGGATAGGGCTCCCAAAATGTAAGTTACTGTTGGGAAACAAACAAGGTATTCGCTAATGCATGCTAATTTCAAGCATTTTTAATCCTTTGTTTGCTTTTCTGGCATCAGATGTTAAATGCATGAAGTAACTTCCCTTAAGTATCAATTTCACCTCAACAAGTACAAAAACATTTAGCTGCTTTCCTTTTCCTTTTCTATGGAATACAACAGATCTGTTATTATTTACATGGTAATGATAATACACTGATTCAATAATACACTAATCCTGTTGATGATGTTACCTAGTCTGGTAATGAAACATTCAGAACAGGAAGATAATACACTGAACCCAATTCTATAATTGTTTACTAGTTATCCCCATTCCCCATAATCAGTTGTATCCTCTATTTCAAAAGCAGGCTATAGAAGTAATTTGGGACAGAAGCGGCATTGGTATTCCCCGTTTGTAGAACGTGACATTTGTACAGTAGTTGAAAAGCAAGCTTTACCAAATTCTAGCAGACTTCCCGCTTAGGATTTGCATCAATTTAAACAAAATTATATGATAGAGTTACAGTTCATTCAGCACATGCCCTTAACTTGACATTATATTTGGCACAGATTCTACATCATGCCACTGCTGTCCATTACTTCAGTAAGAAACCTCCTGAAAATGTAAAATTTGAGGACACAGTGAAGTAATTGAATAGTCTTATCTTCCTCAAATTTTTCATATATTTGTAGTTTGGATAAAATTTTTGAAAACTGGGAATTGTAGCATTGTGACAGTGGAAGCATCATCCGCAGATTAATTCGGATGACAATATAAAAGAATAAAATGCCCAGATTCTCCAAGAAAAAGGCTTTTGTCATGGACACATGAAATGAAAAGGGTTCATTGAAGCCGCTACAATGGTGTCTGCATCAAACTGCACTGATATTAATAGATGATATCATCATGGAAATAGTGCTATTAAATAATATGATCTCAGTTTTTACTAAATGATAATGTCACACATTTCACCATTTGCCCTCTTAATGCAGAGCAGACATTAACAACTAATAACCAATTCAATGCAAAGCATCTTTATTCCTTAATCCAATCAGTCTATCAGTAAAATTCAGAGCCAGGGAGAATCAGAAAATGAAGGCTATTAGAATTAAAAATACCTTGCCAATAAAGGAGAATGTCAGTTGGTCCTACCTGAACTGCATGTCTCGAGGGTGGTGTGGGAGAAGTCACTGTATGGTATGGGTATTGTTACGGCCCAATTGCCTGGAGACTGAGGTAATCTGAGGATACTCCCTCTGCTCCTCCTGGTGACTCCCCAGATCAACCAATGATTCGGAAGAAGGATCTGGAAGGGAAGAGAAGAAAAAACCAACGGCAGCTTCCCTTCCTGAACCCTGGATGGTCTGTGATTGCTTACTCAGGCCCGGCGTTGGCGCCTGATGGGCGGGAAGTGACTGCTCCCACACCACCCTCGAGACATGCAGTTCAGGTAGGACCAACTGACAGTCTCCGAGGTGGGGTGTGGGAGGAGTCACTGTATGGGACATACCAAAGCTAGATGTCCATGGGAGGGATTATTGGGCCTGAGTCTCCTAAGTGCCCAGGACACCCTGAAGGACCCGCCTCCCGAAGGATGCCTCAGCTGAGGCATAGGTATCTAGCCGGTAATGCCTGATGAAGGGTGACGGAGAGGACCAGGCTGCAGCTTGGCAGATGTCCTTGATGGGAGCCTGGGTGGCCCAGGCCGCTGAAGGGGCCGCACTCCTGGTGGAGTGTGCGGTAATGCCCTGTGGCACAGCCCTCGGGCCTCGTAGGCCTTGGAGATGGCCAACCTGATCCACCTGCTGATGGTGGTAGGCGAGACCTTGGCACCCTTGGTTGAAGGGTGGAAGGAGACAAAGAAAAACCTCTGACCGTCTGAAGGGGGCTGTGCGCTTGAGATAGATGCGCAGGGCCCTTCTGACATCTAGTCGGTTCCAGGACTTCTCCCTCTTGGAGGATGGGTGGGGGCAAAAGTCCGGGAGAATGACCTCCTGCCCCCTGTGAAAGGGGGAATTGACCTTGGACATGAAGGCTGGGTCAAGCCTGAGAACGACCCTGTTATTGTAAAAGGTATAGAGGTCGGCCCTAGATGACAAAGCGTTAAGCTCGGAGACCCTCCTGGCCGAGGTGATCGCCACAAGGAAGGTCACCTTGAGGGTGAGAAGTTGAAGACTGACTTCCCTCAGGGGCTCGAAGGGCAGCTCCAGGAGGGCCTGGAGGACCGTGGGGAGGTCCCAAGAGGGGAACCGGTGGACCACTGGAGGTTGGAGGTTGGCCGCCCCCTTGAGGAATCTTTTGATGATTGGAACCTGGAAAGGGACTGGGAGCCCTCCCCCCTGAGGATGGTAGCTAGAGCCGAGACCTGTCTGCGTAGGATGTTGTGCGCCAAACCTTTATCCAAGCCATCCTGGAGGAAGTCCAGTACCTAGGTTACGGAGTCTGATGAAGGTTCTACCTGCCTGGCTTGGCACCAGCTGGCGAAAGCAGCCCATGTCGCGTCGTAAATGCGGGTGGTCGATCTCCTTCTGGAAGCCTCCAGGATGCTGATGACTCTGGAAGAGATCTGGGACACCCTCAATTGTTCCCGCTCAAGCGCCAGGCGGTCAGATTGAGCCACTCCCAAGCTGGGTGGATCAGACTCCCCTGGCACAGCTCTACCCTCCCCTGTGGAATCCGCCAAGGAGGGAGGACTGACAGCTCCATCAGGTCCGCGAACCAGGGTCGTCGTGGCCAGTGCAGGGCTACTAGGATGATATCTGCCCTCTCTGTCACTAGCTTCCTCACGACCCCTGGGATGAGAGGGAGCAGGGGGAAAGCATACAGAAGGCCTGCTGCCCACCTGCGTCGGTATCTACTGCCCCCCGGGTGGGAAACCGGGATATGAAATCCGGAACCTGTGCGTTCGATGGAGAGGCGAAGAGGTCTACCGTCGGCTGACCGAACTTCTGGCTGATCTGGGCGAAGATGCTGGGATGAAGTTGCCACTCCACGTGGTTCACCGTCTCCCTGCTGAGCCAGTCCGCTTGCTGGTTCTCCACTCTGGAGATGTGCTCCGCCCTGCCCAGCACCCCAGGCGCTTTGCTTCGTCGCGAAGAGCCACGGAGTGGGTGCCTCCCTGCTTGTTCACGTGAGCCTTTGCCGCCACATTGTCCGTCAGTACCAGGATGTGTTGCCCCGCGATCGTCTGTTTGAACTGGCGAAGGACTAGGTGGATTGCCCTGAGCTCCAGCCAGTTGATGTTCTTTCGCAGGTCCGTCCGTGTCCACCGGCCCTAGGACAACTGTGTCTGAAGATGGGCCCCCAGCCGAACAGACTTGCATCCGTGGTGAGGACCAGCCTGTCCAGTTCCCTGAAAAGAGACCCCTTCACCAGGGAGGAGGACCTCCACCAGCAGAGGGAGAGCAGTACCTGAGGGGTCACTAGGACCTTGAAGTTTGTGTCGGCTGTTCCGTTCCTCTGGTGGGGAAGAAGGAACCACTGCAGGTCTCTGGGAAGTGGAGTGGGCTAGGACTAGGATTGTCATCTAAGTAACAGTGGAGACGGACTGGGAGGGAACGGAGGTAGGCCGTGGCCATTATCTTGATGAAGGTTCTGGGGGCTGATGCCAGCCCGAAGGGAAGTGCCCTGGTAGTGGTCTCCCTGGTGGGAGAACCTGAGAAACCTGCGATGGTCAGGGGCGATCATAATGTGAAGGTAGGCCTCCATGAGGTCGATGGAAGCTAGGAAATCCCCCTGCCTGACACCCTCCAGGATGGATTTGAGGGAAGCCATCTTGAACTTGCGGTAAACTATTTTGGAGTTCAAGAGCTTGAGGTCTAGGAATGCTCTCCACCCCCCCTGAACCTTTGGGGACTAGGAAAAGGTGTGAATAGAACCCTGATCCCTTCTCCTCCTCCAGAACCGGTTCTATGGCGCTAATGTCCAGGAGGTGACGGGTGGCCTCGCACATGAGGGCGCGCTTAGCCGGGTTCTTGGAGGAGGGAAAGGTGCTGAATCTACTGGGTGGAAGGGAACGGAACTCCAGATGGAGTCCCAATCTGATGGTTTGGAGAACCCAAGCATCCGAGGTGATGCCTTCCCAGCGGTCTGTGAAAAAAGAGAGCCGATGGGTAGATTCGATCCCGAATCACTTACCCCTGCAGAAAGAGCGGCCGCCGCCCCCTCAAAAGGGCCGCTTGCCAGCCTGCTGGGGTCTGAACCTCTCCCTGGAGAACTGCCTGTCCCCCTGTCTGGAGTACCTGGGAGCCGAGTACCTTTGTGTCTGCTTGTCCTGTTCCAGTGGTTGGTATGAGGCTCTCCTGGCATATGGCGTCGCTCGGTGGTCTGCACGTCTGGTGGTGGACGGGAAGACCTTCCTCTTATTCTTATCCTCAACGAGGATGGGGTCCAAAGCGGGTCCGAAAAGCTTATCTCCTGCGTAATCCGCCTCCGCCAGGGGCCACTTTGCCCAGAGGCCAGCCTGCCAATGACAAAGCCATAAAAGGCGTTTGGATGCCCCCGAAGATTAGGGCCCTGGAGGAATACTTTACCGCATCCAGGGTTGCGTTGGCCGAGAACTGAGTCGCCGCCAGCAGCTTTGTGATGTCCTGCTGGAGCCTTACATCTGAAGCAGGCGTCCTGTCCCAGATCTGCTCCAGCCACAAGATGGTCGATCTATTAAAAAAGGATGCAGTCACTGCTGCCTTGATGGCCCACGAGACGGCCTGGAAGGTCCTTCGCATGACCAGCTTCACTCTCCTGTCCTCTGCCTTGAAGGCCTTGGAGAGCTGGGAGCCCTTGCTCCTTTGCTCCGCGTGGCCTCCACCATCCCAGTACTCACAGTTGGGTGAATTGCCTCTCTCTCTCTTTCTGCCTCTGTGGCCTGGTCTCCCTGGGCCTCGTGGATCCGGAGCTCCTTCGGATCTGGGCCCCTCCTGTCCGTCCGCCGACCTGCAGACCGAGTGGAGACCGCTGCACCGCCTGCGCTGGGCCCTCCCCAGATGGCTGGCATGGAGCTCGGGCCCAACGATCCTCTTCTTCCTGCGATGCTGGGGAGCTGCGGCAACTGAGACCATTTGCCTTGTCACTCCGTGCGTTCGCCCTGCTCTCCTCAAAATGGCGACTACCGATCACATGGTCCGATTCCTAGAGCGGTTCCAGCTGAACCGCTCCTTTTTCTTCTTGCTGCCTCCGGAGTCTTCGTGGATCCGATGGCTTCCTCTTCTCCTCCGGACGGCAGCAGGCGACGAGGCTCGGCTTTCGCCCCTCCACCGGGAGCCGGTGTTGTGGGGCCTTCGGGCTGCAGCGGGCACGGAAGCGCTTAGGCAGCCAGGCAAAAGGGCGTGAAACCGAGGCAGAAGAGGCTAAAAGTAAGATAGCTAAGAAAAAACCTTGTAAAAACTAGAAAGGAAAAAGAATTCTAACAAAATACAGAACTCTATCTAAAATTACTGGAGAGTCACTGTATAGCTCCTGTTAGGCCGAAGACTGAGGTTGATCTGGGGAGTCACCAGGAGGAGCAGAGGGAGTGTCCTCAGATTACCTCAGTCTCCAGGCAATTGGGCCGTAACAATACCCATACCATATAGTGACTTCTCCCACACCCCACCTCGGAGACTGAAATGTGTTTGACCCACTATCCCTTATGTCAGTCCATGAAGATTCAGAAGGTCACAAATTTGATCTAACCAGGACTACAGTTGTAACCCAGATGAAATCAAGGAGAGAAAGAGAATTCCTTGAAGCCTGGTTTTCCACCAATAAATCAATAGACACACTAACGTCGACCCAGTCTACCAATCGCTGAGAATGAAAGAACTGCATCAACCAGTTAGCACAGGGGTCAGCAAACTGCGGCTCTGGAGCTGCATGTGGCTCTTTCCTCCCTCTGCTGCAGCTCCGTCACCGGTCGGCGTCACAATTTTGAGAGGAGCTTCCGGTGGGGAGGAGGGAGAGGAGCACAATGCTCCAGGAGAAGACTCTGGCAAGGGGAGGGTTTTCCAGTTGTCTCCACAATTGATAGGGCTTTTGGTTATGACAGGCAGAGGAAAAAGTACGCCACGCTAGGAGGAGACTCTATGGTGGGGGAACTGAACTTCCAGTCAGCTCCAGAATTGAACAGGGGGCTTCCACTTAGGACCTTTGTGGTTCCCAGTGTTTTGTTTTCTGTGGGAAACAGGTCCAAATGGCTCTTTGAGTGTTTAAGTTTTCCGACCCCTGAGTTAGCATTAAAAAAGTAGCAGTTAAAACGAACAAACAGGCATCCCAATATGCAGCAACAAAATTAAAAATCCATCAGCTCACAAGAAATCAGACCACATCTCAGTGACAATAGCCAGCCATGCAAACCTTCAAACAAGCCAAAACCAGACCATGATTAAGAAGCACCCACATAACAACTCTAATCCTAATCTGCATTACACAGACAAAACTTAACTACAGCCCATCAACAACAGCCAGCCATTCAAACAGTCCGAAATCAGACCATGACTCAGAAATATTCAGACTAATTTGCATCTCATAAAATGGTATTTAAAGACCTGTGTTCTGACAGAGGAGCATAATTCAAAACGCACTGACGATGTCTCCTTGAATGGTGACGAAATGTTTGCAACCAAATTGCTAAGGTCGGAGCTCAAACCAACAGCCTGAATAAAGGAGAATATTTGAAACTCAGGGTTGAAATGAGAGGCCTTGGTGCTCTCTGAGCTAGGTTGGTTTCATTATGCAAAGTAGGTAACATCAACAGCACTGATAGTTACCTACTTCGGGTAATGAAATGTTTGCAAGAAAACAACTAAGCCCAGAGAGCACCAAGGACCCCTTATAAATACTTTGTTTGATTCTTAAATAGGTTATCTGGAAAGTGATAAGTTGTTTAAACAAAATATTCTATTATTCCAGATACTGAGAACATCATTTTACCTATCTCCTAAAAATATACACTGATTAAGATTCTTCTTTTCTAGACAACCTATTACTTGCTGTTCATATGTACCCTGTGAGCTTATGCACCGGAGACAAATTCCTTGGGTGTCTGATCACACTTGGCCTGTTCTGTTCTATTCTATTCTATTATAACTTCGACTTTGAATGTTCAGCTTTCATGTTTTAAAATTTAAAGCAAAATTACCTGCTTTTTTTGTCAAGGCACTGTTCTTAAGATACTTGTGGGAAATAATGACTTTAAAAGTGGGCTGTACTCATTAGTTTTTGAACTCCCCCAAATGATTAATCAACTTTCAGAATCAATATCTGCCAAATTTTAATTAAGAATGTATGAGGTAAACAAAAAACTTCTCTTAATTATTTCTTTTTGGTGCTGTGTTTTACCCTGGGGCTACATTTTACATCCATGTTTTATAAAACCTGGAAAACTTAAGTTTATAATGGAAAGCCTGAGGTGGCCTTCAGTCAGCATACACTTCTGTTGCTCATCAAGACTTTTCCATGGGTCATGATGAAAGGAGTAGAACATTTCTGAGGGTTTTTTTTTTGTTACATTATGTTGTGTGTGTGTGTGTGTGTTCATATATTCATCCATTCATTCAACAAGTGTGGCATATTATTTCACTGTTTTTATTTCAAAATAAAAGTTTAGTAATCACAACTGGCAAGTGAGCTGGCAAAAGGAATTGGGAAGGAAAGCTTTTTTCATTGACTCTGTGCCGGTGCATGTGTCTGCGGCTTGTATAGAGTGTCTCATGTGGAATTGAGAATACTTAAATTAAAAATAGCTTAGCAAGTTTTCAAATGAAGGATATATTGCACCAGCCTATTTTCTTGGATATAATTGAGAGGTCTTATAGTTCTGTATTCAACTCTCTGATACACCATATGGCTCAGAAAGGCTGTCTGTTCTCAGAATGTTATTCACACTAAACCTTTTTTTAAAATCTTATTTCATCAGTCAAACTTGTGTAGTTGCATACAAGCATTTGTATTACTAGTTTTGTTAGAATACAGTATGTCTTAAAATCATCTACAGATTTGGCTGCAATATATTTTTGTGCAAGATAAATCCACTGAATAAGCATTTGAGATTGTGTCTTCTATATTTAAATTTAGCTAGGACTTTAAATATTCTTCTAGGAATGCATTCAGAGTGTTAATTTTCATATACTCCATTCCCAAGTGCAGTATATATCTTACTGTTAGATAGAGAGGCAGATTTTTTTTTCTTGATTCCACTTCCCCTTTGCACCATTTGGTATCCCCTTCGTTGGGGATCAACAAAGCTTAGCCGTTGTCTTGTTCCGCCAGTGGAACTCTTCTGTTTGTAGAAAAATGACTGCATTAAGATCATAATCCACATTTTCACCACATATGTTTGTGTGTGTTTATATTACATATTGTGTGAGAGAGAATTACAGAGAATGAGAGTTTGAAGCTCCTAAGACATTGTAAAGGCAAAAAATTGTAAAAGGTTCTGAGAAATTTCAACTACCAGTCAGATTCTTCTTGGTTTCTAAAAGTACTTGTTCTAATTTGGATATTGTTGCTGCTGTGAAAATATGGTAGAGGATGTTTTCTGCCAGGAGGAGAAAGTTCACTTGTTGAGGGTCCCACTTTATCCAAGCCAGTTTTGTCTGTTGGACCCAAAGATGTGACATTTCTACCACGGCTTCAGACAAGTCTGTTTGAGACCATCATCTATGCCAACTCATATAGCTACCACCACCACCAACCACCCCATTAATTTTGCTGGGGAATATTTGAATTTATTGACAAGAGAGAAATAGGATCACAGTCAGGGAACCAGCCAAAGTTGGAGGCTAACTTTCAATTCCACCATGCTGCATTTCAGAGTCCTTTCCAAATTATATTTATTTCTAAAGAATGGGTTGCTAAAATTGTTGCCTTCATTTTCTCACCTGCTTTCTAGCATGCCTACCAATCAGCTGATAACTTAGATATTTTTATCCTAATTTTGAGATTTAGAATTAATTTGTCAGATTGACAAATAATTCACTATTATGAGAAAAAGTATGCCTCACTGAAGACTTTTTTCTTTAATGTATGTGGATGTAGTCACCATTTAATCTTCATTCAGACTGCATACAAAGCTAAAGGTAATGTTAATTGAACAAAAAAAACCTTGGAAATTTGACTTTGCAATTATTTGTTCAACAAAAATTAACAGATATACCATTTTCTTCTGTCAAAAAGTAAGTACATGCTCAGCTCTAATACCTGGTATTGCTGTCTTTGGTAGAAACAACCTCAAGTAAGCATTCTTATAACTGGTCTCTGAATTCGGATAATTTTTCCCCTTTCCTCTATACATACTTTTTTTCAGCTGTGCAATGTTTGAGAGATTTCTTGCATGCACAGCATCTCAGAGGGATTTCGTTTTGAGTTGTATAGTATTCATGGAGGTTACTGTTTACAGCCTGTTTCCCATAATGGTTGGATACCGTTTGCCATTTCTAACTACTTCCTTTTAGTTCTTCTTGTGTTACGATGTGACTGAGGTAGCATCCTTGTGTTTCATAATCCTTCTCTCAATCCTTCACAGGGTGCCAAGAAGTTGTGCCCTCAGTGCAATACCATCACCTCACCAGGGGACCTCAGGCGCATTTACTTATGAAAAAAAACGGCTGCTGAGATGCTTGAACTATGGGGACTAGGGAGAAGGAGTGGCAGCAACACAGACACTTGAAATTAAAGACTCCAAAAGTGGACTAGAGGCTAAGGGAGCTGCACGATGCCTCTGCTTCCGAACCTGTCACTGGTGCTGCCCACTCCACAAGAAGGCCAAACCGGAATCCTTATTGTGATTCGTTTTTCCTTTTTTACAAACTGCTGTTCCACGTCTGTCCCGTTTCTCCAAGAGTTGGGGTTCCATCGTGGACAACTTGCAAGACCTTTCAGGGAAGCATGAGAAGGTGCTGGATCTTCCACCGCAGGAAATGTCCAAGCCTGTAATCTGCAGTCTCCTTCCCACCCTCTTTTTATTTGTGGTGTTCTAGTGGATTTTTTTAATAAAAGAAAAAAAAAACGTATACCTTCACATCCACAAAGGCAGAATGAAGCACATGTAATATAGACTATATGTTTACAATGTTGTGTATAAATGGGATAGACTCCAACGTTACATACTAATGTTTTCCTTTTTATTTTTTCCTGGGGAGGGGGGGGTGACTTTTTTTTAAAAAAAAAAGAAGAGAAAAAATAAGCAGAGAACATTAAACCCATATTTTTCTTGGTTCTGCAGAGTTTTTGCATTAAAGTCATTAGTTTAAAAAAAGTATATAAATATATATTATACATATATATATATAATATAAATGGTTTAATGTTCTGTGGTGTATATTTCCTCATTCAGATATGAAATTAACAATTCGTAGTTTCGGCCATAACTTACATGACTTCTGGGGAAAATAAAAAAACAACAGGTTTTCTTTCATTTGTTACAGTTAATTGGGCTATTTATATAAAATACTTGCTTCACTGAAACCCTTTTCCATTTTTTCACTTGGGAAAACATAAACGTGCAAGCTTACCCCATTCCCTGTGAAAAAAGTCATAGCAGGCGTCAGTAGACTTTTCAGGCACTAAATATTCTTATGCAGCCCTCTATGATGGCACTAGCACCAAAATATTAAAGTTTTGGCAATCATATGATGTTTTGGCCATGTTTTAATTTTTGGGTTCCAGGTGTGCCACCTAGGAGTGTTGCAACTGCCTTAGTAACAATGGACATCCTTAGTGGTGAACTCTGATAGGCACTCACATGAAGCAGAAAACACTGTTTTTTGTCTATTACAGATGGAATTGTTAGCGTAGCTGTGTTCAGGCCAATTAGTCTTGTGAAAGCTCCAAATGTAAGTGTATTCATCAACCTGCAAGCTTACGAGAATTAAATTTGAACAGGGCCCCAAAATAAATGCAGAAAAACACCTAATGTTCTATCATACCTCTGGCAGACTCTTTAGCATTCTGCTTCGATATGTTCCCAGGTCCAGCTACTGGCAGTCTGTTCTACTCTGGAATATTTTTCTTAACAGCTGTTTCATCTAATTTTCAGATGTTCATGTTTCATTTTGAAAAGGAAATAGGTATGTGCCAGTTTTACTTCCTTCTTTTGTCACTTCTGCTTGGACTGTGGTAATGGTGGAATGTAATCTGGGCTTGTTCAAAATTAGATTAATTTAGATTCCATTCTTTTCCTCAGCATTCATTACAGAAACATTTTCTCAGCCCTTTGTTTTGCGTTCTGAAAATAACCGTCAGCCACTACCTGCCTTAATTTTTTTAAAAAAACGTACAGTTTTTGCATGCACTGCCAAACATGCCATTTTGTAATCCATTCAGGGAACACTGTATAAAGTTGTTATAAATTCTGACAGGAAGTTATCAGCCTGCTTGATGCTGACAGGCAAATAAGCCCATAAATCACTATTTAAACTGGGGTTACATCGTGAAAATTAATGGAATTATGGCCCTGGGTCTACTAAACAACTTTTTCTCTTTTGTTAATTCCATTTTATACTATATTTGTGGATTTAAGCCTCAGAAGGACATGATTGCACTAAAACATCTGGCTAGATTATCATGCTTATTGGAAAAACCTTTGGCATGATACTTGATTAGACCACAAGATTTTTTTCCCAGTCCAGGATTCTTTATTCCTATTGAGTCAAACACAGAGTGCACTGAATGCAAGTTGAAGACATCTGTTGTCAATCAGCCTCTTATGACACAGTTTCATCCCCATATACATAACAATTATCTTATGGAGAATTGTTTTTTATCCTTAGGTAATTCTGAGCTCCAGAATACCAAAAACTCTCTGAACCAATCTGTCTCTGTCAAAAATGTTGTAGCAGTTAAGCAACATATTGAAGGCTGATTTGTAGCTCGTATTAGTTGGGTAGGAAGGGGCGTGAGGGAACAATTGGTTCAAGCAAATATTGATCTGGCATCCTAAAGGTGCAACAGTTTATAAGAGCCATAAAGCATCTAGAATGCTATTTGTTTGGGCCCAAAATGCCACAACTGTATAGCACTTATACCTTCTTAAATCTGCTGTAATGGGGATGATACCATGTGTTGCTCAAAAACCTGCTTGCCCAATACAATCAAACAGTCTTTGCTGGGACGTTAAGTGCACGGTTACTCTTCTCTGATCTGTTAGACAATAAACTGAAAAGGTTCGTCCTTGATGTTCCAGCAAGTTGGCACTGGGAATAAAGAGCTTTTTCTGGTCCTGTGGACTAATTCTAAGCCAAATGAATATATATAAAACCACATATAACTATTAGCATTTATTTTTAAACCTAAATCTGACCCTACGTTTTTATTTCTTGAGGATAAGGAAAGCAGAGAAACCTGTTAAGACAGATGCAAAAAAAAAAACCCTAACTCTTTAATTTCCTTCTCTGGAGAAGGTACATTTTGCAGAACTCTGTAGCTGCTCCCTCCTTTCCCTCAATGAGCTTGAAAATAAATGAACTGTCTTTGCCCAAAGATTCCCAGCTGCACAAGGTGGTATTAAAGTTGTGTCAATGATTGTGTGTCGATGTATATTCTATAAAAAGGTACTTGTCATTCCCGTTTGTAAACTACATTGACATTAATTAAATGAATATAAAAGCTTCCAAGTTGTGCTTCCAGTCGTTTTATCTCTTAGTTTGTCAGTTTCAAAATCAGGTACTTCTCTTGGAATTTGTATATGCATTTATGTCTTTGAGTCAGTGTTGATTCCTGGCAACCACCTGGATAAATCCCTTCAGTTTTCTTGGGAAGGTTTTTCAGAAGTGGTTTGCCATTCCTGAGGCTGAGAGAAAGTGATTGGCGCAAGGACACGCAGCTGGTTTTGTGCCTAAGGTGAGTCTAGAATCAAGTCCCCTTGGTCATAACTTGGTTTAACCACTACAACCAAGTGGCTCTCCCTCTCGCATATAGTCGCTGTTAAATCATAATCAGTAATTGTACATCCTTGGAAGTCCTTTGTAGCACAATGGATATCAAATGACTATTAGTCCCCTTTTCTGCTTTCAATTAATTGCCTTTTTTTGTTCTATTTTTAACTATTACAGCTTTTTATGCAGTTTACAAGTAACTGATAAACTGTTAGAAAGTCTACTTCATTTTTTCAAAAATTAATTACAATCCTTCTGGTCATTGTTGTAGGCAGCTGCAAAATTACAAAAAAAAAGCCTTACCATTCCTCTGACATATTCCTGAAACAATGTGAAAATTATTCAATTTTGCATAGCAGTGGAATAACACTATTTTTAAATAAACAATAAAACAGGCAATTATAAAGGAAATATTAAGCCCCGGTCATCTTCGTGCCTGCTAGCACAGGTCCTACAGAACGTAAGAATTTCTCCAATAATTTTGTTCCAGTACTTTTCCTCTTCCAACACTGAATTACACTTTTAAATCATGCTTATTATAGACCAGTAAGGTAACTTTAATGCTAAAATGACTTTTTAAAAAAACTATTTAAAATACCCTCTTTCCTGACACATGTGATCTATAGTAGACTTCATTTCCTCACAAAAAGGATTGCGCAGTCCTGCATCGAAGGCCTTTGTGCTTTGCTATCAGGAACTACAGTAGTGATAGGGAAACCTCAAAGTTTCTCACTGTGTAGTCTAAACGCATATGTACGTATTTTTAAGAACTGAACAACATATATTTTCTCAATAGTAAAGTAACCAAGGAATAAATGTTTATAGTATATATCAAACTATATTTCTGTTTTGTTTTAAACCCCTCTCTTATACTTTACCTACAACTGAGCACTGAAAATTCTATAAGATCGGGGATTGTTGTTAATCAGAAATTAAGTAGGGTATTTTTTCATAAATCCAGTTCGAACTCTCCCCTTCTTAGGTAGCTCCCAGATGAGAATTTAGAAAGAAAACAACAAAGTCAATTTAATTAAACTTAATCCATGTTGTGCTAATATATAAGAGAAAGTTCCAGAAATAAATTTGACTACTGATCTAAGATCACAGGTGTATAGTTACTTTACTTTTGGTTGGAGACAGTTGACCTGTAAAACTTCAGATGCAATAATCTAATTTACATAGCCTTCCATCTCTAGAGTATTAGAAGGTGTCACAAGTCATAAAGTGTAAACATATATTTTTTCTATGTCTATATTCAATAGAGTGCAATTGTCCTTGTTTAGAATGTCCATGTCTCAACATATGGGTGCCCAGGGAGCTCTACATACTTTTCCATTCAGGAGAAAGCTAGTTTTCAGATCTCCACCAACCAAACGTTTGACAGACTTTAATAATATGTTTTTTTTCTTCAAAGAATAGAATGCAAACCAATATTTTGGAATTACAAGACAAGCAATTTTACAAAGCATTGGGAATATCTGACAATGTCATCGTGTATGTAACACAGCTGAATGCCCAATCAATTTCCCTAGAAGACTAACTTATTCCCCAAATTGCATTGCACAATTGCTGATGACGCATATTATGGAACAACAATTTTCTATGGTCTTACAGGTACTGGAAAGGAAACTGGATAACTATAATATTGTCCCATTTTTCCTTTTGAAATAAAAAGAAAAGAGTGCAGTGGTATGAAAAGAGCACCACTATGAACTGAAGCGAAGGCTTAGCCATTTCTTTTCAAGGACTGGATCACAAGATCACAAAAAGTAGTGCCTAAAGAAACTTTGTTTTTGTTGGAGTGTTCAAGGATCTCTTCCATTTCTTAAAAGAACTTAACTGCCCTGGTAATCTTACAATTATTCAGACAACACCCTTGACCATAGGTTTAAATAATTTAGTCTGAAATATCCTGGAGTTATTTTGAGCTAAACTAACTCTCTTTGGGCTAGTTGACTGGGTTTTAATTGACAAAAGCCGCTGTGAAAATGTTAAAAGACTCCTTAATAGAGCAAATGGTTTGCTGACCAAATTGTATGTTTGTACTGGATTTTCTGCTTGGGCTGAATGGATCTCGTACTTGTGTTACCTATATTACCTTAAGATCCACACAAATGCTCTGTTCCAGTTGTAATACAAATGAGTAGAGAAAATACTATAAAAGCAATGGCAATATGTGATTTTAAAAAAGATGCAGCATTTGTATTTATATCGTTCCCTTTTAGGTTTTCCCTTTTTCTTTTCAAACTTCATTCCTTGTTGTAATTTGTTCTTTATTCAGTAGGTGGTTTTATTTTCAGATAATCATAAACCATACAATATGTGCGTTGTGCAAAAAACCCACAATATATAGAAAATGATACTGCATAAATGTTTATCACTATTGATCAAGAATGAGCAGAAAGCAGTTGATCTCTTGGGGTGATTTGTTTAGGTTCCACCAAGTTTTCTAGCAGTAGTAGCACCAAAATTACTTTTCCAACCATAAATTACATTGATAATTTTTAGTGCAAAATAACTGTAAATTCATTTAATTCTGATATTCGTATTCCTAGATTCAATATCCTAAATGTATTTATTTTGCATGGTGGATCTTATGGGATATAATGAAAAGCAGGTAGATACTGCAATCCTGAATTCAGCCTATTATTATAGTACATGGCTTACGTGGAACAGTTTGGATTGATGAAGAAATAAATATTGGGTTGACTGAATAGTTCAATGGAAACATTGACCCAGTAAACAGCAGCTGAGAAACATGCAAATCCATTTCTAGGATCATTAGGAAATAGATTGAAAATAAAACATTCAATAAACCTTTTGCACACTTTGTATACCTTTGTCACACTTTGAATACTGTGTTTGGTTGTGGTTGTATTTCAAAAAAAACAAAAACCCCTACAAAGATCAGCCATCTGTACCAGAAGAATTGCCCCCGAGTGGTAAACTAACATTAAGCTTTTTAAAAATATGAAGGACAAAATAGGTATATGTAGGCATCCACAATGTAGATAGTAAAGGAATGTATCTCTGTGTGTCCCCTAGAGCCACCATTGAGTGCTGAATAGTAGTGGATTAGGGAGAAACGGAGAGGCCATGTCACAGTTAATCTACAAATTAACTGCTACAAATTCCAGTGGTTGCAATTTTAAAAGTTCTGAGAAGAAATGCGTAATTTCTCAAATGTGGAAGGAGATTTGCATTGGATCTTTTACAAATGGATCTATCTACATATAATTACTTCTTAGCCTTTTGACTAAAAATCATGTGTAGTTATATTTTATGTATTTGTGTATAATTACCAATATGGCTATCAGACCAGTATGGTAACTTCAATGCTAAAATGACTTTTCAAAAACAAAAGACTTTAAAATTCCCTTATTCCTGACACATGTGAGCTATAGTAGACTTCATTTCCTCACAAAAAGGGTTGCCCAACCTCAGTAGCCTTTGTGTTTTGCTATCAGGAACTACAGTAGTGATAGAGAACATATATGTATTTTTAAGAACTGAACAACATATATTTTCTCAACAGTAAGAAAGTGACCAGGGAATAGATATTTATGGTATATACCAGGGGTGTCCAAACTTGGCAACTTTAAGACTTGTGGACTTCAATTCCCAGAATTCTCCAGCCAGCTCTGCTGGCTGGGGAATTCTGGGAGTCGAAGTCCACAAGTCTTAAAGTTGCCAAGTTTGGACACCCCTGGTATATATCAAATGATATTTGTGTTTGTTTTAAATCCAACTCTTACGGTATATTTTACCTGTAACTGAGCACTGGAAATTCTAATTTAAGATTGGGAATTGTTGTTAATCAGAACTGGATTGAAGTAGGGCATTCTTTCCATAAAGCCAATTTGAACTCTCCCCTTCTTAGGTAGCTCCCAGATAAGAATTTAGAAAGAAAACAACAAAGTCAATTTAATTAAACAATCCATATTCTGCTAATATACAAGAGGAAATTCCCAGGAACAATTTTGACTACTGATCTAAGATCATAGATGTATAGTCACTTTACTTGGAGACAGTTGACCTGTAAAACTTCAGACGCAATAATTTAATTTACATAGCCTTCCATCTAGATATATAAGGTGGTGTCAAAAAGTCATACAAAGTGTAAACATATATTTTTTCTATGTCTATATCCAATAGAGTGTAATTGTCCTTGTTCAGAATGTCCATGTCTCAACATACGGGTGCCCAGGGACTCTACATACTTTTCCATTCAGGAGAAAACTAGTTGTCAGGTCTCCACCAACCATCTGGCTCCTGAAAAAAAGTCTTCTCCCCAGCCAGCTGATCCGTTAACAAAAAGAGAGCAGCTGGCTGGTTTTTCTCCTACTATTATAGTAAATGAAACCACCAATGTAAGAAAAGAGCAGTGAAACCTTCTGACTTCCCTGTTTTTTCTTGTAACCTTATTTGACTTATATGGGGAGGTACATTCTACATATTCAGCAAATAACCCTTTCCAAAGCTTACATGACTAAGGGAATTTAACTCAGATTAAACTATTTCCCAGTGCAATTCTGCTTTTATTGGAGGACAGATTGCTGCTAACTGACAATAAATTCAGCTAGTGTTCTTTATTTCAAGACAAGTAAAGCTCACAAAAGTTTTACCAGGGAAACATTGCCTAACCAAAAATGAAAATGTGATCAGAACTCTTCAAAAGGTGGATGTTCACAGATATTTAACTTAGTAATTATTTTTTATAAATAAATTGCATTTATATAGCTAACAGCACATGAAAAAAGATAGTGGTAAGATTTATGTGTTACACAAAGCCATAGTTTTTGTGATTAGGATCTGTCATAAACATTGTGGCCTAGTTCACACTTGTACTAAAATATAAAGCATTGTTAAAAACCAGAATTCACACACTCAGCTGACTCAATACCAAAAACCTAACTGTCAAGAGTGAGGAGATTCTGCTCGACTTTTATCCTAGCTCCTCGGGTATATTTTTTAGCGTGGAAGCACAATCAGAAATTTGCTTATAACTAAAACCTGGGGCACTGCCAGAAATAACTAAGTTGGCCAAGATCAGTTATGTAACTATTTTTGTATCTCTTCTGGTATTTGTGACTCCCTCAAGCCACAAAATGTGATGGAGATGGGATAATTTTATGATTTATGGGGCAGAGCAAGAGAAATCTTGGCAGTGACTCTCCCATAAAGCATATGATAATTTCCCAGGACACACTAAATTTGAGTGACCACAGAAGACATCATCATAACCACTGGACAAATAGCTCCAAGCAAGACAGGTTAGCGAAGATAGAGATCAGCTGTCTTCTAAGTCAAATAAACTTCACTTCAGCTGGATGGACCAATAGTTTGCTTTAATGTCTTCCAGATTTAAGGCGGTTGTCAACAATGGGCAGCTTTTGGGTTGCCTTTATTCACTTACATAGTTTTGAAATATGCAAAATGTCAGCTACAAGTCAGCTAGTTTATTTTATGAAGACATATCTACAATTGGTTTAGTGGAAATCCTAAGAAAGCAACATTTGGGTACTCCAAAGTGTAATCTGCTTAACAATATACTAGGCTTGCCTTAGCAGGTAGCTAGATCACTTTCACTGAAGGAATTTAGGCACCTTGTGTCAAGGAAATCCTAATGCCAATGAGCGTATGCTTGGACTTGACAAGATCCTTTCTAGCTCTATGAAACCTTAAAAGCAGCATTTGTGGAGTGGGATACACACTCTCCGAACTGATAAAAGTAAGGGATGAGCAGAAGTTTAGATCAAGAGTTGTGAATAGATTGAATCAAGGAGAGTGGAGCTTTGTTCAGCAAATGCCTAGAAAAAAAGCTTTATCTTTCCCCTAAAAGGTGCTTCTGCTAACAGCAGGCAGTCACAAAGGCATTAAAAAAAATTCAGTCTCCCTATGGGATATCATCAACCAGCCAGATAAGCAAATGCAAAAGATCCTGTTCTTTCATTAGTTGCTCTGAAGAGACCTTTTGAAAGGATAAAAGATGCAGCTGATGTACACCCGTTAAATGCCCTTTTCCATGCAAGTAATAATGACAGAAGAACCATTGAACTGCCCTGCATGTGTTCAGTTTGAACAAGTGCAGCTCCTGCACGGGGATTGTGCTGTTGGACACACAGTATGTCTTTTATCCAATTCTCAACATAAGCACAGTGAAAGCTTTGCACCCTGAATATGAACGCAAGATAGAAATACATTTTCTACACCGAAGTTAAATAGCAAATAATACTTGGTGCAAATTCACAACAAATCATTGTTTTAAATAAGGGCACTTGATCAAGGTCGCTTATCCTATTTATGTGGGTGCCGGGATGGATGGTATACAACAGGGGTCTCAAACCCAGACAAGTATGGGGGGGGCACATTTCATAACTGCATAATTAATAATAACTTACAAATTGAAACAATATTGATGGTCAATAAAAGGAAAAATATATTGCCTACTGTAAAATACTAAAATATTATATTGCTGTGTGCATCTGCAGTGAATAAAAATGGAGATGCACTTTGTCTTTCCCTGACTGGAAGCCCAACCTGTCTGTTATTGCAATCCTCTGCACCAGTGTCAGGACTGACACATCCACATCTTCAGACTCGAACTCCCAACAAAGCTGTTCCAGAATGCTACAGGAACATGCAGCAAGGGAAGAGGTAGGTCAGAACAGAAAAGGATAAGGGAGAAAGGCAGAAGGTAGGAGCCTTCAGAGGCAAAAGATGAGCAGAGATACCAAGACAGTAGTGGTTGATGTGTATATCTTTGCAGGATACACAAAACAACTTTGGAGGCTGCATTGTGGCTTAAGGGACTGTATTTGAGACTCCCAAAAGTTGTCTTGCCTTGCAAAAAAGTTATTTTAAACAAAGACTTTTCATCAGTGCCAGGTAAGCCTGCAGACTGACTTTACTTCTAGGCTAGCATGACTTTATGTTATGCTTGTGGCTATCATTTTATATAAATACAGTTCATATATAACTAAAGCTAATTAAGGTAGTGAATGTCAATCACTGTATCAAAAGTTGATGCCTGTCCTCCCACTAAGGAAAAGATTCAGAGTTAAAAGCTTCAGCAGTTAATGTTCTACTTAACATATAAAATAAAAGATAGAGCTAAATATGTTATCTTTTTAAGATTTCTCTTATGTTTCCAGTAAAATTCAAAGTAGAAAGCTCATTTGGGACACAGCTCTCTAGTCAGATCGCTGAGCACAATCACCTTCCAACATATGTACCTTATAAAATCAAGCTTCTGCAGCATATTGTTCCCTGTTCCCTACTGATGCATGATTGCTTAAGATTTGTACTTCTAGGCTGGAGAGTTTAACTAATTCCCAATCTAAAAACAGCATCAGATCATGTCTATGGAGATTCTCAGTCATCCAGGTCATGGTTGTCCCAAATATGCTTTTCCAAGAGGCAATTGGAATTTCTGGGTTTTTTTCTTTGAAGATGTTTTGTTTCTCATCCAAGAAGCTTCTTCAGTTCTGAAGAAACTTCTTGGATGAGAAGCAAAACGTGTTCAAAGAAAAATCAAAAAGTCCAGTTGCCTCTTGAAAAAGCACCTTTGGAGCATCAGATAATAAAACCATTTCCTCATTCTCATTCATATACTCAGTATCAATACGTAGTTCTAATTCCCTGCAGCTACTGGTCCATTACACAAGATATAACTTCTCCTCTGAATGGAAGTCATTTGAACATCCTTCATAGCCTAGCTGCCAACAAATCCACAAAAGCTCTATTAATTTCTCTTAATGTAATTTCTCAATATTGTAATCCTCTTAATCACACCCCAAATCTTTAAAATACAAGAGACCTGTTAGCAGAATTCTATCCTACAAAACATATTTGATGTCTAATTTCAGATCATTATGCTACAATACTAAAGATATTGAAATGGAATCTATGTGGAACAGACTTCGGGAAAGGGGTGAAAAGAGAAATAAAAGAGATAGTAATTTAGAAGTTAACATTCGCCTCTTGGCTCTTCTGGCATTACATACTGATTGACCTGGGAAAAAATGAGACAATCTAATGAAGACAGATCAAGGGATTAAAAGTTCAGAATATGGTAAGACAAGATTCTTTTAGGCTTTGCCATCCATTAGAGTCAAACTGGCTCAAGGCACTCCTGGTCAATTTGGCCTGACAAGCCATGATTCATTCTCTCTCTCTCTATCTCTCTAACTATATATCTATATCTATATATCTAACTAGATAGATAGATAGATAGATAGATAGATAGATAGATAGATAGATGATAGATAGATAGATAGATAGATTGAGAGATGATAGATAGATAGATAGATAGATAGATAGATAGATAGATAGATAGATAGATAGATAGATAGATAGATAGATGATAGATATTTATTTTCTTCGAATTTCTAGACCGCCCCCTCTCCCGAAAAGGACTCGGGGCGGTGTACAGTCCACACAACAAACAACAAGTATCAAATACAAATATAAATACAGATATAAATACACATAAGGAGGAGGTTAAAAATTTAAAAGAACTGTACGGAAGAATATAAATATGGTTCTAAAAACCCTAAAATCAGTTAAATTTAAAACCGTACCCTATAAATAACCAGGTAAGAATATGTTTCCAGGAGATAGATAGATAGATGATAGATAGATACATAGACACATAGATACATAGAGATAGATAGATAGATAGATAGATAGATAGATAGATAGATAGATAGATAGATAGATAGATAGATAGATAGATAGATAGATAGATAGATATCAGAAAATTCAGACCAGTAACAGAATTTGTGAGTCTTCCAAGTGGATCAATGCTGACCTCTATTGGTAAAGTGTTTTATAAAGCAGGTCAAACTGGTTGTACAGTTGCCACAAAAAAGCAGGATATGGGGAAGATGTACTGCATTACAGTTTTTTTAAAGCTAGATATTTTTAAACGATTTTAAAAGCATATAAAATACAAAGCCCCAAGTCCTCCAATTATCTCAGAAGATGTCAACTGGTGATCCACAGAAATGGGAAAAGGAATATTGGAATGAGAGCACTCTGAAATCTGTTTCTTAGTCAAAGGCAACTAAATAAACAGATTTCAGCCCAATATAAATGAATTCATATTTGATTGCAAATTAAATCCCAACAACTCAAGAGGCAAAGAAGTTCACTTCCCCATTTTAGAATCAGAATATGGATATGTTTGGGCATATAAATACTTACCGTAAACCTTTTTGGGCAAATAGCTTAAAATTATGAAGTAAAAGTGATGGTTTTAAATTAACAATTTAGAATGCACAGAGCTATATAAGTCTTTATGCAAAACAGAGAAACATTGTCTAATCAACAATCATCAGGTTCTCTTTTGCCACCCATTGCTAGCCAGACCTAGAGAAGAGAAACACATGAAGAGAATCAGGGACATTGTAAAGAGAAAGAAAGGTGGCTTTAAAAGGTCTGAAATCCAGATTTAAGTAGTTTTACAGTATGTAAAAGCTTACACACCACCTTATGTCCATTACTCTTCTAACAAAGTTTAAGATAATCAAGAACTGATAAACCTAGCAGGAGGTACTTCTTTCAGGGAACTAGCCCTGGATATCATAAGAATAATAAAAACATTTAACCAAATTATACAAAACAAGTCTTAATAAAACACTATTTAGGATGAATTATTTGAAAATTTTAATATATTCTTTTATTGGATTTTTGCCAATCTGTAAGTTAATTCTTAGAGAAAACTAAACTCATAATATTCTGTTAATTGGAATTTTAGTTGAGCTTATCAAATAGGGAAAAGAATAAAAAAAATAAATCAAAAGTTTTAGCCCAAAAGCAGAGATTCCACTCCAAGTGAGCATTTTGGTTCATAAACAGAGTCATTAGTTAGTTTAATTACAATCATATGATACTAATCATCACATGATAGTAATGCATTTGTACCTAAACTATCATGAGCTAATTACCTAGAATTTTTCACACATAAAAAATCTGTTGTCATATTACTTTTGAGTCTTTTCTGTATTGAGGCCACATCATTTCCTTTCTCCTTTGAAAAATGTAAGCCCAATATTTGTCTATATTTATTTTCATTTAGTATTTTAACACCTTCCCCATGACCTTGAAATTTTATCTGACTGAGCAGAAATTAGAGAAAAAGTGCTTGTTTTTTGTTAGGTAAAGCCTAATTATAGTTAAGCCAACAACATACTGTAGAAGTTTGTGATAATAGACAACACGGGACCTCAACCAATACCTAAACGAGTTTCTACGGTTAAGTTCTCCAGGGGACACAATAAGCTAAAATTATAATGTTCTATTTCATATTTCCTCAACATGGCTAAAGATGCTGGTCTGCAGCTAAAATTAACAGTCACAGTCATAAAGCTATTTTGGCAGGGGAGCAGCCATGATTTTTTTCTCCAGTTTGAAGACCTCTGCATTCAAAGCAACACATTGTTTTTTCATTCATCCAGGACTGCGATCTTGCATTAAAAACAAACTGTGAGGAAAAGCCTAGCAAAATCAAGTAACCAGCAAACACCTCAGTCAAAAAAAAATTCACTTAATATTGAGAGTAATTATGAGGAACTAGAGTTAGGAGGGGGTTTTTTTCTGTAGTATATCTTCTGATATAGCGTTAAGTAAATTATCTTGCGCCATTAAAAATGTGTAGCACTGTCAACCTTTTACCATCAGTGCTTCCAGAATCTGAGAAGAATCTAAAAAGATCTATATTCCAGGATAGAAGTCAACTTCACAATCTCTCCCATTGACTGGTCTTCTCCTGTGCAGGATATTTTTGATGAAATAGATTCACATCCATATAGAACATTGGAATCAGCCAGTCTAGGCCTAATCTTTGTTCTCCCAGCCTATGTCAACGCTGCTTGAAGCCACCTGCTCGGACTTTAATGGTTCCGTGATCCCAGCTGAGAGCTGAAAAACCAATTAAGATTGACTAGAGCATGCTTTCCTTTGACACTGTCAATATAGCTTGGGAAGGTCAAAGGTTAACGTCACACTTAGTGCACTGAAGGAGAGTGTCAGATTTGTTAAACACTCTGGTAATGAAGTCAGGGCAGCTGCATTATTTTGTCATTTTCTGGCCTGTGAGGAGACTAGGCATAGCCCAAACAGATCTATAAGGACTTACATTAAGAGGCCACAGACATTAAGTATAGAATTACACCAGGCCCAGCATAAGAGAAAGAAACACTATGAATCAACAGCTCAGTTGACTTGGAAGGTGGAGGTGGCGCCATTACTGAAAGTGTGCAAACACCATGCAGACAGTTCGATCCAAGGATGCATATACTCCCAGCTGTTTATGGGGATGCCCTGGAAAGTAAAAAGTCTGGTCCTCACCTTCCACCCTATTTGGGCCTTTTACATCAGCGACTAATTACTGCCTCCTCACCATCCCAAGCCCATCTGTTTTTCACAATAGCATCAGTTTTCAGCCACTTTCTGTCCGGGAATAGGCACCAAGAAACTGTCAGAGCCATAAAGCTATTTTGGCAGGGAACAGACATGATTTTTTTCCCTCCAATTTCAAGACCTCTGCATTCAAAGCAACAGACATTATTTTTTTCATTCATCCAGGATTGCGATCTTGCATTAAAAACAAACTGTGGAGAAAGGCCTAGGAAAACCAAGTAACCAACAAACACCATCAGTCAAAAAAACAAAACAAAAAAAAATACACTTAATATTGAGAGCAATTATGAGGAAATAGAGTTAGGAGGGGTTTTTTTTTCTGTAGTGATGCCCACTATCTTCTGATATAGCTTTAAGTAAATTATCTTGCGCCATTAAAAATAGCAATGAAGCCCATCATCAGTAATAGCATTCAGACAAGCAAAATGGGGGCAAAAGGCACTTCCTCCTCCTACTTACTACCTTGAAACTGGCAAACTGAGGTGTTGGAAATAATTAACTACTTCCTGACCAGGCTGATGAAAAAGAACATGCAAAGAAGGGGGGGGGGTGACATAAATCTTACTGATGGAGCAGGTTATATTTTATTTAAAATATCCTCAAAAAGAGGAGAGAGATGATCTATCGAATGTATTGAGAAAATGCTAATGCGTAATAGCAGGTGTCAGGAGGCTCGTCCATCACTCTCTGCTGCCTTCCAGGAGATCCATATCTAATTAACGGTAATGAATGAGCAAGCCTCACTGACAACAAGCCACCAGTTTGTTATGGAAATCAGGCAAAACAATTAATTAAGCAAACTGTTCCCATCATGGAAACCTGAACTTTGGGTTCTTGTCTTTGCTGCTGTTCTGACTACTAGCAGAAAATGTGTGTTTAGGCAGAATCAGCGCTTTTAACCGATTAGGATACTGTCTTGGCACTCAAAGAATGCCTGTGCAAATCTCACTTTATTCCTGCCAGCCCATAAGATCTTGGCTGGTTCTTTCCATTCCTTGTATGAGCTGGAGGACTTTTAACAGGACCTGGATAAAGGCCGACATACCATGCCTGCAAATGGCTAAAAAAGGTCATTTTCAGGGCAATTTGTTATAAGCATTCTTACTGTAAACCAGATTACACCAACCTTAATCCAGCTTGAACAGGCACACACAGGCGTAACGGTAACAACAGCTCTTTATTAAGTACAACAAATGAGAACAATCCAGCGAAGGTTGAGTCTGACAGCATCCGTTTTATAGGGAGCTGTCACACCCTTCGACCAATAGTCAATGTGCACCCTAGACCATGGTGCTTGAGGTCGTTCCCACTCCTTAGCGGGCGCCTCTGGGGGAGCTGGTCTGGATTCCTGGCACGGTGTGCAGGTAGCCACCCATTCTTTGATCTACCTGTCCATGTTAGGCCACCACATGTAACTCCTAGCCAGACTTCATCCTGACAATTCCAGGATGCCTTATGTGTAAAGTCTCTAATACTGCGCAGTTTGGATGGAACAACAACCTGGTCCCCCCCCACAGTAAACAGCCATTTACAACCGATAACTCATCGCGTTTGGCAAAATACATTTTGAAATCAGCCCCAACAGGCCCCTTGGGCCACCCCCTCCACACCCTGTTCAAAATTTGTTTGATGGTGGAGTCCTTTGCAGAGTGATGGGCGACGTCACTGGACGAGACAGGCCCAGTCTCAAGGCAGTTAATGAGGAGGACTGGCGTCTCGGGGTAGGGTCAGCAAGAAGTTCAGGCAGTGGACAGCGGCTTAGAGCGTCAGCATGCCCCAAGGTGGAACCTGGTCGGAGGATGAGACAGTAGGAGTAGGCAGCTAGGAAGATGGTCCATCTGGTCATGCGGGGTGATAATAACACTGGGGTAGGTCGGTCCCCAGCCAGTAAGCCCAACAACGGCTTGTGGTCGTTAACCCGTTCGAAGTCCCGGCCATATAGATACTCATGGAACCACTTTACTCCAGCTACTGCAGCCAAAGCCTTCACGGTCCAGCTGGCTGTAGTTCCGCTCTGCGGCAGACAAGGTCCTGGGGTAAAATGCAATAGGGGCTTGAGTTCCGTTGGGCATGCAGTGGCTGAGGACAGCGCCGACGCCGAACAGGGAAGCTTCACAGGTCAGCACCAATGGCAGGGTCTGGCTGTATTGTACCAGGAAAGATCATCTCCGCTGCTGGCACCGTCCGCCGCTTGGTTTTTTTTTGAAAGCACGGAGGACGGATGCCGCTCTGGAAGTACGCTCTATGGTTGTGGATAGAGCGTACTTCCAGAGCGGCATCCGTCCTCCATGCTTTGGGAAAAAAAAACCAAGTGGCGGACGGCGCCAGCAGCGGAGATGCCCTTCGGGCGAGCGGGGAGCGGAAAAGCTCGTGCACAACTCCCCTCTCCAGCCATGCAGAGCCCCATTCACTCATCTAGGGGCATTCCGAAGGCACCGAGCCGCGGGAGGCGGAGGGCGGCGAACAGGCGCTCACGTTGCTTTGTGCCTTCCGGGTACTGCTAGGTCAGTCAGCGGCGCTATACCCGGCTGGAAAGGGGGGTTGCCGGGTGGCTGCTTGCAAGCTTAGTCACCTCATGGCTGCTGCATTGCTGCTGCGACAGTGCAACACAGCCATTCGACTCTGAGGCTGTGCCCGGCTCTTCGGGAGCCCGCTCGCAAGAGAGCAGCTGCCCAGCAACACCCCCCCCTTCAGCTGGGCACAGCGCCGCTGACCAACCTAGCGGTACCTCGAAAGCACCAAGCAACGCAAGCGCCTTTGCCCCCACCTCATTCCTGTGGCTTGGCGCCTTTGGGATATCGCTAGGTCGGAGCGGTACTCTGCCTGGCCGGAGGGGGGGATTGTCCAGAGGGCTTATTTTTGGGGGTGGGCTTATATTTTTGCCCATGCGAAAAATGTGGCTTTAGTTTCAGGACAGGTTGTATTTTCGGGGAAACACAGTATTTGTACATCATGTTAGACATGTCTAACACTCCAGAATGTAGCAATTTTTTAAATATTTCTATATTAAAAACATGTTCAGCCTTCTGTAGCTCAGTGAAATTTTGGGAAAATTCAAGCAGGATCTAATCAAACAAAAAAATATACAACAGTCCAAAGGCATAGAGAAATTGTCATTTTTTGGAAGTTGTCTACTAGCATTTGACTGCTAATTACATTGGACTAACTATGGCTGAGAAGAAGAATAAACTATTGTGGCCAGCTGAAATATAAAGATGAATTGGCTCAACACGAATTGGGATGATGTTTCAAAGCTGGCATCACCAAGAACAGAAAGGAAAAATGTGAGTTTATCATATGGTTGTTACATCTGAAAACATAGCTCTTAAAGCCAAGATCAATTATGTCATCACACCCATTGTATGTATGGCATAATTATGTATGGAATAGTTTGAAGACATCTTGTGTTTGCACAGACAGAAGCACAAAATAATGACAGAGCATATGGAAATAAGTTTAGTTTAGTTTAGTTTAGTTTATTTAATTTATAGACCGCCCCCTCTCCCCGTAGGGACTCAGGGCGGTGTAGAAGTGATTGTGGTATTCAAGACTGCATAGACATCAGAGCAGAGTGTCATTTATGACCCGGACTCCTGCCCCCAGAACTTGGTTCTCTGTCCTTACATGTCAATGGCACTTCAAGATCTCCAATTGCAGGCGTCTATTTGGTTCTTGGTCTATTGACCCTGAAGCAAAAAGGGCTCAAGGTTAATTCCTTATCAATATTTTATTGTCAGCTCCTTAATCAAAATGAGAGGTTGGAAATAACTAAGGTGCGCAGAAAGCAGGATTGGACACTAGACCTTCCAGACCATTAAGACCCGTGTTTTATCGTTTTGCCTTGTAGTCAGTTAGGCTGAAGCATTTGGTAAGACATGTCAAGTTTTCCAATAGCTTTTGATGTTATATTACACACATTTAATGAATTAAAATAAAAGTCAAATAGATGTTTAAGAAGGTTAAAAACTACTTGATATCAAATTGCGCTTTACTGTAATCTTCAAAATCTGGCTTTAATTCCTGTATCTGTTGGGCCTTCCTGGCAAGATACTGACCCACTTAAGTCAAACCTGCAATCTACTTATAAAAGGAAAGAGTATTGACCAGCTCGTAAAGTTCTTACGGGACAAAATAAAGATTGTACTAAAGTGAGTTATGGAAATAGTTACTGACAGTATATATTCAGCAAAGTGATTGAAGGTCCATTAACTATAAGTAGATGATCTTTTCTCCAATACACATTAACAAGCACTATTTCCTTTATACCTGATTTTCCTCAGCTACAAATTATCTTACTTTCTCAAAGTTCTTAGATTATGTTCACAAAAGAGTTGGAAGATTTCTATATGAATGACAAATGTATTCCTAATCAACTTTAGTCTCCAGTATCACCAGTTCTGATACCCTTTGTACTTAAATCTTTTCCATTTCCTTGTGCAAACTAGAAATCATTTAAAATTTATGTCTGAATCCTGCCTGAAACAAAAATATTCCCATCAGAAAATTATTTTGATCAACATCTTATTTCCCATGCACCAAGAAAGCTCTAAAAGACAACATGTTTCAACAGTAATTTGCTTTAAAGCAGTGCTTCTCAATTATTTTCTGTCATGCCCCCCCTAGGAAGAAGAAAACATTTCGCGCGCCCCCCCCACGCGACTGTAAATAGTATAATTTGTCTATAAAATCGTTATAAGTACACCTCTGCATAACATAGCACATCGGTCTTTCCTCGTCTCCCACCGTAGTCACATGCTTTCTTTCCTCTTTCCCTCTTGCTTGTCTATCCTTCCTTCCACCCTCCCTTCCTCCTTCCCTTCCTTCCTGCCTCCCTTCCAGTTCCCTCCTTCCTCTTTCCCCCTGCCTGCCTGCCTTCTTTCCTCTTTCCCTATCCTCCTATCCTTCCTTTCTCCCTCCCTCCTTCCCTGCCTCCCTTCCAGTTCCATTCTTCCCTCCTTCCTTCTGCCTCCTTCCTGCCTGCTTGCCTTCTTTCCTCTTTCCCTCTTGCTTGTCTATCCTTACTCCCTCCTCCCTTTCTTCCCTCCCTCCCTGCCAGCAGCTCCTCCAGCATCCCAGCTGGAAGCAGCAGCACAACAGTCGCCGTTACCAGGGGCGAAGGGGTGGCGGTGGCAAGATTGGGCGACCGCCGCCCCTTTGTCCCTTCCACAACAGCGGCTGTTGCGCTTCCGCTTCCAGACGGAATGCTGGCGGTGGAGCTGCTGGCGGGGAGGCGAGCTACCTGCATAAAGACGCCGCCGAGGGCATGGCAGAATATATCCCGGCTTGAAGTGGCAGCGCTGGGGACTGCTCAGAGACTCATCAGAGCCGCGGGCTGGAGCTGTGCAAAAAGCCTGCTTGGGCTGGGGGGGCGGGGGGGGAAGGGAGGGAAGCCTGGGACAGCCATGCTTCCCTCCCTCCCACCCCCGCCCGAGCAGGCTTCTTGCACAGCTCCAGCCCGCGGCTCCAATGAAAATCCACAGTCCGAAGTGCTGCCACTTCCAGGCGGGATATATTATGCCTCGCCCACGCCGCCGCCGCCGTTGCACCCAGATGGAAAGGGAGCCTTCGCGCCCCCCTTTACGGAGCCCCACTATTTGAGAACCGCTGCTTTAAAGCAACATTAGTGTTTTATAATAGTTTTAGCTTGGTTGTTTGCTTGTAGCTGTTTCATTACCCAGCTACGTAACCTCATCAGATAACCTCATCTGTTGAGAATTAAATGTCTCCAAGCAAATAACCAAGTTCAGAGAACACCAAGAACTCCACAGAGTTCAATCCTGAATATTTATGATAGAACATCTAAACATAGTACAGAGAAATCCATCCAAAGTAACAATCCTTGATTTCAACCCCAAATGTGATATTATGACACGTCCAACTGAAAAACAAAAATTCTTACTCTTAAATTGCATGTCTGCAAGACAATTCAAGCAACCATTATCAAACATTCTCTGGTATGTCCAATACACTTGGAACAATTTTATTAATATAATTAATCTTATGTAAGATCGTAGGAAACTAATGTTAGTTATCTAAATCTGCTGACTTACCAGGACAAGATATTCAAACCCTTTTATTCCACAGATCCCCAAACGAATATTTTTTTCGTTCAATTTTTGGTAAAGAGATTTAAAAACTTAGGAGTCACATTACAAAATCTTCCACTTCTGCAAACTTCGGGAACAATAATAACTGGGACAAACTGAATAACAAAGATCTGCGTAGAGTAAATAAGCTTTTCAAAAAATCTGCAAAATTATAAAAAATAGCTTCACCCGATGCAGTCATAAATACTATGAAAATAACAATAGCAATAGACTTAGCAATAGCAAACTTAGATTTATATACTGCTCCACAATGCTTTACAATACTCTCTGAGCAGTTTACAAATGTCAGCATATTGCCCTCAACAATCTGGGTCCTCATTTTACCTACCTCGGAATGATCGAAGGCTGAGTCAACCTTGGCTCAGGATCGAACTTTTGGCTGTAGGCAGAGCTAGCTTGCAATACCGCATTCTAACCACAGTATCATCATAGCTCCTCCTAAAGCCAAGTTTACTCAAGCATACACAGTTGATTTACCTGCTCTTTTATCATTCTGATTATCTCATGATGTGAGTTTTTCATGAGTAAAAATTTGCATTTGTAATGAAACAGATGACAGGTTAAATTTAGCAGCTAAGAACACTTCCTGGAATTCTTATATCTAGGTAAATAAAGAAGTAAAAGCAAAACTAAGACCCTATTATTTAACTTGACCAAATTATTGCTACTTTTTACATCAGTAAAAAGTATTCCAATTTGTAGAATTTACAAAATAGGACACCATATGTTAATGAAATTAAATCAGGAATAGAAATTTCTGGTCTACTATAAAAGTTATTTCTGCATTTTATGCTTTTTCAGCTTATTATAATTTCATTATATTGTGCTTAACTGCAAAAATATTTTCTTACATCCATATTAAAGTGAATGATTTATCTGACTAATGAAAAAATAGGTTTATAAACAGACCTCTAAACTCATTTTGAGTTAAAAACTTCCTTGATATCAGAAATAAATATTAAGTAGAACTGTGTGATCTTTTCTGATATCCATCCATTTCTTAAATATAGAATAGCGGTAATTAACTTCTTACCCAGGAGACCGTCAAAGTAAATTTGTGCTGCATGGACTCGCAGTAACTCTATTATCTTGTGCCTGCCAAGAGAGCTTTTAGGTTGAATATACAACACTGCTTCAGTTGGAAAAATACAATCCAATATTTAGATGAGCAACGTTTACCTGCTACCATTAAAAAGGCACTATAGTGGAACTAATGTTAACTCTTTTGCTATTTTGACTAGAGAAGAATCAGTTGATTCCCCCTGCTACCCCACAAATTAGGTATTTTTATAAAAACAAAATACTTATGTATTTCAGGAAAATATCTAAGAAATAACCAATATAATCACTCCCTTATCACAAAACTTGCTCTTGGAAAAATTATTATATGTACAGTAAGTACCTGCTGCCAATCTTTTTATTAAACTGGCAGACATGACTCTGGCAAAGATTTGTCCATATTGGTTGATTCTTTCTGCATCTACCAAAGCCCAGTTGTAAAATAAGAATAGAACAGGACGTGCAGTCAGGGGTGGCAGGGGAGGCACAGCCTCACCACTGTCATCATGAAAAGAAAAAAAATGGAAAAGGAAAAAGGCGAGAGCTGAGGTCAGGCTGCGCTAGTTGCTGCCTCACCGTGGATGACTCTGCTTAACTGTTTAAAAGAGCCTTTAAAAAAGCGCCCTCTACTATGAGGCAGGAGAACTGCATGCCTCATCTAGTCTGACTTTAGGCGTTTTATGATCACTCGAGCAGAGTTAAGCAAGGGTTAAAAGCCTAAAAATTCCTGACGTGAGGCACACAGTTCTCCTGCCTCATAGTAGAGGGCGCTCGTTTGGGCGGGGCTTCTTCAGAGGACCCGAGGCAAGAGCAGAGTTGAAATCCTCTCTGAAACAGCTGGAAAAGATACGTATGGGTCGGAGGGAGTGGGAGGAATTCAAACTTCATCCTCCTGGTGCGGGGCTTTGGGCAAAGGCTGGAGGGAAGGACCCTGGCTTGCTCTTCCTCCAAAAGTGTAGTTTGATTGCAGGCAGAGCCACGTTGCCTTTTCAAACCTGTAATCAGTGAAGCTGGGCTGGATCCTTCCGGGGCTGGGGGAAAGTGTGTGTAGGCCAATCCAACTTCTGTGTGTGTGTGTGTGTGTGAGAGAGAGAGAGAGAGAGAGGGAGGGAGAGGGAGAGGGGGGGAGAGAGAGAGGAAGAAGGGGAAGGGAGAAGAAAACGAAAGAAGGAAACTTCTTTCGCAAAAGAGAAAAGCAAATGCTGTCGCTTTAAATCGGAACTGAGCATGCCTGGCTGTGGAATTCTGGGAGTTGAAGTCCACAAGTCTAAAAAAATTTAAAACCCACCACTGGGTCAGTGCCTCACCAGCCATAAACCTCACCGCACGTCACTGGAATAGAAATATGTGCATATCTACATAGGGCTCCAGGTTCTCAGTCTCAAAACTTACTTACATTATATCCTATAGTGTAAGCTCTGAACAAAGATTAAGCCTCCTCTCCTCCCAGGTCACTTTGCTTATCATTTCCCTGGTCACTACTTCCCTGTGACTCTTCCTAGTTGTTTGCTTTCTTGATCTGTATCCAACAACCCTTTCTATTTGTGTCCCCCCCCCATCCTTATCACTACTAGCCTTGTCACCTCTTCCCCCATCCCCTCTATTTCCCCAGTATGATGAATTTTCCCCTCCTGTCAAACAATTTCTCACCCTGCTGCTGCTCCTCCCAACCCCTGGATAATCCTTTTTGCCTCCCTTATTATACTGCCCATCTGTCTCTAGCCACTCTACTCCTACAGGCAACAATCCTCTAAAGAATAAAATAAACAAAATAAAGCATTAACTTGCTATGTAATGGTTGGCAGCCCTCAGAGGTCAGAGTTGCACACCCTTACACAAAAAAGTGAAGATGACAGTATGTATATATTCGTTTTTTAGAAATCTCATATTGCAATTTAAATGGTACTGAAAAAACAATATTCAGTTCAGATGCCAAGGTAAGACTCTTTTTATCATAATTTTTTTTAACAGAGATATAACAAGGATTTGAACTGCTGATTATCTGGTTATTCACGCTGATTAATTTTGCATTTCTTCTTCTAGTCTGATACGATATAATTTATTTTTTTATTATTTACATTTTAATTTCCTTTGACAATAAATGGAAAACATTTTTTTAAATATACAAATCTTTAGAGTAAAACAAACTCACTTGAGGCATGCAGTTCATCTAGTTCTAAATTAAAGTGAAGTACAGGGGAGGCAGCAGAACTCATCATATGCTTGATCAGTGCTAAAAACAGTCTATACCAATTATATATTATATAATTTGATGTAACAGAAATGCTGATGCAATATAGCACAAGTAGTTTAGGTTCAGTGAAAACTACTTTGAATACATTTATGCAAATCATCTGTATGCAGTAATTTTCAGAATGAGACTGCAATTCTCCACGATTACCTGGAGGTAGATTTAAACAAAATTAGCATTTAGGACCAAGCTGTTGGGACACTGAATGCAGGAGTAAGTGGTTGAAGTGCACTAATAATCACTATTTTAAAACAAATGAAGCATAAAAGCATAAAAAGAGATCTTCCTGTTTTTTCATATTATTCATCATGGATTTGCATAGACCCCCCACCCCCAAAATCTAAAAAAAAAAACCATAGAAACTAAAATTTATAGAGAACAGCAGTATTTTTGGCAATATTGTAGAAAAAGAGACAAAATCTATTGCGTTCAGCATACGCTGCAGCAAATCCATCAGAAAGATAAAGCATGTCCTAATTTACTATGAAAATTCATCCTGCCAGACCTGCAGTTAAGAGTTAAAGAAACAAGATTATAAACCTTTACATTATTATTCTGGAATCCCATTAATTTCATTGGGATTACTATAGCACTAAGAATTGAGATCTTATTACTATTATTTCCAAGTTATAAAGTTAGTATTACAGAACATTATAGCTCAGCCTCTTACCCTATTGAAACCTTCTAAATGTGTTAGAATTATAATTCCAGTAATTCCCAGAAAGCTCCATACTGGATGATCATTTCTAATGCACAGATAAACTAAGAACAAACTTTCGTAAGTTAATGGATAATGACACAAAAGCATATGCTTAGAAATAAAGGACATGTGACACTAAAGCAGTGGGTCTCAACCTTCCTAATGCCACGACCCTTTAATACAGTTCCTCATGTTGTGGTGATCCCCAACCACAAAATTATTTTATGTTTTCCGTATTTTTTCGAAAATATATGTTTTCCGATAGTCTTAGGCGACCCCTGTGACAGGGTCATTCAACCCCCAAAGGGGTCCCGACCCACAGGTTGAGAACCACTGCACTAGAGTATACAAATTGAACAGCCATTTAAACTTGAAAAAAAGATAGACACCAAGATGAATAACTCCATCATTTAATGTTATTATAGCTACAACAGAATGCCTAGTACTCTAATCAATATTTTCTTGCTATAGCTTTTTCACTCACATGAACATGTTAACATAGTAAGTCACTATACAATTTAAGTAGATATACCTATCTACTTAAATAGGACAATAAAGGAACATTATCTGCCACTTTTCAAACTATTATTATTGAATCTGAGTTAGATTTCTGAAAGGGTATGCATTTACGGATAAGGCAATTCCAACATAGTTTTAATTTGTGCGTGCAGTTCATGCCATACCTCTTAAAAGAGATCTGCACTAAATGGAGCAGATTCATCCTTTTAATTCTATTTTGTATCATACACACTTCAATGGACAATAAATTCCTATTTGTACAATCTAACTTCACAGTATTTCTTCCAGGTACAAGAAAAATCTGAGAGGAAAATGACAGAAAAAAGAAATACAGCAAAGGAAGAAGCTAATAAAAGGAGAATTAAATAGGCACAGTGCTGTTTATATTCTATAGCTCCACATAATCACACTGAACATGGTAATTAGACATGGATAAACTTAGGAACCTTTACTTCCATGTATCTCAGAAAGTCTCCACTATCTGGTCTGGAAATTAAATTAAATGATCATATATGTGCAAACAAGTTAATACCAGATTCTCAGAAAATCTTCAAACTCTTGGCAAATTACAGAAGCAGCAGTATTATTTAATATACGTATAAAGTCAATCAAGAGAAGAGGCATATGATGATATCTTTAGACTGCCCAAACTAGTGAGAAGTGCTTTCAATGCAACTGTTCATAAAGGAGATGCAGTGAGTAGTGTAGGAGGTAGGATATGCTCGTAGATGGCTAACATGATCAGAATGCACAAAGTCGACAGTCTTAACAAGGACCCGATGCTGTCGTCGAGCCTGGACCATGTTCTCGATGTCCCTTGCTAAGATGACAGAATCAGCTTTGGAATACAAATAGAGCTCAGGCCATTTAGAAGGTTGGTTCAACATTGCTTCATAATGGCTTTCATGTATAAAGCGGGTCATAGGATACAACACAATCCGCAATGTCACTACCAGCACTGCAAATGACAGTAGAAGAAAGTACTTTATACACACGTTGTAGGATGCTAAGACAACCGAGAGAGCACGAACCGCACCCCTCAAGTTCTTCCTGCCAGGTGCACTATCGAAAACAGTTCCCGCTACCCTCAGATGCTGGAATTGCTGTTGAGTGTGAAGAAGTTCCACAATGTAACGATAGAGCATGAACCCGCCATTGCTGAAGACATGAAAGAGTAGAGGCTTCGTCTCCACTTCGTAATCAAAAAGGAGCTCCAACAGTTTTGTAGCCAGAGTCTGCATGGATTTTATACCCAAGGATTCTGAAAAGAACACATGTCTCCATGGTGCTGTATACCGGATCACTACACATCCCTGTGAGGAATTCACATGTTTTAGTGCGGGTTTATAATTTCCTTTTTTTTTTAAATGACAAAATGTGTTAACAGGACTCATATTTAGTAGAATTAAGAATTACTATTTTCAGTGTCAGTAATTCAAGCAAGTGGTCATAGCTTATAGCTTAATCTATCGCTGTGTTGTTAACATAGTATACAACCATTCAGATAGCACAGGATCAAAATATCAAACCAGGAGTGGGAAATTCAGGTTATTCTTCACCTCGGAAACAAAAGTTAACTGGGTTGTCTTGAACTAGTCAATCTTTCTCACCCCCTCTTCCCTCACAGAAAAATAAGATGAAGATTCTGTATGTGCTGCTTAAAGCTACTGAATAAAATGCAGGATATGTACCATATTTTTTGGAGTATAAGACGCACCAAGATTTTGAAGAGGTAATTTTTTTTAAAAAGTTTTTGCACTCTGCAGACTTCCCAAACCCTCTGTACGCCTCATTTTCTGTGAAAAACAGGGCATGCAGAGAGTTTGAGAGGCCTGCAAAGTGCTCCTGGGGACTTGGTGTGTGTGTGCAAAAAAGAGCAAAAAACAGGCCATTTTTTGCTCATTTTTGCCCTCCCCAGCCCCCAGGAGCACTTTGCAGGCCTCCCAAACCCTCTGCACATCCATTTTTGTAAAGAGTTTTGGGAGGCCAAAAATGCTGTATTCAGTGTATAAGACTGACCCAGATTTTCACCCTCTTTTGGGGGGGGGGGGAAAGGTCATTTTATACTCCGAAAATACGGTACCTACCTATGATGGTGGTAAAAAGCTGGACTAATGGCAGCTCCCTTTACTTATGCCTGTTGCAGTGCCTCTGCAGACACACAATCAAATTGGGGCACTTACAATCCCAGAGGTGCTTCAACTAACCCCCCACCCCCACCCCCACTTCTATCCCCAGGTTAAATTCCATCTTAGATTTTATTTTTTTTACATAGAATTTTCATGAAGAAACTGATTTCTTGTTTGATTCTTTAAAAATTCTGAATAGGTCTTTCGTGGGAAAAGTGAAGATGCTACACCTGGTATTGTTTTTTTTTTTTCCTTGTTGATTTCTGAATAGGCCAAGAATGGTTCTTTCATTTACAGAGAGCAACTGTAAGGTGAATTTATGTACGAAAAAATAATATTCACCTTCTGTTGATAGATGGCGCTGTATTTCTCTAGATACCTGTCCTTGCAGCCGGCCCATCCAAGCATTATCACCACCACCGGAGGATTGATTTTGTCTCCTTTTTCCAAAAAAGTTTCTGAAAATTAAAGAAAAATAAATTAAAAAATAAAATCTGCAGCTTGACAAAGAAATAATCCTAGCGCTAGGGCTCCAAAAAGGACACAGGTGCATGTCAATATCGGTGGCCAGATACCAACTACCTTGTAGTTGCATTGACCTTCCCCCCACCCACTTGATAAATTCATACACCCAAAGGTTAAAAGCACCTGAGCGCTGGGAAGAGATTCCAGACACCTGTGTCAATGAAACCCACCTTGGCTCTCATTACGACCCACGTCCATTTCCCCTCACCGATTCTCTGCCAGCCAATTCCTTCCAGCTCATTCACTCACCCGCACTTCGTTCCAAGGGAAAATCCACCACGCAGCCCAACTCCCTCGCTCGGCTCCCCATTGCTGCGCCGGCGTTCGCAACCGCCGCTTCCGTCTTATTCCTCCTCCCCGCTGCGTTTCCACCTGCCCCCCTCCCCGTCCCGGAAATGCCCGACTTTTTGTCCACCCAAACAGGAAGGATGGCCGAGCGCGCGCGACAATTCTACCGCGCTCTCCCTTAGCAACTTCGCGGCCCTAGCAACCGAGTCCCTGCTCGCCCCCGCCCCCCCGCAAGAAGAGAAGCGGCTTGAGGCCGCTCGGATCCTTCGCTAGTCGCGAAGGGCGTCCCGACCGGAAAAAGTGCGGAGCCGGGGCTCGGATAGTTTATTATACGCCGGGGATATATATGCGTGGTACGGGGAACTTTTATTTGAGGAAAAGCGAAGCGAGACGATAGGAAAACTAGGGGTCCTCAAAAGCGGAGGACGGAAAGAGACGGCGGGGAGGTGGAGGGGGGAGAGGCGGACTGGAGAGCACTGGATACCGTCAACAATAGCCTGAAGCCGAACGAGCTTTGGGAGGCTGTTTAGGCGGCTCTGAAGCAATGGAAGTTTTTACAGTCAGGTTATATTTTTTGCACTTCACGGCTGATCTCTGAGGAAGAAAGAAGGGAAGAGGAGCAAAAGAGAATAAAACGCGCAAGTGTTGCTCCCTTGAAAACGAGGTTTTGCTTTTGCACTTTTACTGTGTGTGTGTGCGCGCGCGCGCGCGCGCGTGCGGCCGCCCGCGCACACCCACCCACAAAAAAACAACACAGTAGGTTTTTTTTAAACAGATTAACAGTTGGAAGGGATCCTGTACTGTAGGTCAGGGGTTTCCAACCTTAGCAACTTTAAGCCTGGTGGACTTCAACGTCCGCCAGGCTTAAAGTTGCCGAGGTTGGAGACCCCTGCTGTAGGTCATCTAGTCCAATCCCCCGCCCAAGCAGGAAACCCTACCTACACCATCTCTGACAAATGGCAGTCCAGCCTCTTCTTAAAAGAAGAGCAGGGTACTGTGCCCCTAACAACTGCATGGTGGAATAATTCCCATCCCAGACCTGAAGGCAAGAAGAGGCTTACTGTTGGACGGCTGGGGTCAGTTTTCCGCCCAAGGTTTAGCAAAAAAAAAAACCAAACCCTGTGAATATTGTTGTTCTTTTCCTTATTGTACAAGAAATCCAGCTAAATGATAAAGAGCACCAAGACAAATGTAGCTCAAAATGCTAAAAGGGCTGCTCTTGATTTGACATGCAGGAAGGGTTTTCAAGAAATTTCAGAGATGCAGAACACTGAAAAGTCAATAGATTGATAAATAAAGGGCAGAAGGCAGCAGTAAAGTTTTTATACAGGTAGTCCTCAACTTACGACCAAAATTGACCCACCAATTTATGTTGTTAAACATGAAATTTATTAAGTGAGTTTTGCCCCATTTTACAACTTTTCTTCCCACATTTGCTAAGTGAATCATTGCTGTTGTTAAATTAGTAACACGGTTGTTAAGTTAATCTGGTCTGTCCCCCCGCATTGACTTTCCTCGTCAGAAGGTTGCAAAAGATGATCGCATGACCCCAGGACACTGCAACCATCATAAATGTGAGTCAGTTATGAAGCATATGAATGTAAACGTGTGAGTTTAATGTGTGGCTAAAAGAATGGTGTAAAAAGGAAGGCTTTAGTTTTATTAGTCATGATGTCTGCAGCTGGTTCAATAAAAAACTACAAAAGAGATGGTTTGCACCCATCCAAGAAAGGGACTGAGTTGCTTGGCATTAAATTCACAGATTTTCTGGATAAACATTTAAACTGAACAGCGGGGACAGAGAATTAATTGGTACAGAACATTTCTGTCCCCAGCAATCTAAAACTCATAGGGTTATCAGTGCATATAACATAGATGTTTGTGCAGATAAGATTATCGCTCCTGCTGTCAAGCAAAACCAAGCATTTAATAGTGAGTGCCATACCATGTGCATGAATCATACAAGTGGCAAGAAAATAGGGGCAGTCAGGCATAACAGGTTATGTAGGCAGTAAACACAGGGTCAATCAAAATGGACTCAAATGTCTATACATCAATGCACAGAGTATGAGGAATAAACAGGGTGAATTAGAAATTAAAGTAAATGAGGGCAGATACGATATTGTTGCCATTACAGAAACTTGGTGGGATGAAATCCATAATATACAGCTAGAAGGATTTAAATTATTTAAAAGAAATAGACCAAATAAAAGAGGAGGTGAAGTTGCACTATATATAAGAAATAACTACATCTCTACAGAAATAGAGCACAACAATGATGAGAACTATCTTGAATGCATTTGGGTCAATATTAAAGGTTGGGGAGGGGGGGATGACATTGCCATAGGTCTATACTACAGGCTACCCAACCAAGCAGAGGAAGTAGATGAACTTTTTGCTAGTCAGCTAACTAAGGTATGTAGGAAGCACACCACAATAGTAAATACCCTGACATCAACTGGGAAACAAACTGCACCAAGTGGAAGATCCAACAGGTTCCTAACAAACCTAGCAGACAACTTTGTTTCCCAAAAAGTAGAGAAGGGAACAAGGGAATCAGCCATATAGGATTCTCACTAACAGAGGAAATGATAGAAGGTGTTGACATCACAGGAACGCTGGGGGCAAGTGGCCATGCAATATTGGAATTCAACATTATGCAAACACAAGTAGTAGAACAAAGTCAAACTAGAGTCTTGGACTTTAAGAGAGCTAATTTCAATAAACTTAACAGAGAGCTTGGGAAGAATTCCATGGATGAGAATCCTTAAGGGGAAAACAACTCAAGAAGCTTGGGAAATTTTGAAAAATGAGATTACAAAAGCCCAGTCTAGCACAATACCAATGAAGAAGAAAAATAACAGCTCCCAAAAGAAACCAGTATGGCTGCATAAAGAACTCTCTGACAAATTGAAAGACAAAAAAGATAAGTATAAAAAGTGGAAAGAGGGGGACATAACTAAGACAGAATATCAGCAAATAGGCCGAGTCTGTAAAGATGAAGTAAGGAAAGCTAAGGCTCACAATGAAGAAAGGCTTGCCACAAAAGTAAAAAATAACAACAACAACAAAAAAGCTTTTTCCAACATGTTAAAAACAAGAAAAAAGTTAAGGAAACAATTGGTCCATTGCTGGGAGAAAGTGGCAAGAAGATGACAAGCAACAGGGAGAAAGCAGAACTATTTAACTCATGTTTTTACACAAAGGGATAAAACAGTCCAACCTATCAAAAACAGCACCACAAAAATCAGATTAGGAACACAAGTTGAAATAGGGAAGAAAATGGTAAGTGAGCACCTGTCTACCCTAGATGAGTTCAACTCACCAGGATCAGATGGATTACACCCCAGGGTTCTGAAGGAATTGGCAGACGAAATCTCAAAATCACTGAACTATATCTTTCAGAGATCCTGGAGCACCGGGGAACTGCCAGAGGACTGGAAAAGAGCTGATGTGGTTCCCATCTTCAAAAAAAGGGAAAAAATAAATCCAGGAAACTATAGACCTATCAGCCTGACCTCAATACCAGGAAAGATTCTGGAAAAGATAATCAAGCAACGAATTAGCAAACACCTAGACGTAAACAAAGTAATAGCCAAAGGCCAACATGGTTTTATCAAAACAGATCATGCCAGACTAATCTTATTGCATTCTTTGACAAAGTGACAAAATTAGTGGACCAGAGGAATGGCGTTGATATAGTTTACTTGGACTTTAGTAAGGCATTTGATAAGGTAGACCATAACCTACTACTAGATAAAGTAGAAGAATGTGGGTTAGACAGCATCACCACCAGATGGATTCGTAACTGGCTGACCAACCACACTCAATGTGTAGTCCTCAATGGAACTGCATCTACATGGAGGAAAGTATGCAGTGGAGTACCCCAAGGCTCTGTTTTAGGCCCAGTACTCTTCAACATCTTCATCAATGATTTGGATGAGGGAATAAATGGGGAATTTATCAAATTTGCAGATGACACCAAGCTAGCAGGAATAGCCAACACTCCAGAAGATAGGCTTAAGATACAGAAGGATCTTGACAAACTTGAGCATTGAGCACCATCTAATAAAATGAAATTCAGTGATGAAAAGAGTAAGGTTCTACATTTAGGCAAGAAAAATGAAATGCACAGGTATTTCAGTATAGCTGAAATATTGAGCAATATACAGTACAGGTGGTACCTTGCTCAATAGTAGTAACTGCGAGAGGGATCTTGGACTCCTAGTGGACAACCATTTAAATACGAGCCAGCAGTGTGCAGCAGCTGCCAAAAAAGCCAACACAGTTCTAGGCTACATAAACAGGGATAGAATCAAGATCACGTGAACTGTTAATGCCACTTTATAAGGCCGTGGTAAGGCCACACTTGGAATACTGCATTCAATTTTGGTCACCATGATGTAGAAAAAATGTGGAGACTCTAGAAAAAGTGTAGAGAAGAGCAACGAAGATGATTAGGGGACTGGAGACTAAAACTTATGAGGAACGCTTGCAGGAACTGGGTATGTCTAGTTTAATGAAAAGAAGGACTAGGGGAGACATGATAGCAGTGTTCCAATATCTCAGGGGCTGCCACAAAGAAGAGGGAGTCAAGCTATTCTCCAAGGCACCTGAGGGTAGAACAAGAAGCAATGGGTGGAAACTAATCAAGGAGAGAAGCAACTTAGAACTGAGGAGAAATTTCCTGACAGTTAGAACAATTAATCAGTGCAACAGTTTGCCTCCAGAATGCCCCAATACTGGAAGAAGATGTTGGATAGCCATTTGTCTGAAACGGTATAGGGTTTCCTGTCTAGGCAGGAAGACCTCCAAGGTCCCTTCCAACTCTGCTATTGTATTTGTATTTGTAACTCACATGACCATGGGGATGCTGCAATGGTCATAAGTGTGAAAAACAAGCTTAAGTCACTTTTTTTCAATCCCATTGTAACTTCGAAAGTTCACTAAGTGAACTGTTGTAAGTCGAGGACTATCTGTATATTGTTTCCAGGAAAATATATCTATAAAGCCACAAATTGTTCATTGCTGTTGTTTTCTGTTAACAATTGGAGTTTCTAGCTGTTGCTCTCAATGAGCATTCTAGTATACAGATTAGTAAAGTTAAATCTAAATTGCTCTTTTTTGCTGGTAGTACTCAGTTTTTCTAAGGATGTATTGTGCTGTAATCCTTGCCCTCTGGGCTCAATTATCTAAAATGTTTTTGCATTGTCAAGGCTCAAGTCAACTTGAACAAATAAGACCTGAAGCAGCCAATTAGTTTTCAAAGAATAAACTACATTAAAAGAAATGTGTGGTTGCCAACAGTATTTAAGGCTGTTGCATATTCTTGAGTTTAAAAAGCTGAAACAGAAATATTTCTTCCATATTATACATAATTAAAATAAATGCATATGTTTGGAATAGCTATTTTTTTCTTACAGAACATTAAAGTGAGATGAATTTTATCATCTTTCCATTTTTTGTACTTATCCTTTTTGTCTTTCAGTTTATCACAGAGATGTTTGTGCAACCAAACCAGTTCTTGGATTTCTTGGTTTTTTTCTCCCAATGGTATTGTGTAAATTTCAAATTGTTAGATTCCATTAATCATCTAGCAAAAGGGTTTATTTGGACAAAATAAGAACCCAAACATGAATAAATATATCATGGCTAGATCAATTAGGACAATGTTCTAAACAGCGGTGTATAATATTTTATGCAGTTGAATCATTCGGCATGGTTGCCAGAAATTAATAATCAAGAAAAGATGACAAACAAAAAGATACTGATCACCAACTGACAGTGATATTTTAGAGCTTCTTGCCTTTAAGAGTTATATAATACCTCCAATTTTCAGGTTTAATTATGGTATTAATGGAAAGATTACTTGATTCTTTTAACCAGAGAGAGATCAGAGAGCAGATGGAGATCCTCTCGCTCCGAATCTGACCGAACACAGGTAAGAGCCTATTTACGGACCTACCTTGTGGCACTAAGGGTGGCTAAGCGTCGATACTATGCCACTCTTATTGCATCCGCAGAAAACCGCCCTGCTGCCCTGTTTCGGGTGACCCGCTCCCTCCTTTCACAGAGGCCGCAGGAAGCCCCTCTGCAGGGTAGAGCAGAGGAATTTGGGGAATATCTGCAGGACAAAATCGCTCAGATCCGGAGTGAATGGGTCTCCTTTAGTGATCTAGGGGAGACATTGGAGGCGAGTCTTGAGGGACCATTCTGGGAGGAGTTTGACTCTGTTGCCGCCAAGGATATGGACAGGTTACGTGGGCGACTACGGGCCACCACATGTTTATTGGACCCGTGTCCCTCCTGGCTTGTACTGGCAGCCTGGGAGGTTACACGAGGCTGGCTCCAGGGTCTAGTGAACGCTTCGTTGAGCAAGGGTTCCTTGCCAGCCGTCTTGAAAGAGGCGGTGGTGAGGCCCCTGCTTAAGAAGCCTTCTCTGGACCCAGCAGAGTTAGCCAATTATCATCCTGTCTCCAACCTTCCCTTCCTAGTGAAGGTTGTTGAGAGTGTGGTAGCGCAACAGTTCCCTCGACACCTGGAGGAAATTGATTATCTAGACCCGCACCAGTCTGGTTTCTGGCCCGGTCACAGCACTGAGACGGCTCTGGTCGCATTGGTGGATGATCTCTGGAGGGCGAAAGATGGGGGTTGCTCCTCCATCCTAGTCCTTTTAGATCTCTCAGCGGCTTTCGATACCATCGACCATGGTATCCTATTGCGTCGGCTGGAGGAGATGGGGGTGAGGGGCACCATACTGCGGTGGTTCTCCTCCTACCTCTCCGGTCGGACGCAATGTGTGTTGATGGGAGGAGAGGTCGACCCTGAGGCCACTCACGTGTGGGGTGCCGCAGGGGTCGGTCCTCTCACCTCTCCTGTTCAACACATACATGAAACCGCTGGGCGAGATCATTCGAGGGTTCGGGGTTGAGTATCATCTATATGCCGATGATACTCAGCTATACATCTCTACCCCAAACCACCCCAACGAAGCCGTCGAGGTGATGTCCCGGTGCCTGGAAGCCGTCCGGGTCTGGATGGGAGACAACAGACTCAAGCTCAACCCCTCCAAGACGGAGTGGCTGTGGCTACCGGCGTCCCGCTTTATTATTTATTTATTTATTTTATTGAACTTATTAGTCGCCCCCTCTCCCCACAGGGACTCGGGGCGACGTACAGAGCAATAATCAAGATAGCACCATATATCGTGCAGAGGAGGTAAAAACAAGTCCATAAATAAGCATACTTACAAAGTTTAAAACCAAAAAATATTAAAAACAAAATTTCCCATTATAAAATGACCTGGGGTGGCAAGATTGTAACGTTTATGCCAGGCCGGCTTGACAAAACAGGTAGGTCTTCAGCTTCATGCGGAAGGAGCGAAGATCGGTTGTTGTCCGGATGTCTGGGGGGAGGTCATTCCAAAGGGTAGGGCCCACCACAGAGAAGGCCCTACTCCTGGGCACCGCCCCCTGGCACTCTCTAGAGGACGGCACCCGGAGCAGCCCCTCCCTGTGTGAGCGAGTGGGTCGCAGGGATGTATGGGGCAGGACGCGATCCCGCAGGTAACTAGGCCCTGTGCCATGGAGCGCTTTGAAGATGGTGACCAATACCTTGAAGCGCACCCGGTAGGCCACAGGAAGCCAGTGCAGCTCGCGCAGGATAGGTGTTATATGGGAGAATCTCGATCTCCCCATAATAACCCGCGCGGCTGCATTCTGGACCAACTGCAGTCTCCGGGCGCACCTCAAGGGGAGCCCCATGTAGAGAGCGTTACAGTAGTCCAGGCGGGATGTCACCAGCGCGTGAGTGACTGTGCGCAAGACCTCCCGGTCCAAAAGGGGCCGCAACTGACGCACGAGGCGAACCTGGTGGAACGCCCCCCTTGCTATGGCCGCCACGTGATCTTCTAAGGTCAGCCGATCGTCAAGGAGGACGCCCAAGTTGCGCGCCCCTTCCACAGGGGCTAATTGCTCATCCCCGATGGTCAGCGATGGAGTATGCTGATTGAATCGGGAAGCCGGGAACCACAGCCACTCTGTCTTGGAGGGGTTGAGCCTGAGCCTGCTGTCATCCATCCAGACCCGTACGGCTTCCAGACATCGGGTCATCACTTCGACAGCCTCGTTGGGGTGGTTTAGGGTGGAAATGTACAACTGAGTATCATCAGCGTACAGGTGGTAACTCACCCCAAAACCACGGATGATCTCGCCCAGCGGCTTCATATATATGTTGAATAGGAGAGGCGAGAGGATCGACCCCTGTGGGACCCCACAATTGAGGGGCCTTGCGGTCGACCTCTGTTCCCCCGTCAACACACATTGCGTCCGGCCAGAGAGGTAGGAGTGGAACCACCGTAGCACGGTGCCTCCAACCCCCAACCCCTCCAGCCGGCGCAATAGGATACCATGGTCGATGGTATCGAAGGCCGCCGAGAGATCTAATAGGACAAGGATGGAGGAACAACCCCCATCCTTTGCCCTCCAGAGATCATCCACCAACGCGACCAAGGCCGTCTCCGTGCTGTGACCGGGTCGGAAGCCGGACTGGCGCGGGTCTAGATAATCAGCTTCCTCCAGGTGACGCGAAAACTGCTGAGCCACCACACTCTCAACAACCTTTGCTAAAAAAGGAAGGTTGGAGACAGGACGATAATTTGCTAGTTCCTTTGGGTCCAGAGAAGGCTTCTTGAGCAGGGGCCTGACCACCGCCTCTTTCAAGGCGGCCGGCATCCGGCCCTCCCCCAACGAAGCGTTCACCAGTCCCAGTAGCCAGCCTCGTGAGCCCTCCCAGGAGGCCAGCACCAACCAGGAGGGACACGGGTCCAGTAAACATGTGGTGGCCCGCAGTCGCCCGCGCAACCTGTCCAAATCTTTGATGACAACAGGGTCAAACTCCTCCCAGCATGGTCTCTCAAGACTAGTCTCGGACGTCCCCACTGGAGCACTGGAGTGGATCCAACCTCTCCGGATATGATCGATTTTATCCTGCAGGAACTCTCCAAATTCCTCTGCCCTGCCCTGCAAAGGGGGGTCCCGCTGCTCCTGTGACAGAAGGGAGCGGGTCATCCGAAACAGGGCAGCAGGGCGGTTCTCTGCGGACGCTATAAGAGTGGCACAATATTGACGTTTGGCCATTCTTATTGCCACAAGGTAGGTCCTTATGTAGGCTCTTACCTGTGTTCGGTCAGCTTCGGAGCGGGAGGATCTCCACTTACTCTCCAGGCGTCTCCTAAGGCGTTTCATCGCCCTTAGCTCCCCGTTAAACCAGGGGGCCCGGGTCGATCGTGGCCGTCGGAGAGGCCGCAAAGGCGCCACCCGGTCCAAGGCACCGGCAGCCGCACTATTCCATGCGGCTACCAGGTCCTCAGCCCGGGGGCGGGACAGGTCAGCAGGAAATGGCCCAAGCTCCGCCTGGAATCTATCCGGTTCCATCAGGCGCCTGGGGCGGAACCATCTGGGATAATCTGGTTCCGCCTCCCCGCGGTGGGGAGTAGCGCCAGGGAAGTCCAGCTGGAGAAGTGAGTGATCTGACCATGACAGGGGCGTGATGACTAAATGCCCTCTTCCCAGATCACTCGTCCACTGGTCGGAGACAAACACAAGATCCAGAATGTGGCCTCGCTCGTGAGTGGGGTCCTGAATTACTTGAGTCAGACCCATGGCTGTCATGGAAGCCATGAATTCCCGGGCTACCTCGGATGCCTTACCCGTTGACGGCAAGTTGAAATCCCCCATCACTAGTAGTTTGGGGGTCTCAACCGCCATCTCCGCGATCCGCTCGAGGAGCTCGGGCAGGGCCGTTGATGTATGGCGGGGAGCCAGGTATACTATCAACAGGCCCAACTGACTCCCTGGGCCCCACTTTACGCCCAGAGACTCACAACCAGATGTCTGCGACACAGTGAATTCTCTCGGTGCCAGATCGTCCCGGATGATAATTGCTACCCCCCCACCCCTACCTTGGGCCCGTGGCTGGTGGAATACACGGTAACCTGGAGGGCACATTTCTCTGAGGGGCAACCCCCCCTCCGGGCCCAACCAGGTTTCCGCTATTCCTACGAGGTCCGGCTCCCCCTCTGTGATCAAGTCACTGATGAGGGGGGCCTTGTTAACCACGGACCTCGTGTTACATAACATCAGCCTAAGGCCCAGGCTCTGCTGATCCTGTCCACCTAGTCTGCGGGGGTTGGTACAAGTGACCGGGCGTATCCAGTGGCCCCGGTCTCCCAACCGACTATACGTTCTTCTGGTGTCCTCGCGCCTGCCCCTCCCTACGACCGTCGTGATTGGAATTCCCCAATTTCCGTGATTGGCTTTAGCCAGTGTGTTCCATCCCTGGCCATTGGGGGTGAACAATTGCCCCCGGTGGATAGGGCGTGCAATTTGGGCGTCCTCCTAGATTCCCGGCTGTCGCTGGATGACCATGTGACGGCCGTGGCTAGGGGGGCGTTCCACCAGGTCCGCCTGGTGCGCCAATTGCGCCCCCTACTAGAGCGGGACGCCCTTCGCACAGTCACTCATGCCCTGGTGACTTCCCGCCTTGATTACTGTAATGCTCTCTACATGGGGCTCCCCTTGAGATGCACCCGAAGGCTGCAGCTGGTCCAGAATGCAGCCGCACGGACTATTATGGGGAGTACTAGGTACTCCCATGTAACACCGCTCCTGCGCGAGCTGCACTGGCTGCCTGTGGCTTTTCGGGTGCATTTCAAGGTGTTGATTATCACCTTTAAAGCGCTCCATGGCTCAGGACCTAGTTATCTGCGGGATCGCATCCTACCCCACACATCCCTGCGACCAATCCGCTCTCACAGAGAGGGACTCCTCCGGGTACCATCCGCTAAGCAATGCGGGCGGGCGGTGCCCAGGAGTAGGGCCTTCTCTGTGATGGGCCCAACCCTCTGGAACGACCTCCCCCCCGATATTAGAACTACTGTTGATCTCCGCTCCTTCCGTAAGAAACTCAAGACCCACTTGTTCCAATTAGCCGGCCTGGCCCAATCACAATTATAATCTAATCCTGACCTTCCTGGATGGCATTTTAAATTTTAAATTGGGGTATTTTAATTGATTTTAAATTGGTTTTAATAATCAGTTAGTTTATGGTCACTGTACAGACTGTGTGTTTAAGTTGTTTTGTCTGGGGTTTTTGTGCTTTGTTTTATTGTCTATTTTATATTTATTGTCTGTACACCGCCCCGAGTCCCTTCGGGGAGAGGGGGCGGTTTATAAATTTAATAAACTATAAACTATAAACTATAACCAACTTAATACTTTAGTAAGACAAAAGATATCCCAAGTTTCAGCTGAATACAAAAAAGTAATGTTTATGTTAATTGGAGACTCTAGAAAGAGTGCAAAGAAGAGCAACAAAGATCATTTGGGGACTGGAGACTAAAACACATAACGAACGGTTGCAGGAACTGGGTATGTCTAGTTTAATAGAAAGAAGGACTAGGGGAGACATGATAGCAGTGTTCCAATATCTCAGGGGTTGCCACAAAGAAGTGGGAGTCAAACTATTTTCCAAGGCACCTGAGGGTAGAACAAGAAGCAATGGGTGGAAACTAATCAAGGAGAGAAGCAAGTTAGAACTGAGGAGAAACTTCCTGACAGTTAGAACAATTAATCAGTGGAACAGCTTGCCTCTAGAAGTTGTGAATGCCCCAACACTGGAAGTCTTTAAGAAGATATTGGATAGCCATTTGTCTGAAACGGTATAGGGTTTCCTGCCTAGGCAGGGGGTTAGACTAGAAGACCTCCAAGGTCCCTTCCAACTCTGCTATTGTATTAATTGTCATGTGGGATAAATAGGCAGCCTCCAGGAATCAATATATTTTAGACATTATTCAAATAACTACAAATAATATTTGGAGAATTATACAGAAAAGTTTGAAAAAGAGGTCTGATGAATTCAGGTTATAGTCCGGAAATATGTAGAAATGTAGTTCCAAAATGTTATTTATCTAAAAATAAATAGTAAATGTGCTATGAAAAGAGAATTGTATAAGAAAATGGCCTACAGTACTGTTATCTTACTTTGGCTATAGTCTCCATATCTCATTTCTTGTTAGCTAAATTAGAAAATGTAGTTAATGGAGGGATTTAAGCAATAGGGTAACATTTTATTAAATTTGCTAGAGCTGTTTCTTAGAAGACAGCCTAATTAAAATTAATAGAATTGCTGGTTTCTATTTCCTAAGGTTCTCAAATTATGACTGTTAAGCATTAAGATGAACAATATATTTTTCAGCTAGTTGGATGTCATTAAAAAAACCAAATCTAGTAACAAGAAAATGGACCATAGCACTTAGAAAGTCTAGCTGGCTGATACAGTCTGACATATGCAATAATTAACCAATTTAACCTATTGGCTTGGAGTTCCCAAAGGCTAAAATTATCATACTGAATTTATGATTATTTGATCATTTTGTTCAGAATATACTATTTCTCATCATTTGGTTTCCTATTCACAGTGTGGGTGAAATCCAGTATAGAATCAGGAGAAATCTATCTTGTGCAAAGGGACTTTATTTACTCGTTATTTCTTTTCTATCATTATTAAATTATTCTATTGCCTCTCCAAAACCATTCCTTCACTAGCTGTCTGAAGGCAGACATAAGGGCCGTGAAAGTTGAAAGATAGAAAGGAATTAAATTTCCCTTTCCAATCCCTAAGGTGAAAGAAGTGGAAGTTGAACTCTAACTACATATTATGTATTATATGGTATTAATTATGATCAATAATAATGGAGTCTTAAACACTTTTAGAGCTCTTATAAATATATATTATATATTTATTTCAGTTTGGAGTGCATTTCTTTAGAATAGATTCTATACCTAGAATCTACTACTTTTTTATCTGCTGATTGCTTATCCTTATGTTGAATACCTTTATTCTCTTTTTAAAATAGTGACAGAATTCTCTGTTTACAACAATAAAGGGAAATCCATTATATGAATGTAGGCTTGTTTTAGGTATTAAAGTTCTTCTTAGTAACTTTGAGGACATATAGTACATATACCAAATTGAACTATAAATTAAATAAGTATGGCTTAATAAAATTTGTATTTTAAAAAATATAAATATTAGTTATAAGTAACAGTTCTGAAATGTTTTGTAAATGAAATGATTGAGACATGAACTTTACATTTTGCTCTCTTGTCAGCACAAATATTAGTTATGGCTAATGCATTTTCAGTCACAACTCTTTGAAAAAACTGATTTATTCTGAACTTTTTTTCTCCTTGCAGATACTCTGCCATAGACAAAAGCTCCTACACAGAGGTGGGTTGCTCCCGGTTCGGCCGAACCAGTAATGGAATTCAGGCCTGGGTCGTAGAACCGGCAGCGACCCAGGCCTGCCAAGCCCCCGAACCGGTTTCCTCGCCACCGCCACCATTTTGGTTTTTAGTGACTGCGCATGCGTGAAGAACAATTTACATTGAACAGGTTTACGAACCATTAGTAAAACCGGCAGCAACTCACCCTGCTCCTACAGATCAGTTTCCTAATTTTGTAATGGATTTCTGTGCTTTTGTCAGGACTGGTTTAGTTTTGAAGATTTTATAAATTATTTACATAGGTTTAATGTTGCCCCAATTGTAGTTTTTTTCTAACTGTTACTATCAACATTCTTGTGTAAGAATCAAATGTGAGTTTTTGTCCCATGTGTAGAACATAAATAAATGGTTCAGTGTTCTTGTTAAATATGCATTTATTATCAAGCTGCAAGGTGTGAAAGTAAGTTTTAATATGGGATTGAAAAAATGCTGCAAATTTATGAAAATATGAAGATATAAGATAAAAGGGAAGCATGAAGAAACCAGAGCTGTGAATAATCTTTAGTAAAGGAGATTAGTGGAAAAATAATGATATTACTGCCAAAATGGCTGTGTAGGGAGTTTGCTTCGGATCTATTTTAATTAACCATTCTGAATCACTTCACCAAGTCTGCCAACTTCTTGAATCAGGCTATTAGCTAGTAAATCTAAAACTATGTAATTGAAAGTTGGCTTGGATTCTGGTCTTGAAATATTTCTGCTAAATATCAGAAAGAAACAATACTGTAGTTTTCACTCCTGTTCAAAATCCTGAACCAGGGGTTTCACCCAAATAATTTGTTGGATTTTTAAGACCATTTGAGAAAATGTCCAAATTGAGATAATATATTGGCTACAATTAAGGTATAATTAATATTCTTCAATGGACAGATTAGGAAAGCTAATCGGAGAAAGTTAGCTAATTTGGATCTTAATGTGATCTTTGTTTAACTTATAAAAGAGAAAATGAGTTTTTCTACAAGTTTGCCAATGTTTAAACTCATTCACAAATGAATAATTTTTTATTGGTAGATGTTCTTATCAGAGATGAAGGAAGATGTATTAGGAATAAAGTTATCAAATATAAAAATATGTGAGCAAGTTCTTTCAAAAATATGAAAGTATGTAGTTATTTTGCAAAGCCATATGTGATGAAACTTAGAAAGGACCTCACGTCTGTTTTAAGTCATCAAACTAGATAAAATATCTGAGCATTTTCTGAGGTTGCAAACATTTATTTATTTATTTATTGGATTTATATTGCTACCTATTCGCCCATGGCAACTCAAGGCGGCTTACAGAATATAAAATATTAATCTAATAAAGTCTTAACATCTCTTTTTCATTTTCTCACTAGAAAAACCGTACCGGACATGACTTCTATAAAGGAGCAAGCAGCAATCAGTAGATTAATAACTTTCCTACAAGAATGGGATAGTGCTAGCAAAGTTACTCGAAAACATATTCTTCAAAATTTCATTCTTGCTAACCAAGGCAAGACTGGTCCAGAACTTGAGAAAGAATTCTCTCAGGGAGCCAGTTTGTTTCTGGCACGAATAACTGCCTGGCTCCGGCTAACGTATCCATTTGGAGAATTGATGGTCAGGTAGAACAAGGAAGTACTGTGAAACAATGTTGAAATTACTGGGATGGGCTATACACTATATTTAATTACACCAAGAAGTACAGTTTTGAAAGTTGTAGTCTCAGGCACTGTTCTGACCCAGGCTTCCTTAAAAAGCAAGAAGCAGAGTCTTGGTCCCGGCAAAACCCTTTTTATTTACACAACTGTGAATTCCTTTCATTCACAGTCAGCAAGGATTAGCAAACAGTTTTTCATAGGAATGTTTATCAACACGAACCTTATCTCATTTGGAGAGCTGCCAAGTAACTAGTTTCCAAACCCAGGAGGGCGAACTGTTTGCTGCTCTTTTGTTTCTTATGGGAGGGGCCAATCACCTCCAAAGTGTGGCTTTACTCCTAAATTGACTCTGCTTTCTTAGTTGTTCTTGTCTTCTGGCAGCTCTGCGCATGTGCACACTGGGAACAGGCACCAGCTATTCCTCTGCCTCACTGCTATATAGCCTCCAACAGAGAGTCATCATCTGAGCTTTCCTCATCCCCTAGGACTGGCTCATGTTCCTCCCCAACCTCCTCGCTGTTTGACTCTGCTGCCAGTTCTGCTGGCTGCCAGCAGACCACAACAGATACAGAAACAAATTCTGAAAGGGTATTCACTATTTTTATTGTTTCATGACAAAATGAACAACCTGTTTGATAGTTCGTTAAATCTAGCACATTTATTATAACATAAATATAACTTGTTAATCCCATACACAGAATTTTTGTAAATGGCTTTAAAAAGAGCAAAGAGGATAAGGAAAAATAAATTCAGCTAAGGTTTATTCAGAATATGTTAAAATAAGAGCCTTAACTAAGTTATAATAGCTATATGTATGGAACATGCCTGCAAAAACAGTTAAAATCAATTGGCATCTTTCTTTCAGCTGCAAGTGGGTAAGTAAATGTACCGTTTTCAGGAGTCGGAGGAACCGTGCAATTTTTAGTCTTCTATGTTGTCGAAAGAAGGAATGTTCTTTATGTTCTCCTTGTGCTATCAAATGATATACAAATAGTTTTTGACTTAGGAGCCCAAAATTTTTGTTGCTAAGCAAAATAGTTGTCAATTGAATGTTGCCCCATTTTATAATATTTCTTTCCACAATCGTTAAGCGAATCAGTACAATTGTTAAGTTAGTAGCATAGTTGTTAAGTGAATCATTGACTGCTTGCCAGGAGAGCGCAAAAGGTGGTCGCCTGACTCTGGGACACTTGCATCCATAAGTACATGCCAGTTGCTAAGTGTCCAAATTTTGATCACATGACCATGGGAATGCTGCAACAGTCATCAGTGTGAAAAATGGTCATACGTCACTTTTTCCAGTGCTGTTGCAACTTCAAATGGTCACCAAATGAATGGTTCTAAGTCAAGGACTATCTGTATAGGAAGTTCTGTTGGTTATGCTTCTTCATTTTCTTGTTTGATGAATCTCTGTTTTCTGCACTTTGCTTTCTGAAGACATTTGCTTATTACAAGTTCTTGAAAATAAAATATGGTTACTATTTTAAATATTCTTTGGTATCATCAAGGGTACGCTGCCTGAATAGTAGCCTATGTCAGATTGGAGAAATGTTATAGAATCTTTTATGATACACTTGCAGATTTTACCACATTTGAAAAAATGCAATGTAACTGCATACTATAGACAGAAGCAATTCCAGAAATAACCCTTGAAAGCCTTCTGATGAAATCTGAACCACTATCCTCTTCAGTTTGTCTGCATGGGGATGCAAATTGCTACATGTTAAATGGAAATGGAAATTTCTAATTTTCTGTATTAAAAGTATTGCTAACTTGTATGTCATCACAAAAAAGAAAAACAAAAACATTGAGAGTGATGACAGAAGGCATCAACATCTCTAGGACTAAGTGAAGTGGTATTAAATAGTATTCTTTTTACAGTCATGCACGCACACGCATACAGAATTGCCATAAAGCCTTTTCTTTTGTTCTTTAAATTTTTGCAGCCAGCGGTATCTTCTTGAATTCCTGGAAATTGGTGGTATCCTCACATTATTGGAAATACTTGGGCTGAAACAACTGAAAGAGGAAGACAAAATGGAATCTGTAAAACTTCTTCAGTTAGTGGCAAAATCTGGCAGGAAATTCAAAGAGCTTATCTGTGAAAGCTACGGTAGGCATATTTCAACATCTGTTGTTTAAGAAAAATAGTTTGAAGTATCAGGATAATTATTTTCTCACACAATTAAAATCTTTCTTGTCTCTGAATTTCATGAAAGAAAAGAATTTCTTCCCTTCTGTAATTCAGCAGAATGATAAATCATCTCAGTAATCCAATTTATATTAATTTTAAAATACTGGAAGTCTTTGGTCTTTATAAGAATGTTTTCCTTCAACAAGGTATTATGGTATTTGTTTTCTTTATTACAATATGTTAGAGCCATACATAGAGTTAATTGAAGCATAATTCCCTTTTGAAATTGCTGCAAAATGCTATCTTTCTGAAATTCCCTTTGAATATTCAAACTACTAGAATATGAAAAATTAATTCTATTATCATAGATCTCTATATCTCTATACAGTATCCATGTATCTATATCTACAATATGTATGTATGTATATATATATATATATATCTTTTCTATATATATATATCATCTATTCAGTTCATCCTTTTCTTTAAAATATGGATACATAACATATAGAGACCAGATGCTGAATCACAAATTCTCAAAAACTATTGAATGTAATCCCCCAAATCATCTGCATTCCTTAGCTGTTGATATTTCCATTTTAGAAACCTAATGTCTATCATTTACACATTTAATGTTATACTGAGTTTGTCTGTCATCTGAATTGAATTCTGACCTTTATGCATGACTCTGATATTTTGTAACTACTGGTAGCAGAAAGAAAAACTGCTCTAACCGAGTAGAAAAGAAAGCATTATCAATAATATAGTGCTAGTGTCAAATACTACATTGCCACATAGACTGGGAACCTGCAGCATTATATCCAATGTCAGAGAAGAATTTTGACCAATTGTCCAACTAGGTCATTCAACACTTCCAATCAATTTTTCAAATATAATTATTTATTGCAGTTCTTCAGAGTTTGGGTCTCCTAAATCATTGATAGCTCTTCCCCCTCACCCTTGCCCTCTATAGCAGGGGTGTCAAACTCAGGGCCCGGATCCGGCCCACGGAATGCTTATATCTGTCCCATGGAGCCGTCCTGAAACAGCAAAGGACTGGCCTGTGATGCCTCTGCCAGTGAAAATGGAACTCAGGAGGGTTACGGGCAGCCATCCCAAGCTCTGTTTTTGCCGGCAGAGGGTTGCAGGAAGCTGTTGCAGCCGAAAACAGAGTTTGGGAGCCCGTTTTCGCTGACAGAGCTTTTGGGCCACCACAGGCACCCCTGACATGAGTGACGTCGAGCTGGCCATGCCTACCCTGGCCACGCCCATCAAGATCCCTGAGGTCAAACACAACCCTAATGCGGCCCTCAATGAAATCGAGTTTGACACTGATGTTCTTTTTTTAATTTTTTTAAAATTATTATTATTATTATTTTATTATTATTATTTTTCTTCTACAACACCTACAGTCATATATCAACATTATTATGTCATCATATCTGTACATGTAAATATTATTTCGCTTCTATGTTTATAAACCTTTATACACAGCTCTCTCGCTCTCTCTCTCTCTCTCTCTCTCTCTCTCTCTCTCTCTCTCTCTCTCTCTCTCTATCTATCTATCTGTTACTGTGAAAGTCCGAAATCTGGTGAATGTCGACATTCACCGGTGAATGTCGACATTCACATAGTCGCTTGGTGTATGTCCGAAATATATACCCTTATCCTCTCGACACCCTTACCCTAATACCCTTATCCTGTCGACACCTCGGCTCCTCGCTTCCTTTTAAGCGTCTTCTATTCGCGCACTTTTTTTTTAAAACCTGCGATCCTGCGCGGTTAGAACGAGTAGTTTCCAGGACCGCAAATTGAAAAGCAAAAGTAAAGCGTTACGCTGACTCGTTATATATATGTCACCGTGAAAGACCGAAATTGGTATGTGTCGACATTCACCAATTTCAGTCTTTCATTCACCGTTGAATGTCGACATTCACCAATTTCGGTCTTTCACGGTGACATATATATATATAGGCTTAATTAATTTTATTCTTGTTTTGCAGCCATTTGTACCAATTGTTCCAAATTTCATAATATTCCGACTCTTCTTTGTCTTTTAACTTTAGTGTTAATTTGTCCATTTGTGCACAATCCAAAAAAATTTGTATCACTAATTCATCCAAGGGGATATTATTTTGTTTCCAACATTGGGCAAACTCTATTCTAGCTGTGGTCAGCAGATGTGTTAATATGTACTTAATTTTCTTTGTATATTTCCCTTTGATTATTCCCAGCAGAAAGAGTTCGGGTTTGTATTTTATTTGTTCTCCTGTAATTTCTTGCACCCATTTCCAAATTTTTGTCCAATATTTTTGAGTTTCTGGGTAGGTCCACTATATGTGATAGAAAGTCCCTTGTATTTTTTTACACTTCCAGCAGATCTGATTCATGTTGGGGTACATTTTAGCCAATCTCGGTGGTGGTAAATGCTAATTATAAAACATTTTATGCATATTTTCTTTGAGTGCAACTGATCGTGTTCGTTTATAATTTGTGTTCCACATTCTTTCCCAATCCACTAGATCTATATTATGCCCAAAGTTTTTCGCCCATGCTATCATGCAACCTTTAACTTTTTCTTCTTCTAATGTTACTTCTAATCAATATTTGTAAATTTTCGTTATGAATTTATTTTCCGGGCCAATTAAAATTTTATCTCTGTTGTAATTCTGTGTATATTCCATATTCTTTTACATCTTTTTTGTATCTCGATTGTAGTTGAAGGTCTGGCCACCAGTCTATATTTATATTGTGTTCCTTTAATTCCTGATTTGTTTTCAAATTTCCTTGGATGTCTAAAATTTCACTATATCTAATCATTTTCGATAGATGTAGTGTATTGGGATGTTGACACTGCTGTTCTATAGCCTTGTTTTGGTTGCAGTGTGCTTGATATTCATCAGTTCCTACATGGGGGGAATTCTTGCCCACAATATTTCTCATAGTCAGTATTATTTACCAGAGGGTTTTATTGGTTAATTGATATTGTTGATGAGTTCAAAGAAACTCATTATTGGCAGATTTTTCTTAACCTACTTGTTCAGAAAGCTTTTTCCTACGCAGGTGTGCGATCAATTGCTGAATTTTTCGCCACTTCCAAGTCAGAAGAAACACAAGAGCAGGTGCAGATTCTTCTGGATACATTAGGACATGGCAACCCCAAATATCAAAATCAGGTGTACAAAGGGCTGATTGCTCTTTTAAAGTGCACTTCTCCCAAAGCCCAGCAGCTGTCACTGCAAACACTCAGGATAATACAGGTCAGCCAAATAAATGGAAAGTGGTATAAAGCATGAAAGTGTTTGTATGCAGCCTCAGTTTTATGGATTGTATAGAATTTTATTTCCTTTAAATAAATGAATTGATAGATTTGCAAATGCAGTGACCAATAGTAATAATGTGTAACTGTGAAGACATATGCTCATCGCTGAGAATGAAATAGAAAGCTTTTTTTAGCTGCATTGTGACTTACACTGTACATGTTTGGATCATGACATTTCTATTACTTTTCTAATCTTAGGCATGATTTTAGAATCAGTTTTCATTTTAGCATTGTAACAGTGCTTCAGGGTTCTTTTTTTAAAAAACTGGAGGTGTATTTTGCAATGTGAGGATGGCAAGTGAGACAGAAAACACTGGAGACTTTTATGCTTTTTTTTTTAGTATTTATAGTGAGGCTGTTTAAAGCAGTTATTTATAAGAGGTGTATATAAACGTAATTGGATCTCAGGCTTGCTCCTAAGTCTTCCCCTAGAAATTATCCCCGGCTAGCTCTCCTGCTTTACTCATCTCCCTCCCTCATTTCTGGGTTTGCCAAGAGCAGGGGTGTCCAAACTTGGGAACTTTAAGACTTGTGGACTTCAACTCCCAGAATTCCCCAGCCAGCCATGCTGGCTGGGGAATTCTGGGAGTTGAAGTCCACAAGTCTTAAAGTTCCCAAGTTTGGACACCCCTGGCCAAGAGGAACTGGTTAGATTTATTGTAATATACTCAGCACCGTTGACTTTTCTCCTGGATCTCCTCAGCCAAACACCAAACACTTTTCTACTGGGGGAACAATCTCTAATCAGAGTCTTCTCCCAGTTATTCCCCAGGGACCAGGGCTTCACCAGCGATGTTAATCCCTTCCATTCCGTCTTGAGTCTTGGGTGTTGATATCTTCTCCCTATTTCCTTGTTCCAGGGAAGTCAGCCATAGATCTTTCTTCTCAACCAGGAACCGGCAACTGCTTTGCACATTCACTTCACTTCACTTCCCGGCCTTTCTCTTCAGCCACTTTACACAGACCTTTTTCTCGCCTCTCCTTCTTTCCTTCTCTCTCCATTTTTTTTTTAGTCAGACCAGCAGCATGGTCACCAGCAATTAAAGAGATGGGTGCTCCCCCAGGGCTCTAGTTCCCCCTACCTGTATGCAGGCTGGACCAATAGGATGCTGTTTCCACATCTGCATTTTCTAGCCACAGGAGGGTAATGAATTTATTATGCATAAATTTCAGTAAAACAGATTTTATTTCCCCTGATGTCTAAAATGTCATCAAATTGGTAATCATGGGAGGGGTGGGGGCTAATCTAAGAAATAAAATGCAATACAAAAATGCAAACTGTAATGTTGGAACATCGGCAGGGCAGTCAAAAACATCCAATTGGTGGCCAGAACTGCATGACAGCGGCCATCACGTTGAGTTCTTTGACACCCCACCCCAACCTGGATATGCCCTTTGTTTAAGCCTAACTCCTATGGTGCCTGGTTAGTTTGAGTTTTATTAAATTTATATACCGCCCCCCTCTCCCCGCAGGGACTCGGGGCGGTGTACAGACAGTACATATAAAACAACAAAGCAGGAACAACAAAACTTTAGACAACCAACATAAACATACGGTCTGTATAATGCCCGAACTCATTTCTAGTTAAAACGATCTAAAACCAAATTTAAAACCCCAAAATTTACAATATTAAAAAGCCATCCAGGAAGGTATTAGCACTGGTTAGCAGTGTTGCCTACAGATAGTCCTCGGCTTATGACCAAGACTTCTGTTCCTAAGCAAGATAGTTGTTAAGTAAGTTTTATCCCATTTTACGACCTTTCTTGCCACAGTCCTCGGCTTATGACCAAGACTTCTGTTCCTAAGCAAGATAGTTGTTAAGTAAGTTTTATCCCATTTTACGACCTTTCTTGCCACAGTCGTTAAGTGAATGACTGCAGTTGTTAAATCAGTAACACTGTTAAGTGAATCTAGCTTCACCAGTGACTTTTCAGAAAGTCATGACCCTGGAACATTGCAACCTTCGTGAATACATGCCAGTTGCCAAGGTTGCAAAAGGTAATCACATGACTGTGGGAATGCTGCAAAGGTTGTGTGTAAAACGGTCATAAGTCACTTTTTTCAGTGCTGTTATAACTTTGAATGGCCACTAAACGAATTGTTGTAAGTCGAGGACTGTTTGCACATTTAGGCTTTTGCACAATTCTCATAGGCTGTATTATATTGTAATTCCTTCTGACCTTGATGTTTTTCACTATCTCGTTCTTTCTTTTGGGGTGTTTTGTGAATATACACACCCAAACACATACATGCCCGTCTATGTCCTGCCTATCAGCTGAGGGAAAGAATGTAGATTTCCAATAAAATGGGTCTGAAAGTCTGCTATAATAAATGTTCATCTTTACGTCTTTGTACAACTATTTATTTATGCCATACTACCTGAATAAATCTCCCTCTCTGAAACCCAAAATTGAATGGAATTGGTTTTCATACGTGAAACAAATTTTGCCTAATAAAAATAATTTGGGTCACTGACTTGTCAGAGCAATACATGCTTGATTTGTAGTACAGGGATTGGCTAATGTGATTTGCTAGTGAAAAATAATTATATTATTTGAAACAGAGATGACAGTAAAATCCTTTTGCTAAATACTATCTTAGTATCTTATTCAGCAAAAACATGACAATTAACAGAACTAATGCCAGGAAGTTGTTAGCTCCTCAACCAAGATTTGCCTTTCACATCCTTGCTAAAATTAATTTTAAGAAATAATGGATTCAAATAACTATTCAAATAATAACCACTAGATGTTCTGCAGCCAGCTACTATTTTTCATCTGAAGAATGACATAACTTTCATAAAGATAAAATGTAACTGTGCCTTCTGGCAACTTGCAGTATTATGAGGGTACTCCATATCTGGGAAAATTTGACTTTATTGTTCTATTGGACATGTGAAATATTTTAAAACCAGGCCATTGTGCATAATTCCTGAAATTTAATACCTACTTAAGAGTTCTTTGCCAGAGGTATTTATTTCTCAGGCATATTTTTTTAATGTGCTTAATTTTTAAAGTACTTTATATGCATGCTTTTAATGATATATGTGCCTGCAAAGGTAACTTCAGTGAGTGGCACTCATTTGCCATTATACATTTACATACGATTTGAATATTAATATGTATTTATTAATCAAATTTATATAGCCCTTCCATTTCATGAAAAGTGACACATGGTGATGTACAATAGGTGGTAAAAAGGAATACATGGGTATAAAAAAACAGACATTTAAAATAGAAAAATCAGCATTAAAATAGAAATGTTTAAAACTAAAAATATATACGATACCATTATTGTTTTGTTTGCCTTGAAGTTTACCTTGTGTCATCTCCTGATTATATTACATGTTTTTTAATTATTTTAGCCTTTTGTGTTGTTTGCATGGTTGTTTTACTTTTTGGCTTTGTGGTAATGGTTGTTATGTTATGTTTTGGCATTTTTTATGCTACCCAGACTCACAAATGAGAAATCAAATCAAATAAATAAAATTAACACTAAAAGCAAATTCAGAATTGTTCAAGGTAAATAGGTAATGTGTGGCAGAAAGGAATTCAGCTTTGTTGGTCAAAGTGGTATCTATTGGAACATGCTAAATCTAAATATTTATATGCTCCTGACCTGTATTTTCCAAATTAATTGGGCACATACAGTCCCTCTCTGAGGCATATGGGCAGTTCAAAAATATGAAAAATAAAATAAGATTAAAAAAAATGTGAGCAGTCTAAGATGGATATATTATTTCACAGAATCCAATTTGGGAAATAATGCTCCCCTATTTCTTCTTCAATTTGCCAGTCAATTGTGGGAAAAGCCCATCCGAGCATTGTTGATTCTGTGCTGAGTGTGCTTCGCTCTCTGAATTTTGAGGTACAGTATGAAGGTAAAACTCTGCTTTTTTTTTGTCTCTTCAAATGTTACGTTAAGTAAAATACATTTACTGGGGTTAGAATACAACATAACCGGGGTAATAACTTATATAAATTCATTATTTATTTTACTACAAATAGATTTCCTTGATTCTTTTATATTTTCAGTTTTCATCCACTGCTTTGCCTTATATTTTAAAATGAAAGGGAATGTATTACCTAGCTGTGCAGCTTGATAGTATTGTTTTAGACTTTCTTTACTTTACTTTACTTTGGGAAAATAGAATTTCCCTCTTAATTCTATTTTTTTTAAAAAAACAGTTATAATTTCTCTCATAAAGGGATCAGAACACAAAATACACCGCAAGGGCATGTCCACTTATTGGGTGGAAATTCATGATCATGGCTGAATGAACTTCCTATTAAGATCAATTTTACACTGCATATAACTTTCATTTTTAATAGACACTTCCATTAAACAAAACAAAAATGATCTATAACTGTTTTTAATGAGTTTGTTTTAAAAGGACTTAGTTCTCTTTAAGGGATAAGATAGAAAATCTAAAGATAAATTGCATCATAATTGTTTTATCCAAGGCATGAGTAATAATGGTTGATTTGACAAGTACTAATTATGCTATTTTGGGGAATAACTTTGCACTGATCAGTTGGTTGCTCTATTTCCCCTGCCCTGAAAACAGATTTGCAGCTTAATGACATGACATCCAAAGTACATAATTATTCTTGGCTGATCTTGCAAAGTCAACCCTAGATAGTACTTCAATGGAAGGCTACCTCCTCAGTTATGAGCTAAAACAGTCATGGTGAATCTTTTCGGCACCGAATGCTCAAACCAGAATGTGTGTGCATGCATGCATGCGCGTTGGAGCACTGGAAACCCAAAGACCTGCTGGCCAGTGCTCCTGGTCTTTGGGTTTTCTGGTGCTCCAGTGCGCTTAAAGACCAGCTGGCTGGCACACATGCGCATGCCATAAAACCCAAAGACTAGGTGGCTGGCTCGTGCATGCACACCAGCCAGGTGGTCTTCTGGTTTCTGGCGCTCTGGTGGGCACAAAGATCAGCTGGCCAGCGTGCATGCACACATTGGAAACCAGAAGAGCAGCTGGCGACAGCGTACATGCCCACAGGGAGGACTCTGTGTACCACCTCTGTCACGCGTGCCATAGATTTGCTATCATGGAACTAAAATATTACTTCACAGTTTCTTTATAGGCCATAATAGGCCATTATAATATCTAATGTTCCCATGCATATTTCATATATGTCAGTGTCCATAATAGCAGACCCTCTTTAATGAAATCAGACCATAGAGAACCAGAGCTAAATGGGATAATGGGTTCTGTTCCATCCCCCAGAGTCTATGGGAAAAACAGGCTGTATTGTATAAGAACAGGGCTGGATGCGGGCTGGATGCGTCGTGTAGGCTGCAGCTATCCCAGCTCCGCAAAGGGGAAAAACGTTGCAAAACATCACATGATGGCAACGTGATGCCGCAAGTTTGACACCCATGTAGAAGAGATACTATCTAATTAAAACTAGCTTTTGGCAAAATAGGAATTTTGATACCTTCCTTCTTGTAGCTATCCAACTGATCAAGGACCTTATAGCTCATGATGTGCGACCAGCTCTGCTAAAAGGCTTAGTTACATTACTAAAGCCATCAAGGCAGGAGACAGCCAAAATGCAAGCAAGAATCCTGGAAGGTAATATTGTGGAACTTTGGTATTTGAATTTGTCTGTATGGAAGATGGGTCCTACCTTTATAAGGTTGGTCCTCGACTTACAACTGTTCGTTTAGTGACCAAAGTTATAACGGCACTTGAAAAATTGACTATTTTTCACACTTACAACCATTGCAGCATCCCCATGGTCATGTGATCAAAATTCAGATGCTTGACAACTGTCTCATATTTATTATGATGTCCTGGGATCATGGGATCAGCTTTTGTGAGCTTCTGACAAGCAAAGTCAATGCAGAAACCATATTCACTTAACAACCCTGTTACTAGTCTAACTGCAGTGATTCACTTAACTGTGGCAAGAAAGGTCATAAAATGGGGCAAAATTTACTTCTCACTTAGCAACATAAATTTTGGGCTCAGGTTTTGGCCTCATAAGTCGAGGACTACTTGCAGTTATATCTGTATTTGCATGAGGAGAGGGAAAGGTTTTGCTATCAGAGGAAGCAACATGTAAAATATATGTTACCTAACTAATCCATACCTTTTACCATTGGTCCATCAGATTCCAGGTTTTCAGAAACTTAAGCCTGCGGTTCTGAGGAGGTAGATCCAGTGGTGGGTTGCAGGTGGTATGCCCCAGTACGGGCGTACTGGAGTCTGCCCGGAGGACCGGGTACCATTCTGGTACAGTGCTCTGGAGGGCCCACCCCCTGCCCGAGCTCCTTACCTGTCCTTTAATCCTTTGGCGCTTCGTATGGCGCATATGGCGCCTGCGTGATGTTCCGCCGAGCAGCTGGAACGGGATCCAGAACCCACCACTGGGTAGATCCCATTATAAAACTTCATCATTGATTGTATATGCTAGGAATGCTGGGGACAAGACTGTGTTATTCAAAGAAAAACATAAACCAAAATTACTGAAGTAAAAAAAATCTGTCCCTACCCTTTACTACTGAAATGAAAAATAGTTATACAAGTTAAATACTGCTGCTACTTAAAAGCTGGAGAATTTGGAAATGTTTTTCTTGGGAAATCTGATTAAGAATGTTCTACCTGGCTCCTACTCAAATCAAAAACAAAATGTTGGGAAAGCAATGAGTATTTGATTTCTATTTTATATCGCCTATTCAGAAGCAGGCTCTTTGCGCCTGATGGAATCCTTGCCAGCATATGTTCAGCAAGCTGCAGCAGCCAAAACCATTGGGTAAGAAATTTTTAGTTACTGCAACTAGCTGTCTAAACATTTGAAATAGTTTCTCCTCCATCAGAAGAGGTAGAAGGAACCACCAGGTCCAAGCATAAACCAGAACAAGTATGATATAGACAACTTTCAGATACCTTTTAAAGAAAAAAGTAGTTGTTTTGACAAACATTTAACATGTATTTCTGCTTCATAATGCTATATAATTAAGACTTCTATCACAATTACAAAGGGAAAGGGAAAAGAAGCAAATACTGTTTAACGGGATGGATATATTTAAATCTTTGCACCTTTCCATTTATAAAATGCTATAGTACACCTGGTGTATTTATTTAGTGTTCTGTGAATTTGTGTAGATTTAAGGGGCAAAATAGATTTTGTAGAAACTAAAAACTTTTGTACAAGCAGCCCTTTGCTCTTTAATCACCCATTCAAAAAGAAAGAGGGGAAAAACACATTTCAGTCCTACTTGTTCTGAGCACAGCAAAAATGAGTGCTGGGGGTAGGCCATGTGTAGCCTGTACCATTTGAACTATTACTTCATAAAAATTACTTCAGTGTTGAACTGAAACACCAGCCATGCATTCAGACCTTACAAAACCGCTCTGTGTTAGTATTTTAGTTGTAAACTATTCAATATTCCCCTCCCAGAATTCTGGCGAAGGAGTCTAGAGAAGTGGCGGAGGAGCTGATATTCTTGAATGTGGTACATGGCCTTATGTGTGCCATGGGCAACAAGGACCACACCAACGGTCAAAGACAAGCTAGCATCACATTAGAGGCAAGTATCATTTGGAGTTAGGGGGGGTAACTGGATGCAGCCTATTCTTGCCATTTCTGTAATTGAAATTAAGAGTTTGTATATGCAATTGGGATTATGGTAGTTGAATTCAATAGAAGCAAGATCAAGCTATGGCCGAAGTACAAGATAGACAAGGAGGGAACATGTTTGTGTAGAAAAGGGATTGCTTCCGTATTTAAGTAAAACTGGCCGAATGATATTCCTATAGTTTTGGTTTTAAAACTGCTAGCGATAGTAAAGTTCCCCTCATCTCCCTCCACTCTAGCACAAGCACAGGAAGAGAAAAACAAAATACCAACTAAACCTGCCTAAGAATTCCTACATAGGGTTCTGTTTTAACTGAGAAAATAATTTGAAAGGATTACTTCAACCATGATTTAGTACAAGCAAAGCATCATTGGAAACCTCTGCCACTACCTAGGATTGAACTCTCAACCTACTCAGAAAGTTGAGAGTTCAGTCCTAGATAGTGACAGATGTTTCTCTGCTAGGGCACAAAGAAAAAATATTTGCTGCAAACGTGTGGTGCAGTGGTGGGTTTCCATTATTTTTACCACCAGTTCACTCATGCGAGTGCGCACAACACTTCTGCCCATGCGCAGAAGCATCCAGGCGGGTGGGCAGAGCCTCCTGCCGCTGCCACTACTGGTTCACCCAATCTATACTGAACCGGGACAACCCATCTCTGGTGTGGTGTGAGGAAGGACATCCAGCCAGTAAATGCTCAACTCCATCCAGTCACCCTGACTCTTCCCCAAAGTAAAGGATTACAAGAGGGTTTTTTAAAGTACTTTTTCCTTGGAGTAGTTGCTAGTGTTTCAAATGCTGCCACTGCTTACCTGCATAAGCACACTCAGCAACAGACTCAGAGTTGCCAGTAGATACACATAGCGATACAGAAAACCAGATAACTTTCCAAATGACACAGCTATTTTATCATTTCAAGCAGGGAGGTGCTTTGGAAAATACTTTGTAAATGTTTCAAATGTTTGCAAAATTGTGAGGCTTTTTCCTATAGTTGGGCTGATATTTCCTTGTAGTATTTTGTGCAGATGTCTACAGTGATTGAGAACTACGTTCAGAGGGCCATGGGAGAAAAATTATTCGAGCTATTCATGGTAGGTATTTCCAGTCCTTAGGCTTGCCTGATGAATTTTCAATTTTAAGTACCAAGTTTTATATTTTAAGGGCAGGATTAAGTATTAAAATCAACATGTACGTATTTTAAAAACATATTTCAATAGCTGTTAAGTACTGTATCTCACTGAGGGAAAACAGACTAAACACACACTACCACCACCACACAAAAATAATCAGAATATCAGCATTTAATAAAATCCACATATTATACTGTAACTTTAAAATAATTACACAAATTTCTCTAAAAATGTTTTTGTTGTTTATATTGGTACAGTGAAAATAGCTTAATTTATAAAATTAATTATTCTACTATTAACAAATATAGTAATATTTAATGTCTACATTGCAGAGGGATGTACATTGAGAGAAATGTAACTGACAGTATTGAAAAGGACATTTCATTAAAGCAAAACATGAGTTTTTCCTAACTTTCTATTCCCATCTTTCCAAATGACATTCAGGAGACTAAGTTAAATATAAACATTATTCTCCTCTCCCTGCTAGGTATTTTTAAACATTCCCTAAATCTGTTCAATTTCAATTTTGTTTTGCATGATTGCCCCACAGCAGTAGGGGTTCCTAAATTTAAAGTAAGGTAAGAACTTGAACCTAGCAAGGCATAAACCAGTGCTGCTCAGCCCTGGCTATTGGATAAACACAACACAGTTCAGTCTTAAGGCTAGGGAAAAAATGGCCAAAAGTCCACTGACCAAAATTGGTGGAAACTTAAAACACTGGGACAGACAGGCAGAAATAAATAGTGATTTCTCTCATTTGCTTTAGGCAGATCTCATGACTATATGACTTTATTGTCCATTTATTTGTAATGTCATTATTTTCTGACATATCCCTGCTCCAATATTTTGTCAATTTTGCAATACTGGGTTGCTCATGGGTGGATTTTCTTGTTCACAGAATTCTTGCCATACAGATTCATTAACCATATTAGCAATTTTGGTACACCCTGTATTATGATATAATTTGTTTACTTGGTATATTTTCCCTTTCAAAAGTCTTCAAAAAGATTCTTCTCTATTTCAAAATAATTCACTAATGGGGGAGATCAAATTATGCCCTGGTCTTTACTTAGATTAACATTTTCAAAGGGAACTGACTACTTAAAAGGATAAAGGACACATCTGTAAACCTGTAGACGATAATGCTTGTGCATAATTGTGCCATATTTAGTAAGCCATGTCATTTTATAATCATTTCCAAAAAACTCCCTATAGAATGTTGAGAATCCAGAGACAAGACCTTCTGGATTACTACCAATTATGCATGAATACAATACATAGCATGCCGTAGATTGAGATCACAGGGCAAGTTAATTATCTCGAGAAGATTACTGAAATCTGCCATTTCCAAGACCAAGAGTGGAAATATTTTGCTCCTCAGATGTTGTAGTTCCCAGCCGCCATAAGATTTAATTGGACTTAAAACAAAGGCCAGTAATGATTGCAGAATTGGCTAAGCGATTTACATTACTTTATTTCTCAGTATTCTTCTGGTGTGTGGAATATAATTGAAAGGTGACAAGAGACTGAGTGGGCATATGAAAAACAGATTTTTTCCCTACTTCATTAGTCACAGTTGACATATCCAATGTAATCAAGACAGGCCATCAAACCCCCAATTTAAGGACCAGGACATTAATCTGATTCGCATATGCATGTTCATGTCTAATTAAACTGCAGCATAATAATTACAGTAAGACCTATGTTAACTTTCCATTGAAAATGTTTCATATGCTTGCCCATGTATCAAACTGAAATCAATTGATGCACTTGTATGAACTTGCCCTTTGTTTCCAGTAATTTGTGCTATAAACAATCATCATGGGATTCGAGTTAGGAAGGTGTGTTGAGAATTTAGTTTGAATGGTTTTGCGACAAGCAGAAACAAGAGTCATTTGTGATCTCCATGTTTTCAAATTAAAATGAACATTTTTCTTTTCTCAGCAAGATGCTGCAAATTTGTACTTGAATATGGACGCTGTACAGGCTGATATACTGGCTACCAATATAGTCAATATCCCAGCAGATAGTTTTGCTAAAGGAAAAACCTCTTTCACAGGTATGCTTTTTGCAGTCATAGGCAAAAGCCTACCAGAAATATATATACAGAATTGTGTATACAATTTACCGTATTGTAAATTCTCCGTTGGTGCAGAATCAGAAAAGTATTTTACACATAATTTACAGCTAAATTCAGAAACTGCTTAGATTAATCAAGCAATAAAAATATAAACACCAATATTTTTATATAAGTTTTTGTGTGTGTATTTGTGTATATAAAACCTGTGGAAGGGAATGCCAGCTGACAACCCAAAATGAATAAAATCATATCTCCATGATGTAACTTTATTGCAAAATAAACTGGTCTCCAGTCATTTGATTATTTAATTTCTGCAGCACCAATATTGTGATCTGAGCTAAACCATGTTCATGTGTATATATCGGTATGCATATACATACATGCTTAAAATTAGTTCAATGCTTCAGTAATAGATTCAAGACTAAATTGTGTTTTTTTTTAACTGAAAGTATTTTTCTCCTCAAACTAGAGACAGAACCAAGCCCTGAAGAAGAATGGCACTCTGAAGACAGTGAAATGTTATCTGAGCCACTTGCTTAATTACATTCAAGTATTAGGTTTATTGTTGATTTTAATCTTCTCTCCATTTTTCTGCACCCTTTGCACAAAGTACCTTTTCAAAATCTTTTCATGTATCCCTGTGAAGAAAATATGGAGGACTATATAACTGCAGTGCAAACTGTGTGCCATTTGCGACATTGGGACAGGTGATTTCTATTTTCATTGACTAGATAATTACTTGACTAGTTTTCTATCTGTTGCGGTACACAGATTATACTAAACTACAGTTCCTGTAATCTCACAACAAATAGCAACGGTTCAATACCACTGAAGGAGATAAAACTCAGGAAAATTTAAGGAACAAAAATGGTTTTTACCATTGGATATTTTTTTGCCAGTTTCATAGCCCAACTCTAATTCATATCAATATGAATTATATATTAATGTGGAACAGCTCCTTGTACAACTAACCTATACTCTAAAAGAGGAAACGGAATATCTATGTTAAATAAAATTACATTGAATTGTTGAATTTGATTTGTTCTTCAAGATTATACTTACTTTCAAATTAATTTATTTGCTTAAATACTCACCTGAATACATACCTTCTGATGCATTCTCTTATAGCCTGTATCACCAAGAACATAATCTTTCCAACTATACATACATGTTTTTGCTAAAAGCCAACCCTAATGCACAATAGGTAGAGTGACCTGTTGACTAAATGTTTTAAATTATTTTATTATTCCAATTGGAATGAAACTAGTAGTTACAATTTAACAACTGGAATATAGCTGTCTACTCTGAAATTGTCCCCAAATTCATAAAGTTCATTTATTTGGTCTGAAAATTATTGTAAACTTAATTATTAAATATATAATTATTTATTTTTCAGTAGCAAAACAAGATTTTTTAAAAGTAAAACTGTGGTTTAATAAAGGTTTCTATCTTAAAATCTTTGATTTTAGATGCAACCGCACATACTTAGGGCTATCAGTTTCCAGAAATTTATATTTAGAACAATGGTTTATATTCTTGCTATGTGATCCATTCATCTATTACAGTATTCAGAGCACCATATCTTAACGTTCCAATCAACGACACTGTTAAATTGCATTTTTAAAATTCTGTGAATCCTTCAGTAGCCCTACTTGTGACAATCATTTTTAGACAATAACTATCTGAAAAGAACAGCAAAATTTGCTGATTTAAAAAGAAATGTCATCCAGTAGCACAACTCCATCTACTCATCCAATTGGATTCTTCACTCAAAGTGAAAAGATCGGAACAAACTAGAGAGCTAAAGAAAATGCCGTAGTGCTTTGCAAGGCAGAAGTTAATGAATAGAGAAAAATTTATTTAACAGTTTCACTTACTTTTTCTATGTTAAGGACAGCAAATCCAGTTTAAAATCCACTAGTTTGCACAGTGGAAACATAAAAAATATTTAGTCAAAGATTCTATATACACTAGAAATATGCACACGCTTAACAAGTAACACTAATAAGGCCCCCTTATGCAGCTTTCAGTACTATAATAGAGGGGGGGAAAGTCCTAGAAATTTTGTCCGTGAGCTGTCCCTTTCCTGCATCAGGTTTAAAAGACCCACTCAAAGCAAATAGGCTGGATTATCTGTTTGCTTTTAAAATGCATTAATTGCCAACCAAATAAGTGACAGACAAATAAAGGGGGGCAAAGGTTCATTTAACAGGTGGGCAGTTATTGAAGGTGACGTTGATTCAGGTGCTTGCTGGCTTGCTCTTCCATTTGCATGGCTAGCGTTAGTTCATCTAGATTCTCTGTGGAAAGTGAAAAAGGAGAAAACAGGCAAGTCAAAGTGAAGTCCAGATTGTAAGAGAATTCAGAAAAAGCTGCTTCCTTTCTATTAATAATAACCCCCCCCCCCCCCATGTGGCCCACATGGAGTTTCATTCAATCGAAACATTACCGTATTTTTCGGAGTATAAGATGCACCGGAGTATAAGACGCAGCAAGGTTTTGAAAAGGAAAATTTAAAAAAAAAAGTTTTTGCACTCTTGCAAACCTCCCCAAAACGGGCCCAATTCCCCCTCCCCCCCAAAAGGGCATGAATAGCCTTTAGGAAGCGTATAGAGTGCTGCTGGGGGCTGGGGCAAAAAATGGGCCGTTTTTCGCTCATTTCTGCCCTCCCCAGCCCCCAGGAGCTCTTTGAAAGCCTTCTAAACGCTATGCACGGTCATTTTGGTGAAGGAGGCAGAGTTTCGGGAGGCAAAAAATGCTGTATTCAGTGTATAAGATGCACCCAGATTTTCAGCCTCTTTTTTTTTTTGAGGGAAAAGAGTGCATCTTATACTCTGAAAAAGACGGTAATTTGACTGGGACAAATGGAAATGAGAATGCTGCTCTTCCCTATACATCTGAAATAGAGTGCACCTCGGTGCTAGAATGACTCTCACAGGCACTGTAGCATGTTTCTCATTAGTTTATGGGGGAAATATTTTAATTGCTTCTACTTTTTCAGGTGTTAGATAACAATAGCAATAGTATTTGGATTTATATACTGCTTCACACTCTCTAAGTGGTTAACAGAATCAGCATATTGACCCCAAGAATCTGGGTCCTCATTTTATACCCAGTTTATCTTTTGTAATGACTGGGGGGGAGGGGAGTAAAGTCAGCTGCACTTTGTATGCAGAGCAGCTAATACACAGATGAAGCTCAGTATTCTTTCCAATTTAAAACTCTTCTTTCATTTCATGATAACTTAACTTCTTCCCTAAATTTGGCAGAAGGCCATCACTTTTATTATCAATTCTATCTTTCATTCTTATATTTGTTGATCCTATGCCTATCTTGAAAATAGTATTTTTACTCAAGCCATTTCAAGATTCTCCATAAGAGCTACTTTTAAACACATAAAATAATTTCTGGACCATCATAGCCTGATACTTTTCCTACTGTTCATGCAAGAGCATCAGCTTAGTGTTCTGGTTGGGAGAGTGTAAGAGTCAAGGACAACAGGGGACTGCCTCAGGACCTGCTTTATAAGAAGGTTTATTAAGCTATTTTCTACCTCTCACCAAAAGGGGAAGAATAGAAATTGTTTCTCAACAGCATATGCTGAGATTCAGCACCAAAATTTCTGCATGCATTAAAAAGGGAGATTCAATGCCACGTGTCCATCCTATTTTGAACTACAGGGAGTGGGGGGGGGGGGGGGGTAGCAGAATATCTCCCAGGCATTATAGATCTTATAAAGTCCCTGCCTTAACTGCAAATGTTAGCAAAGGAGAATAACAGCTTCCAAATCTTCCATTTCCTAAATTGGAAACTGAAGACTAATTCAAGAGCCATGCTCAATAGAACCCCCAGGATCAATCCGATTATATACTTTAAAAGGGGGGGAAAGTAACAATGATATCACAAAAAACTATCTTCCCTTGTATTGTGCTGGAAAGTTTCTGGCTTGCCTTGTACTGTGTCACACTCAGCCTAGGTAGGAAAATTCTGATGGGCACATTCTCTTGGTAAATCAGAAGAAAAAATATGCTCTCCTTACTTTCCCAGAAAAGCTTAGGGTACTCCGTCTTTCCCAATTTGTAATTACAAGGGCTAATTTGTCTATAGAAGGGTTGTCAAACTCACGGCCTGCAGGCTGGATGCATCAAGTGATGACCATGCCCACCTCCATTTTAGCAAAGGGGGGAAGTCGCAATATATGATGATGTAATGCAAGTTTGACACCCCTGCTCTATAGCAATTGCATCTCTGCATTATTCCACAATCCTAAAGAAAATTAACTCCGACTGTTCTTTGGAAGGACAGATACTGAAGCTCAAATACTTTGAGAAGAGAGGATTCACTGGAAAAGACCTGATGTTGGGAAAGATTGAAGGCAAAGGGAGAAGGGAACAGCAGAGGATGACATAGTTAGAAAATGTCCATCGGGCATGGGTTCTCTGGGAGAAGGTGGAGAATGGGGGCCTGGCATTTTGTGGTCCGTGGGGTACTGAAGAATCAGTCACAAATTATTCTACAGGGTTTAGAATGCAATTTGCAAAACTTAGTAGTAAAGCTAAATTAATAGCTCAAGATGAATTTAAATGCAACATTTGTACCTTTCAGACCAAGGAACCTTTTGGATCCTTCATTTATGAAGCATTGGGTTTGATACACAAAGGCCTCTAGGTCATAATCTGGTTGTTCCGCAATGTCCAGGAGATCGTTCATTTTCTGAATGCAGAATTTATAAGAAAATTGGGAGGGCTTTGTGAGATAAAACATTTACTGAATTGACAAAAACCAATGAAAATATCTGCCAAATTAGCAAGAATATTTGAGGTTTTCTTGTTGATAAGCATCATTTCACAGACATAAGCATTATTTTATTATCTACAGCATAATACCTCAAAATATTAGTCACTTTAGAAAACAGAACCTTGTTATACCTCCCTGATTTCCTTAAGTTCTTCTACTGCTTTCTCTTCCAATTCACTAATCCGGGTGAGAGCATCACGAAAGCTGGACAGATGAGGAGACAGCTCATCTTCGGAAAGCTGCTATTCACAAGGAAAAATATTAGCACACTTGCACCAAGTCCTGTTTTACCTAAATAAATTGGTCTTAAGCTATGCATATACATACTTCAAGAATATGGTCCGATTCTTCTCTGCTAATTTCAAACTCTTCACACTCTGTTTCCATACAGTTTTGTGCCTCACCAGCTATTCCATTCCTAGGAAGTCCCTTCACTCTGGAAAAAGAGCAGAAGGATTTCAATACAAGTCCAACTGTTGAAATAAAGAACTCAAGACATCTTGATACATAACACAGATAAAGAAGCACAGGACTAGTACTTCAGCTTTTGTTTCATATAAAGAAACAGCCTGTACCCATTTCTTCCAATTAGGGCAACATGAAGTGAGCAAAATGAAAAATTTCTATCTGATGCAGGGAATAACTGGATTAGGCTTTCCTTCCTTTGTAAATTTGACTACAAACAGTCCTGATAATCAGTTGTTTCTTCTTTTGCTGATACAGCAAGTACTTCCTGAAATTAAGTTGTTACTGAGACATGTCTACATTGAAGGGGATTTTTGACATTTTGATAGATTGCTTTTTGTGCAAGGGGAAAAAAAACCCAATTTGTTTGTATTAGAAACTCAGCACAGAGTTTGCCATTTCTAAATTGGTTCATGTGAGAGAACCACATTAGCAACTGAAACAATTTAGAAATAGCAATCTTAAAAAAAAACCCTAAATTTCTTTTCCCATTTTGTCCCCAAGATATGATGAGATTTGCAAATGCAGATATCACTCACCTATCAGCATATCGCAAGGTATTTAGAGTATATTCACAGGAACTCATGCCTGGGGAAATCATTGCAATCTAAAAGGAAGCAAAATTATTGCCAGCTTGCACTCGGCTCTTACCTTTTGCTAATCTACCTGCTTGTACTGTCACCTCTGCTTTCTTGGTCTTATTTATAATGAAGCATTTAAACTTTTGTAGATTTTTTTTTTAGAATAGTTACTCAGAATTTAGGGTTCACAAACTTGTAACTTTTCCCATCAAATATGTCCAGACTAACATCGTTTAAAAAACTTTTCCAAAAGTGTAAATCAATACATATAGATTGATGAAACCACACAATAGTTTTGTATTAAGATCATAAGACCTCCTACACAACGTTTTTTTAAAGATGTTTGTCTCGCCTTTATTATTTTCGTAAGTAACTCAAACTGATGAACATACCTAATACTCCTTCCTCCTCCTGTATTCCCCACAAAGCAACCCTGTGAGATGAATTGGACTGACTTACCATGCAAGTTCTGGAATTTGTTCCAATGAAAGAATCCCTCAGCACCTGAGTAAGTTTACTTTCCCGAAAAGGTGTATGCTGTTTATTTTGACCTAAAGCACGAATACATTCCTAAAAGGTGGGGGAAAGGAGCAAGGATAATCATTTGCCCATGAGTTCAGAGCCATAAGCAACCTGTAGCAAAGAAAGATTGTGGCCACTTAGATCTGACATTATCTAGGCAACAGGACAATAAGACTTTTGCTCTTACTGAGGCCAGTCATACACTACAATGCTAGTATTATGTTCTAGTCTGTACCTTTAGTGCCAGCAAGCTTTTGTTTATTTCTGCTGCTTCCATCCGTGTCTGACGATCAGCACTAGAGGTATCAGCACCCCTCTCATTGCCAGCTAAATCCACCAAGGAGAACTTGCCATGAAGCTTTCCTTTTTTACGCAGAATAATTTGAAAGCAAGCATGCGATCGAGAGGAACTGGAATTGGCAAACGTATGTCCAGATGTCCTATAATGATAATAGAATTACTAATTACATGATATGTCAGTAGAAGACAGTATGGTTTGGTTAGTCTTATCAAGCAAAATATTTTCATCATTATCACCATGCTGTGGTGTAGCCAACCAGATGCTATGGCCAAACAGCAGTCAGAGAGGCAAGGGACAACGGATATAGAATTTAATTGACTTTTAATTTTCACTTTTAAAGTTGGAAGGGCCTTGTCTTAACTCAGTGATGTCAAACCTTTTGACATCGAGTGCCCAAACTGCACATGTGTAAATGCCCAAACGGAAAGGTGTGCATGCGCAAACATGCGTTGACTTGCACGCATGCATAGCAGAGACCCGAACACCAGCTGGCTGTTGGAAAGCGGAAGCCGGGCCATCCCAACACCAGCAGCACAGCAAGAGGTCAGATCTTTTTCTTTCATGAGCTTCTGTTTCATTGTTTGCAGGGAAACAGAAGCTCACAAAAGAAACACCATGGAGATCTGACCTGGGGGGACAGCGTGCGTACCATAGATTTGCCATCACTGTCCTAACTGGTCAAAGTACAGTCCTCTCAATTTCTGGGTCTGGCAGGCAGTCAGAGCATCTTCTAGGCATTAAGAATGTTCCCATTCTCCTTATTTTTAATTCAAATGGACAGGAAGCGACAATGGCTTGTCTCCATCACTATTCTAAAGTAATTCAATGAAGTATAGCTGCTTTTTCACAATTTCCCTTATAATATTAGTGCAAATAATACCAATCTCTGATTTTAAAAAAGGCACTGAGTGTCCTGCATGCTTTATCTTTCTTCCCATAATTTGGGCCCATCTTATCTAACATATTTCAATTAGTGTTCCCATTTCCAAGCTTAAGTATTAAAATGCTAGCATATCATGAAGGTCACTAATCTGCATAATGATTACAAAAGGTATTTTGCTATTCAAAGTGACGCTTCTATATCCTCCATGATAAAATGCCTTCTCTTGATTATCTTCTTTAATTTCCTTAATTCTTTTCATCTTTCTTTCAGAATTGTTTTTTCTAATGATCAGAATATTATTAGATTTTTAAAAATGTATAAAAACAGCTAAAATGTTTTAGATAGAATTTGATGCCAATTGTTTCTTTGGAGCAAAGTTTCTTTTCATTCTGTAACGAAAACATACCTATACTATAGGATATCTTAACACTTAGAACTTAAGAATTGTGCCAAACCCAGTCTCTACAATTACGAAGTGCAAGAATAGCAATAGCACTTACTGTATTTTTCGGAGTATAAGACGCACCTTTTTTCCTCAAAAAAGAGGCTGAAAATCTGGGTGCGTCTTATACATCGAATACAGCATTTTTTGCCTCCTGAAACCCCGCCCCCTTCCCCAAAATGGCCGTGCAGAGCCTTATGGAGGCTTTCAGAGAGCTCCTGGGGGCTGGGCAGGGCAGAAATGAGTGAAAAATGGGCCATTTTTGCCCTCCCCACCTGCTCAGGAGCATTCTGCAAGCGCCCCACCCCCACCCCGGCAAGGCTATTCATGCCTTTTTTTGAAAAAAAAAAAACAGGCCCGTTTTCGTGAAAAACGGGCTATTTTGGAGAGGTTTGCAGAGTGAAAAAACTTTTTCCCCCCTTTTGGAAAGCCCTTTAACTGATTGATGAGAATTACATTGATCAAGTGCTGTGCCAGCAGAAACACCCGCCGATCTACTGTATTTCTCTCTCTCTATCCCTCTACCTACCAACTACCTCCTCCCTTTCTCTCTCTCTCTCTCCCTACCTTTCTACTGTACCTCTTTCTATTTCTCTCTCTCTATCCCTCTACCTACTTACCTACACTCTTTCTCTCTATTTCTCTCTCTCTATTTCTCTCTCTCTCTCTCTATCCCCCTTTATCTACCTACCTATCTAACTACTCTCTCTACCTACCTACCTACTGTATTTTTCTCTCTCCCCCCCCCCCTCTCTCCCTCTATCTATCTACCTACTTTTTAAAAAAGATTTGCCTCTTCAAAACCTTGGTGCATCTTATACTCCGGTGCATCTTATACTCCGGTGCGTCTTATACTCCGAAAAACACGATATATACCACTTCACAGCCCTCTAAACAGTTTACAGAGTCAGCATATTGTCCCCCAATAATCTGGGTCCTCATTTTACCAACTTCAGAAAGATGGAAGGCTGAGTCAACCTTCAGCCAATCAGGCTCAAACTCCTGGCAGTCAGCAGAATTAGCCTGCAATACTGGTTTCTAACCACTGTGCCACCATGTCTCTTATATAATACTCCCTCCTCCCCAATAGAACTGGACACGTTAAGAGAACACTATAGATGCTAAGCTAAAACATGGCCCCAAAAACAACTAACCTGCAGGTGCTTCCTACTTCAATCATTCGGATAACATCCTCAGCACAATTCACACGTATTTCTTGTAGGCCAACAACCTGGACCTGTTGTTTGCCATCCTCCAGCACCCGCAGTTTTGCTTTTTTGTTTAAAAGATCAAATAACTGAAATAAGACAAAACAAACTAATTCAAGTAAGTATTAAAATGAAGACATTGAAATGTACAAACTGAAGCACTTAAGAAGAGCCCAAATCTCTTCTGTGCTTTGTGCAGCAACCATTTTTTTTGTAACATGTAGCTTGAACAGTATTGTTAAACCCAAAAGCTATCTTAATTCCTTTCTTATAATAATGATTCATTCCCTGTGTAATAATGATTGTTATTCAAATATCCAGCATGAGCATGGATCTTCATATTCAGTTATAGTTAGACAAAATTATATTCAGATGTTCGAAAGGTCTCTACTTATACTAAGTTAACAACACTGTGATAAAAGCAATCCACATTTAATTGGCTAATACAGAAGGACCAAAGAGCAAGCAAGATATGCAGAAGTTCCAAATGAGTTTGCCAATTTATCCAAGCCAAGAGAACTATCAATCCCTTCCATTCCCTACCAGCAATACATTTTATACAAAGGACTTTATATAGGACTTTATATAAAGTCCTTTTTTTGCACTCATGAATAACACATACATGGCCTCACCTTTCCATTATATATCTCAAAGAAGGTCACATATATGTCTAGGCCTTGGGCCCTATATCGTGGCTGATTCTGAAGGAGAAATACATCCTGTGCTAGTAAGAGAAAGAAAACAAGAATACTCAAAAAAACATAGTTGGACCAAGAGAAAACTAAATTTATTTTAATTAAAATTTAATTACATTCACTTGAGATGGTACTCCCCATATATTTAATAGCTCTCCCTCCATCATATTAGAAATTAATATGGCAATAACTTTCATAGGAATTGTGGACATTGTGTCCAAGACTTAATATTGAGGGGAAGAAGCAGGCTGACCAAAGTTACTGATTTAAATAATTTTAAAATATTGATTTAAATGATTTTAAAATATTCAAATTGTGATAGTACATACATGCAAAAGCGTATATTCCTTTTGCAGCCTTCTGTACTTTTCCAGAGAAGTCTCCTCCCATGGTCTAAAAAGGGAACATATATTAGAAGACAAGATCTTAACAGTTAAACAGGAATCTCATTATCTGCCACTTTTGATTATTTGCAAACAGATTCAAATTTAATTATTGCCGATATTAACCAACCTAATAACTTGTTCAAAAAGTACTCTTACACTTACTTTTCTATAAAGAGATAAATGAAAGCATGTTTCAAATTTGCAAATTTCAGTCAATTTCAAAAGTTTCTTTATATCTTGAAATAGAAGCTTTGTTATATACATAAACATACTACTACTAAAAATGCTACTAGTACTAATCATACTACAGGACTACTGCAAAGGGATAATAGATTAATAAATAATTCCAAATGTATTTGGTTTTCCATTTATAAAAATCTGCTCCCCCTCCCACACCAATACACTATGGACTGAAATTAGAGCAGGCTAACCCTCCTTAATTCTACTAACTTCAAACAAATTTTAGCAAGCTAAAATAAAATATTTTATTGTTCATCTACAAATTATCTGGGGGGGGGAGCATACAAATCAAGCATTCCATTTTCAAAATTAAAAGCAAATATGATGAATTTCCAATTTCATCAGGGTAGCACTCTTATAAACTACTGTAAAGGTAGCATGTTTTTAAGAATTTTTCAGATAACCATTTAGAAGTAGCTTAGACTACTTCTGTTTGATTCAAGTTATTAACTAATTCAGGGAAATGGAATTTAAAATTATAACAGAAGCCAACACTCACATGAGTTTTTCCACTACCAGTTTGGCCATAGGCAAAACATGTAGCTTTCCCTCCTTCAAAAACAGTGTGCACAAGTGGTCTAGCAGCAAACCTGACCAAGCATAATGACAAATAGAAAACATCAATCAGTGAAACTATAAAAAGCAATCTGTAAAATATTATCAGCAGCAATTATATCTGTGGTCAATAAAATATTGACAACAGATCAAAATTCTAGACATTTTCAGGATCAGAAGTACACAAAGGTCAACACTGTAATTATAGTTGTTTGGGTAAAAACTCAAATGCTATTGTTGTACACAGAAAGTAAGATAGCACATTGAAGAGCAGAATTTCCTTCTAAGCAAAGTGAGGTCCATTGCCAGAGACATCCTCTACTAAGCATGTATAATTTTCACTATCCTCCAATGGGCCAAAAAAAAAAGGAGAATTCAAGAAACATTGGTTTGCCCATGGATCCATGGGAGATTAATTTCTAACACTTCGAAAGAAGCATTTAAAACAGCTCTATCTCTATTTCAAAGCATGAATATGGAAAGAAAGACATTGGTTGTATTTTAATGGGAAGTTTTGTTCTATAATTCCAGAAAATAAAATTATTGCAAAATGCAGCTGCGGAAACATTAAAAATGTTTACAAAACTTTACAAACACAGTAACACAGGTGAAACATCCCTCTTCAAAGCATTGAAGTAGCTGCATGCTGCAAAAGTTTCAGGTATTTGAGAGGTTTAATCTGGATGTCTTTCGTGTATGAGAGTATAAAGGCAACATTTCTATTATGCTTACCAACAAAGCCCATGTCAGCAAAGCCCACATAATAAATATGTATATATTTACGTAGTCCTGACAGCACTGAAAAAAGTGACTTATGACCATTTTTCTCCTGACCATTGCAACAACCCCATGGTCACCTATCAAAATTTGGACACTATATAAAATTACAATTTAAAAAATTAAAACAATAAAAATACTAACAGTTTCCAGATTAAATGTACATAAGAGCAAGGTACTTGCCCAATCAGGTAAAGATGCCAATAGATCCCTCACAATAATTCCCACTACTACCATAACTCAAACCAATAAACCGATATACACTACAGCTGCTGTTTATCCTAGCTACACAATCAAAAATAACGGCAGTGCATACTTCCTCCACCCACCAAAAAATGATGTTAGAGGCTAAGATTAAGACAACTCAGAGAGAGGATAGTCAGCAGATGGAATTATAGAAGGAGTTAAGATTAAGGATAAGACTCAGCTACTGAAAAAGTTCAAGGGACTGACTCCATCTGAGGCCCTAGAGACTGCTAAGCAAAGGCTCACAGCACTGGCTAAGGAGGTACACTAGAGAAGTAGAGACCTTTAAAGAACCATCCGAAGTGTACTCCCAACTGCAATGCAACAACACAGTAATAGCTGAGCCACCCATAGCAGAAAATGAATACTACTACAAAAAATAAGGGAGAAAGAGACGACACTGACACAAGTGCAGAGTGGCTGCAGGAACTGAAAGCAGGTTTCCCAGAACAGAAACCATCACGATAGCAGAGAGTCAACAGCAAATCAGGCACATGAAGTGCTGGACAACACCTGGCCCAGATATGATCCGCACTTATTGGCTAAAGAAATGAATAGGAGTGCATGAATGACTAGTAGCATAGATGAAGCAGCTGCTAGAAGCAGGTTTCCACCCAGACTGACTAACAAAGAAAGACAGCACAAAGTACTAAGATCCATAAAAGCAGGAGTCTACCACTAAGTAGGATCCAAGGTGAAGACTATGCACAGAGATCTCAGAGATACTGCAATACATAGTGGTAAGATGTATGATGCAGGTAGGAACAGCATACATTGAATAGCACAACCAAGTAGCTGGCATTGTGTATAGGAGCATCTGCACAGTTAATGGGCTAGACTTATCCGGATTGGAGATTCCACAGAAGGTTGTGGAG